>NC_030385.2:12517134-13117134 GCF_001625215.2 Daucus carota subsp. sativus | reverse complement strand
GACGAAAAGAAGGAATCACGTACAAAAGTTTATGTCATGCACCGAAATAAAGTTATTAAAATGACACAGTCGTTTTTTAATGACAAAACAAAATCACAATATACGAGCGAAACGCCATCAACTATGGCATTCCTTCAAAAGGAACACAATAATTAAAATTGAAGATACATAAAGACTATAACACAATTTGCAATATAAAGCCTAATTATCTAGCTATAAATCAAACACAACATCCAATTACGAAATATATAACCAATAGCAAAGGACTTGACAAATACATTAAAAAGTATCAAGACAAAAGATTTTGAACTATATATCATTATCGTAGAGTCAATTCACACCATCATTACCTTAATAGAAGTAAATAAATATAGATATCGAATATGATTAAAAGTAAATTGTAGTCGCCTGTCATTCACTCATTCAAATTGATTTAACACCGAATCAAAATCTTGAAAATATAGTAGATCTAAGATCCAAGAACAGATCCCGTGAGAAATATTATCGGAAAAAAATAAATTAAAAAAATTTAACCGATGGAAACTCTGATGATGACTAAATATAAATTCAATTTTTAAATTTATCATCTAAATGATGAATTTTAAGTTTTGTCCACAGTACACATAAATGACAAGATATAGCGACTAGGGATGGCAACAGGTCGGATCGGTTCGGATATGTGAGATATTCAAATCCAAATTATTTTTAAAATCCAAATCCAATAAGGTTTCACGTATAAAATCCAAATCCAAATTCACGGGTTTCGGATCGGGTTCGGATTTGTTCGAGTGTATCCAAAAACTGAATCCTGGAACGTCAGTAGTATTGTAAAAGTATTATTTTTGATATTTTCGCCCTTGAATTTCATTATATTTAACATTAAACTACACTAATAATAAAATATTACACATTAATAAAATCTTGAATCGTATTTAATAATTTCTAAACACAAATCTTCACTATATGGAGTATGAAATTTTAAAGTAATTCATTTGTTAAACAAAAAAAAAACACTATCACTCAAGAATATACACATTCACACTATACCTATATATATATTATAAACAAAATTTAGTATATTTAAAATTGAAAAAAAGTTTATTAGTATACTCCCCACACACACATATATTTATTTATTTGGATTTTTGGATTATTTTTTTTCGGGTATCAGGTTTGGATCGGATTCGGATTTCGGGTCGGGTTTCGATACGGAATACTTAATATCCAAATCCAAACTCGTTCGAGTCTAAAAATCAAATTTAAATCTAAAATATCGGGTTCGATAAGCAGATCGAAAAGATCAAGTATACATTCGGATCGGATTTCTCTGTCATCCCCAACCGCAGCAGCGACTTACTCGAAGTCATAAAATAAAGAGGCATACCATACGAGAGAAAAAAGAACGTGAGCTGCAAGGTTGTGAATATTGGGAGGCCTAAATCCTAATCTATCCTAAAATTCTTCGGCCTCTGGACCCAACTATAATCTTCGGCCCAAGAATTTGATAATAGACGCAACTATACTCTTCTTGCCTAAAATTTGATCTTAATAGTATCGGGCCCAATCATGGGACAGTCGAATTCAGGGTTTAGCGATGAGAAGATGCAGAAATGCTACTATTATACACGCATAACCAACGACTCCGCAAAGGCTTTTACGTTTGAGGCTAAGCCAACTTATATCTCTACGGATTAGTTTTGTCCAATTTTCGAATGCGACAAAACATGTATGTTCCTTCTTATTTGATTCATTCAACACTGTTGTGACACATAAAAAGGTTGTCTGGGCCCATTCATCTGATGAAATGGTCGCCCTTGTACTATTTTTGTTCTTACTGTTCTACGTGCCATGCATTCATACGATCATTTTAAGGTGTTTATTACTATTAGATTTTGTACTTGTTGTTTATCAACTGTATACCACTGCCTCAAGCTGCATGAGGGCAGTGATTTCAAATTTTAACACGTCCATGGATGTCAAGATTGAAGTCAAGAAAAGATTGAATTTAGTTGTCTTATGTAAAATAACAATTCCATGATACGGAAGATTTGTACAATGTGTGTATATTCGTTTGAAGATATCTTCCTCTAAGTGATGATTTATAAATTTGAGCTAGACTACATTTGACAACTCTGTTATGGTTAAATCTTTTTTCTAGATTCTCTTTTTGGATGGGGCAATTTATCAGAACTCGTTTGGAAAATGTAGCAACTGACAAACATAACAGAGTTTAAAGACTAGATTCTCTGGAGCACTGGAATTACTACACCAGAATTGCATGATCGATCCTTAAGCAGAATAATTAGCCTACTGACTCTGACAAATATTTCAAAGTTAATGCATTTTGTGCCGCAGGGTGAGATCACAGGGTAATTGGTGCAGGGCGAGAGCTACGAGTCTAGGGTAAATTATAATTTATTTGTGTTGTATTTCTAGTTCTCAATATTTTCTGTACTATGTATGTTTAGTAAAATTACAGAAAGTTGATTCGTAAAATTAAAATTGTTGATAGTTTGCAAATTCTTCTCTTAATAATGATTGTGCAGACATGTTAAAAGTTACTGACAGGTCACTAACAAGGCAGAGCTGTCACATTGGGATAGCAGAATTGCTCCTACATCTTTGGATGTGTGGCTGTCTTGCGGCTACCACAATTGCAAAGGAGCCACTATGTCATCTGTGTATTAGAGGAAGAAAAATCCTTCCAGATGTCATTCTTTTATTTACTTATTTTTCCATTTCTACTTTATAGTACAGAATTGGCGGCATGTGTAGCCACACCAGGGTCCGGACACCGACAACTCTATGATGGCAATACATGGACAATTGCTTATGCAGTTTTCTGGGTTTATAGGGGGGGCACCGGACCAGCTTCAGTTGTGTTCATGTTCCCACTTGATATGCGAATTCCATCAAAGAGCATAATACTTTGAGTATAAGGTCAAAACTAACTGCTCCTTGGCCTTGGTCCACTTCATTAGCTACTTTAGTCGCTACAAGTGTAGATCACTTGTATCTCCTATTAGCACAAGTTATGTGTTTTTAGCTTTCTATCTAGAATGTTATATTTGCTTTTATAGTATCAGAAGTTACATGTTAGGCTCTGACATTTGTGCTTATGACATATCCTATATATATTACCTCTATTTTGTGTTTTAACATGCTTATATTTTAACAGATGTCTCACACACACATTTGTATACATAACATTTCATAATTTAAAACAGTTCTGCATAATTGTATAACTTGTTCATATTCCGTGCAATTTTTCTAAGAGTCGAAACATTTGCTGTATACAGGTTTTTTCTGTAGTGAACTTTAGGAGATCTATTAACAATGTCACATGTTTGCAGTGCCTCTACTTTCTTGTTAGTATTGTCTGCTTGCTCTTTGAATAGAGGATGCTGTTGTAGACATGACTTCTATGGTTAGTTGGGATGAGGACAGCTCTGTTTGGATAAAGATAGGGTGCGAGATGGTACAATATTTGAATGGTCGAACTCAGTTGTAGGGGCAGTTAATTTGTAGATAAGATGAAGTACAAGTTCCGCGATCCCAACTTTACTTAAAGTTAGCAATAGAGTCTTTTCATCGGGTACTAATGCATTGCATTTCCATGCTTAGTAATATGCTACTACCATATTGTGACTAAAAAGGAGTTGGAATATGATTTACTCCTGGAATTGATAAAGTTCATATGTATGTCTATAGCTTTAAAAGACAATCATTTATCTCATCGATCGATATGCTCTGGGACTTGCTTCATCCCCAGCACACAATCCACTGCAGTTAGCCACTGTATATATTAGGAGATGATACCTATAACATGTAGATATATACAAGGTACACCAATAGTATATATATTACATCAAGGTGAAATTAACATTATATAACAAAGCTTAGAGCTGATACTTATAGCTAGTCACATTCAAGTTATGTTAAACCTTCTAGTCTATAACGCTGAGATTATTAGCTAGAGAACAAGAACACTAAGGAATGTACACTACTACGCTAGACCATCGTTAAGCACATCATGCTAATCTATTTACATGTCATATATGTCAGCCCAAATCCCCAATCCATTACTGCCATAATAATTATCCGGCATGCATAAAACATTTTCCAATCCTTCCATCCCAAACTCCCCAAGATACGGTGGATCCATAACCTCCATTGAGAACGACGAGCTAGGACTGTTACTTGAAACCCCATCCAAGCGCTCAGCGAGTTGCTGCATTTCCTTTTCTGCTTCAGAGAGCTGGTTTTTGAGCTTAAAGACCTGAAGATCATCATCAAGGGAATGATTATCACATCATAGAACCTAGGATATGAGAATTTAGTCTCGAATTATCATTTACACTTAGAGAACACAAAGGGGAAATGGTTTTATGCGTGCGGAATTTGCTGGTCCATCACTAAAGGGTACTGGCATTAAAAACGAACAACCTTAAATAGATGTATACGGCGCTTTTGTGGTCTAATGGGGGTGTCAGTACTCAAATAATCTGTCAAATTCTCAGTGGTCAGTTTGTTATCATCTGTTCTTATCAAAGCCACACAAAACATGATTTTTACTTTACCAAGCCAGTCTAGAATCAATGAACCATGCATGTCCCTAACAGACTGTTATATATGCTACTAATATCGTTACATAATAAAATTTTACCAGGGAATTATACAGAACATGAAAAAAAAAATCACTCTCAGACATAGCTTCAATAACTTTAAGTAATCAACTGCTGAAACTTGATGAAACAAATACCAGAGGCTAACACCTTAGGTTATAACAATTTCTTAAAGAATACTGATAATTATAATAATGTTCTCAACACACAAATTTTCTTTGGACTAAATATAAAAAACTCGAAACTGACAAAAGCTGTTCCAGACTTTCAGCAACAAAAGAGAAGTATGCCTTTGTTGTTGAGTGCCCTTTACACAAGAAAGCTAAGTCCACATTAAATTACAAACCAAATTTCTGTAAATTATATTGTTACTGACTTGCTGGCATGAACATAAAATTTACCTCATTTTGTAGCTGACATTTCTCTACAACTGTGTTGTCATGCTCATTTTTCAGCTTGGTGTACTCATCCTCGAGTTTCTTGCTCTTCCACCTGGCTCTCCTGTTCTGAAACCACACCGCAACCTGTCGCGGATCGAGTCCCAGCTCCGAAGCAATCCTGTCCTTCCTTTCAGAGTCCAGCTTGTGCTCATTCACGAAATTCAGCTCCAGCATGTTCACCTGCTCATCCGTAAGCTTTCTTTTCCTGAACATGCTGCAGCTCCCCTCCCCTTTGCTCTTCTTCCGCCTTCTCTGCGCTTTCGCTTCCCCTCCTGCAACACAAACAAACCACATACCTTAAACCATATTCATAATCCGCTTGTAATTGTGCTGGTTCAAAAATACGACAAAAATCAACGTAGGTACCGACCTTTTTCCGCAGTCATCTGAGTGTATATATCAGGATAGTACTGCGAAAGAATCGCCATTTCATCATTCAAGCTGCTGCTACTCATTTTTGCTTGAGCTCAACTATGTTATGACGGGGGAGACATTCCAATATATACCTCGGCTTTTCCAAACTGCCCTCGGTTTTCGATAAAATATCGAAACTGCCATTATGGAGAAGTGGGTAGGGGCCGGCCCAATTGGTGACTACACTGGACTGGCGTTTTGTCTGATATAGTTAAACGTGACTGGGTAAAACATCATGGCTAGTGTGAATCATTTCCCTCCTAAGCAAAGCTGCCCTCAATTCATTACTCTAAACCCAAATCTTAATGTGTCATTAACTAACCTGTTTTAGCTAATGCTGTCATTATGTGTCCTCGTTAAACTCTAATCTTATCCATTATCCTACAAATTCGGAAATTAAGAAATAAATACGATATTTTAGGAAGCTTTCGAGAGTCATTTAAATTTTACTCGTAGAGTAACTTGTGGATACAATTGGCGTTAGGCTAATCTTGATTGGGTAAAGAAGATTAAGATAAGGGGACTTAAAAATAGGTGTAAACACAAAGTCACGCATTAAAATTGTCTTGGGATCTGAAGTTTCAAACCCACCACCTCGAAGTTAATAAACAAAGTGAGTATGTATGCCAATAGCTTGTATAGAGTTTTGATGTTTTTGTTTAAGTGGTGTTTAAGTAAAGATTTATGCTTTGAGTTAGTTGTTAATCTCTGCTCTTTGCTGTGGATTGGTTTTATATTCTAGGCTTTACGCATGTGAACGAGGCTCGAGATGGGTGAAGTTGATCACGTAAGCCGTTACATACTTAATTACAACTTTTTTTGAGCAAAAACTTAATTATACAACTAATCACGGGTTATGAAACAAGATTAAGGTTAATCCGAGAATAGAATAGGCATGGATCGTATAGACAAGTAAGCGAGCAAGTCCAGCAGTTCCCTCAGATGCAATGGCGGTACCAGGACTAAAAGTTAGGGGGCTGAAAAAATTTTCGTCATCCATACTTGCATAAATAGCTTTCTCAATGTGTATCATCATACTATCATTCATTCATGCATCTTCCATCCTATTACGCTGATAAGTATTGATTGCTTTTATAGCAAAAAAAACTCTCTCAACAGTAGCAATGAAGTGTGTCTGTGTGTTTTAACCATCATGACAGGAAGATTTCCTATATTTTGAAGTACAGATTAATCACCACTCTCATATCATAGATAAAATTGTGTAACTGATTTGGCAACAACTCCAAGTCTAGTAAAGGGAAATTCTTTGCATTAAATTGTGCAAGGCAGACATTTTTGAGTTATTGAAATTTTAAAATTAATTTCTAGGATCCAAATAGCCAATATAAAGTCAATGTGTGCATATGACTCATGAGAGCATGTCCAAAACCTTATTCGTATGGGCTCTTTAGCCAAAATTTGAAGAATATGGTGATGATATGAACTCCAACAAGCTCCTAACATCTCTTCAAGAACTTAAAAGCTCTATTTGCTTCCTCAACAATGAGTAGCACACTTTCCCTCTTAACTATATTTTATATTATTTTTCTAATGTACAAAGTACTCAGCATGCATCATACAGTTTTGCATGATCTAGTTGTTCTAAGTGTATCTGTTTGAATGTATTTGTTAATTAGACTATCTTTAGACTAAGTGTCTTCTCTTTTCTTCTTTTATAATAAGTCCTTCTCTATGACATTTATAATTCAGCGGGGCTAATAAAATTATATTGACATCACAAATTCAGCAGAGGCTGGAAAAAAAAATATACACTGTATTTTTGCGGTTAGGGGGGCTCTAGCATCCCCTAGCCATCTTCCTACAGATTTCTTACTGACATGTAGAGGTTCGACAAATTTAGCCATCCACGGGAGGTTGGTTAAAATTATAAACAACAGCTGGGTATGGTTGGAGTTGAGTTTTTGGAGCGTTGGCTAATTTTTTTTTATTTTTATTATGCCAACTCATCTTTTAGCCAAGAGTTTTCGATGGTTGGAGATAATCTTACAAGTTATAAGTATATAACATTCTTGATTTCTACTATTTTATATATCTTAATTTTTTAATTGTAAGTGATTCCCATTTTCTAGTTTATACTTTGTATATATTATTATAATAAAAATGAAAAATGAATATAGGATATTAGGAATTGTTAGAATTTATATAAAAATAGTAATCCCAAAAAACTCTATTTTATACTTCCTCCTCCGTCATAGTTAATTTTATATAATATTTTCACTACTTAACACGTACTTTTAAATTTTTTCAGAGCAAAAGTTTAAATATGAAAATTTTATTCAGAAAAGATTTAAATATACTTCATAGAACATAGAATTATATTTTATAAAATTATTTAAATGTGTGCGGCATTCTCATCCCGGTATGTATAATTCAGGAAACGGAGGGAATAATTCATCACAGTGACACAAAATGTATTAAAACGCTGCCGGTGCCCGATCGGCAATTTTGCATGGCCAAGTTCCCGTGATCTATAACTTAAATTTCACAAGACCAGAGGAAATCCTTCTCATGAATTCAGGTCGTCGTAAAACAGATTTTTTATTCTTTAATTTGCTGAAATATATCACAAATTATTTTTATTCATCTTATTTTTATGCACTATAAAAAGTAAAAAAAAATATCATTGAACTTGCCATAAATTTTTCCTGTGAACTTGACATTTTACATCCATATCGACTCAATTATATCTAATAATTCAGACAACTAATGCAAGATAATTTCAGACAACTTCCCTATCAAATCGATCATAAAAAATAATCTCCCATATCTAATACTAAGATCTCTCGCCAACTAAACCCAAAATTCTCACCATTTACACCAAAAGACGAAAAATAAATATACACTGAATTTCCCGGAATTACAAAGAGAAAGAAACAAAATAGCATTTGTGTGGAAGAGGCAAAAGAAGAAGCAAGATGACTTGGGGTGAAAGGGACGGCACAAAAACACGATACGTCAATTTTTATAAAGCTAAGAAGACAAGGAGTGCACATGGGGAGAATAAAGACGGGACACGCGTCAAAACCCCAGCAACTAAACTAAGAGGTACCACCTTGCCTTATTTTTCTACGTGTAAGCTTCTCTTCACTTCTGGTCTGAATTTAAGAATGGCCACCGTGGGTGGTTACCGTTTCACGGTGAGCCGCCGGTACTTGCAACCCTTTGTTGGTCCTGTGATTTTTGCTTTTTTATAATCATTTGTTCGCTTTTTTTAATTTTCTACTGTTGGGATAAGGTGTGAGTTTTCCAGATAAAGCTGTGTGATGGTGATGGACAACAAGCTAGGGGCCTCACCGAGCTCTTTTTTAGTATTCTTTCTACTGCGGGAATAAATATTTTTTGGAGTCGTATGATGATTTAAACCTATTATCTGTTTCAGATATTTGAGGAGTCGTTTTTAATATGACTACCGAAGTAATCAATCTTGTTACTAGTTGGTGTTATATAATTCTAGGTCATATCAGTGATCAAATTTTGTTTCCTTCTATGTATTAATACTAGCTGGCCGTTGCCTGTTTGACAGCGGCCTTATGGCTTTTTATAATAAAAAATCGACTTGTATTTTTTCTTCTTGACTCGTTTATGTAAAAAGTCATAACACTTATAAATGGGTAGTTTTTGTTTCAGAAATTTTACTTGTTTACTAAATAATTTCATCATTTTTAGTCAACTTTTTTAATTAAGCAGAAAGTACTTTTTTAAACTAACCAAACAACACCAGACTGGGTAACTTAAATATGCATATTTTTCTCCCTAGACAACTAACAATTTTTAATTAGATTATATTATAAAAATAAATGTTATCAACAGAATTCGCTATCCTCGGTCGAATCGTGCTCAAATTTCAAACTACTCTAGTAAAATTCGAGAACCTAAACAACCCCCTATTTATTTATATAAGTTCATATTTCAAATCGAGTCAAATTTGAACTGAAGAGATGTCATATTCCGAATCGCTTTGAATATCTAATCAAACTGAGTCAAAATATTGAGCCAGGTTTGAAGCTTGGAGTATGGTTCTTTAGATCACCGAGCAAAATAACCAAAAATTGCTTTAATTTTAGCTGGAATGTGCATGTTACTGCAATTGCTATTGACATGATACTTTTAGTCAGCTATTAAGAGCATGATAAGCGAGTAAGTGTTTATCTTTTATCCTCCGTGAGTGAATAATTTTTTAATCTGCAAAATTATGCAAAAGAAATTTATGTACGTATCATAGAAATTGAATTTCATGGTTGGCTTGGTTAAAATTTAAAAGTGATTTCAACTCTTCGTAAAAAAGTAAGACAAGAAATCTAATGACGAAAGTGAACATGCCAAACTGCCAACCTGCAGTCTGGTCCCTGCATACTTGCCCAACCACTCTAAGGAATTATCATCAAAATCTCAATTCTCACGGTAAGTATTTAGAAACCTGAGAAAAAATTATTAAAATAAAAACATTAAAACAAAGAGTACGAGGTCATGCATGGCTGATATTTTTATTGTACTTCTGATTATTTCGAAACCTTTGCACGATTTATTTTGTGCAGTAAATTTTTTCTTTTTTTCTGTTTACGAAATGGTGTCAAGATAAAAACATATTTTGACTATTTTATCCTATTCTTTAATAAAAAAAGTTTATATGTTATTCAATTTTTGTGCTTAAAATTAGTTTTCTAAGCTTAATAAACTTTTATGTATAAATTATAATATTTAATCTCACTCATTATTTTTATCATTCTCTTATACATTTTTTCAGTTTGAATGTTAAAATCAAATGTAAAGAAACAAGTAATACGGAAATTACCATTGAACGGCCAGTCTGGATAGTTTAAAAGAAGGTTTATTGTTTATATTTAAAAAATTAATTATAAATAGAAAATATTTGTAATTTAGATAATTCTTTTTTTTGATTAATTTAGATAATTCTTTTGGGATTTATAATTTATCGGGTATAAAAATTGTTAGTATAAATAAAAAATTATTATAAATTATCTTATATAGTGGTCCTATATACTTTTGAAAAACCAAATTTCAATACTCCCCCAGTTTTGATAGTATATAAGTTGTTTATTTTTTGGCACACATTTCTAACTTCTTTGATCACATCGTTAAAATTATTATTTTTCAAAAAAGTTTTTTGAATAAAATCATATGATTAATATTATAATCCGAAAAAATATTTAAAAATAACAATTTTAACTAAACGGATTTAGATTTGTGTGCCAAAAAATCAAACGACCTATATTTCAAAACGGATGGAGTAACAACAATTGATCACTAGAAAATTAGAATTTTCAATATCTCATATTCTGACTTATAAATAAAAAAATTAATTTACAAAAATTTTACACAAAGTACTGTATAAATAATTTCCTTCCAACTCAAAAGTTCATAACCTTGAGTTTAGCCACCTCAAAAAATTAAGTCAGGAGTAGTATTCATTACCATTCCAAGTTGGAACTGCGTATTGCTGAATGACAGCAGTCCTCAAAATTCTGACAGGATAAAATGTTGAATTTAAGGAACCTGCAACTTCCTTGACTCCGAAATGGGTACTCAATTGGTCTTTGAGTATTTCCACTTGTTTATTAAGCTACTACAGATTTCCACAACTACTTTAATGTTTCTCCAGGCCTATAGGATGCTGACAATTTTGCCTTACCTTTCTTCATTCTCTAGGCCAAATGGCTTTCTCTAGAACCGCCCTTATACTTTACTATCTTTAGCCATCATTTCTTAAGCAAGAAGGATAAGGTTAACGATGGCTTAATTACTTTAATCTTGTTCCTCCCAACTTACCCTATTAAAGTGATTACAGAACGTGCAGGGTAGTAAAGATTGAGGATAAGGATGAGAGTCTTTTAAAGCTAAGTGGGTTAATTAGGGCTAATTGTGTCCTTCATTTTAGGGGTTTTTGGTAAATGAGTCAGGAAAGATGGATTGTAGTAGATACGCGCATGCATGTAAAGGATTCCTTCATGTGCTTTTGAGTTGTCTGCGTATAATATGTGTGGTGTTTAGATTAACTGCGTGGTGCCTTTGTTTGACTCAACCTTAGTTTATCCATGGTGCTTAGGCCGATGCATGTGTGCTTTACCATGTTTGTCCGACAGCTCTCCCTCTTGTTTCCCATTTATACAACTTTTGTTATTTACGGTCGATATTCCTATGTATAATACTCACTCCGTCCTTTTTTAGTTTTAAACAACTGAAAATTACATATTAAAATAGATTAAAAGTGACTTTTTTTTTATTTTATCAAGGTTTGGTCAATTTGACCGGCATAAATCCAAATGTGACAACTAAAAAGGGACGGAGAGATTATATAAGAGATTTTTTAATAAATAATTTTTTTTATCAAATCTAGTCAATAAAATGTTCTATAAAACTTTTTAATAAGTAGAGATCTAACATCCCAGCCCATATCGAGGAGGGTGGAGACTTTGGTTCACTTTACAAGCAGAAATACTATTATAAATTGTACCAACAAATCATGATCCTTTTAGAGCATGTGGTGGACTTATAAATTATCTAAGTTGTTGTAATTGGGTCATTATATTTAGAGTTATTTTCGGTTTCGAAATTCGGGACCTGACTAAATTTTCAGAATAGACTCGGAATTTAGCGATTGGTTGTCCGAGATTTCTAGAACGGTGCACTAGCTACTCCTAGTCCTAACCGGAGATAAAATATAATAATTAGGTATATACTTAATATCAACAGTTTCAACAATTTTACGAATTTAGAACTTTTAGTTATGCAGACAATTTTTCTAAAGCTAAAATTAAGAATAAAACATTAGTACTAATTAAATGGCCTTGAGAACTAACTACATTGTTTCCAATATTATTTGTTAGCATGAGAGTTTCGGCCGCCATGTTAAAGATGAGAAAGAGTGTGGTCCTGCAAATCCTCAGCCTAACTCGTTGATTTTGTGCATTCCTTGACGGAACTTCCTCATTGGTTCTCATCTTATCTTTGACTGCTACTTAACGCTTCTTCCCTCTTTTTGCTAGGGAGGTATTACTGGCTTTAAAAGATTTTTGACTTTTTACTCTTTAACAAATTTTTGTCTCTCGATTTTGACATGTTTCGTTTTCTCCAATTATATATACACGCTATGAAACACATTTGTGTGTTTGTAGAGATGTGCATGGATGTTTACATTTGAATCGTATGCTCTTGTGAGAAGACAACACTGTGCATTCATATACACGCATGATTTATGATTGAAGAAACATAATTGCGAGGCTGTGTCTCTTTCTTACATTTAAGCCATATATTAACTAGTATCCTCAGAGTCTCACAAATTACAAATACATATCTAGTCGATTTTTGAAGGGTGGGGAAAAGTATATTATTTTTATAAAAATTATCCATAAATCAAAAGTCAAATTTTATATTTATGATTATATCTTTAATCATTCTTTAATTATTAATTAATAAATTAAGATTATCTATCTCAACTCCAAACTTATCACATAAATCATATTTAGGCCAAATCAATATTAACCTCAATCCAGTGAACTCTTTAGTTAGGAACCAAAATCTGTATGCAATATGCATGATTATCTATCAATACAATAATTAGAGTAGGACCTGAAAGTAAAACAAATCCTAGCTAGTTATCTATCAACGTGACATAGAAATTAGCCAGAAAGAAAGACTGATGATGGATGGGGATGTGTGTGCGTTTAGATTCGCGATAGTTAGCGAGCAATGTCACTTTTACATCTCGAAACAACTAAAATTATTACAAAATATAGAGTCAAAACTCAAAACTCCCTCAATTGATCCTAGATACTCCCTCCGTCTCTAAATACTTTTCCTGTTTGTACTTTTCACGTTTGCCAACACACTCTTTTGATCGTTCACATCTTTCATTTCGTAGTAGCATTAAATATAAAAACTTCACCGTATTAAAGTACTCGTGAATACGAATCTAACAAGATCACTCATGACTATATTTAGTTTTATAGATTAGATGTAAGTAATATGTCTCATGTTATGAACAGTATCGACATCACAAACAGGAAAAGAAAAAAGAAACGGAGGGAGTATATGTTACTATTTTATTCCAAAGGACACTAATCTTCCTTGTTTCCCTCCTTGCTTACCAGCCACTACCATATTCATTATTAATATTTTCTTCTTTATTTTAAATTAAAGCCTACATGTAGCTTGTTTCTTATTCGGTGCATGGCCTGTATTCTATTCGATATAACTACTTGTATATTTTAGAGGCTTCGATTCTCACAATCCTTGAATTACGCCTTAAATTATGTATTAACCAACCTACCTAGGTGATGACTTTCTCATTTGCTAACGTCCGTTCTAATTAACCCACTCTTTTTTACCGTAAACAAATTATATATATTTTCTGAAAAATAAGATAAGTCTAATATTACGATACATGTCCAAGTGTATGCGAAAAAAATGCTTCTAAATAAGAGGGAAAAGGCTTAGCGATAAAGTATAATTATACTTAAGAACATCCAACGGGCCTGATCCAAGGATCACTGTCCACAACTTTAAGGCTAAAAATCTACAACAGCCTAGCTAGCTGAGGTGTCGAGCATATTTGGACACCCTAGATATAAATGGCGTCGTTAGAGTAGTAGTACTAATCAAAGAATCAATGCCTAAAATAGTGTTAATTAAAGCAAAGCACTCCATTAATCCATTTCCTAGACGTGGACTGACAAGGGACTCTTAGGTGGTGTTTGGCATCACATAAATAAGTCGACTTCTGTGCTTATAAGTTATAAGCACTTATTTGTACCGTTTGTGTAAAAAGTCAGGAAGCACTTAAAAGAAGTTAGGATTACTAGCTTTTGTTTCAGGACTTCTGCTTATTTCCCAAACAGTTTAATCACTTATAAGTCTTAACTTGCTTCTGACTTCTACTCCATTTTTTTATTTTAAGCAAAAAGCACTTATTTTAAGCTCACCCAAACGGCCCCTTATTCATGTGATTAGTAACCTTATTTCTTTTTAGTGTTCTTTCTTTTCATCTTTAATCCTCTTGTTCCTTCTGCTTGTTTTCTAATGCAAGCTGTCCTGTATTAGCTATTTCCTTCACTAAACTAATTCCATTAAGTTCTAGCAGCACATGGTTAGCGCATCACTTGCTACTTTCCTGAAAAAATCTCGATTAAATTAATCACTAAATTGGTGATACGTGGCACTTACTTAAATAATTTAAGGGTCCTATCCTCCTATATATTTTTTACTGCTTTTGATTTTTAGTGTTTAAATATTATATTTTGTGAACAAATTTAAAGTACATATTATAGTAAAATTATATCGTAGTAATTAGAATTTAAGTATAAAATACAGATTGAAATCAATATCATCAATCATCAATCAATATACTTATATAAAGGAGAAGCGAGGGGCGTATAGGTGGCGCTTCTCACATCGCTCCGTTCTATTTTTCTAATTTTCTGGAATTTTTGGATGGAAAATATTAAAAATTAGAATTACCTTTTTTAGTTTCGGTTTCAGAATCTGATTTTATTTCAGATTATTTATGTAATATAGTAGCTTGAAAATTTTAATCTGATTTTGTTTCTATATAAAGGAGAAGCGATATAACTACCTTTTTAAATTTCGGATATATTAGAAGCAAGTTTCGGATATATTGGAAGATTTTCTGGAATTTTTGGATGAAAAATATCAAAAATTAGAATTACCTTTTTTCGTTTCGATTTCAGAATCTGATTTTATTTCAGATTATTTATGAAATATAGTAGCTTGAAAATTTTAATCTGATTTTGTTTCTATATAAAAGGGAAACGATATAACTACCTTTTTTAATTTTGGATATATTAGAAGCAAGTTTTGGATATATTGGAAGCAAGTTTCAAAATCTGATTTTGTTTCAAATTATTTATGGAATATAAAAGTTTGAAAGTTTTAATCTGATTTTGTTTCTGATTATTTAATTATGGGAAAGAGTAGCACACAAGTCACTCCGCACCTATAAATACCCCTATAGGTTGTAGAGTTTTGGATCATCTAAACACCATCTACTCTCTCTCTCAATACCACAACCCTACATCTCTCTGGTGATAGTTCTCTTGCTCGATTTCTAGCTCGGTGATGTTGTTCTTCTGCAACGATAAGTGAAGGTTGTTTATACGGTATTAAAAAATAAAGGTTGTTGCAAGCAAAGGTATAGACCGCTATGTGAGAGTCGACAAATCTAAACACGGGAGAAGAATATAGCCTTGACTTGATATTGATGGATGATATCAATAAATTAACTATTAGTAATGTATGTTTGTTGGTTATTCTTTTATAATATTTGTTTTGTTAATCGGACATGTTTGTTGTTAATTTTCATATGATTTACTTTGTATACAAGAAAATATTATTCATGCATTATCTGTTTACTCCGTTCAAACAACTTTTAAGTCAAAGTTGTTTATACAATATCAATAAAATAAAGGTTGTTACACGCAAGAGTAGTTATAGACCGCTATTTCATGGATTTAAGTTAGATGTTTTTGTGCACAATCAATCCAAAAACTTGGAGGAAGGTGACAATATAAGAACATGATTACTTTTCAAAAAAAAAAAACAGCACAAATAAAATTAAGATTCGTCGTGTTTTAAATTGTTAATTACGTGTAGAAATTTATTTTCATTTTTTCACCATGAATTATAATCCAATTTCGCAATTTTATATATTAGTATTGGTATTACATCAAGATTTTTATAATATAAAATTTATTTTATTCTACAAATATTAAATCATGAATATACTCTTTATAAATAGCCACAAAATTATTATACTCTACGAATATTAATATTAAATCATTGATATAATTTTAATAGGCCGCCGCAACGCGCGGTTTATCAACTAGTATACTTATATAAAAGAGAAGCGGGGGCGTGTAGGTGGCGCCTCTCGTATAGCTCTGTTCTATTTTTCTAATTTTCTGAAATTTTTGGATGAAAAATATCAAAAATATTATTTATGGAATATAGTAACTACTTTTTTTTCAGATTAATTGATATGGTATATATCTTGGCATAAATTAATCTGATTCTTTTTGAGATTATTTGTGGAATATAGTGGTTTGCAAATTTTTTAATCAGATTCTGTTTCAGATTATTTAATTATGGAAAATAGTAGCACACAAGTCTCTCTACCCCTATAGGTCGTAGGATTTTGGATCATCTAAACACAACCATCTAATACAATAATAAGTTACACTATGATACATGTTTTGAATGACGATAGAGATGATTGATTGACAAGAGTAAGAGTTTGTCGGATGTGGGAGTAGACTGTTATCCCATGAATTTAAATTGATGTTTTTGCAGACAACCAATCCAAAGAAACTGGAGGAAGGAGTCACTAATATACACCTGCATGATACACCTGCATGGATTGTACGATAGACAAGAGTAAGAGTTTGTCGGATATAGAAGTAGATTGCTATCTCATGAATTTAAATTGATATTTTTGTGGACAACCAATCCAAAGAAATTGGAGGAAGGAGTCACTGATATACACCTACATGGATTGAAATTCATACGTTCCGACAAGATTAATATTTGTATAACCAGAACATAATGTTTATCCTCATTAGAACTGGGGATGGTTTCAGAGTTGCATCTCAATATTTTTTTGACTTTTACGCACTTATGTTCTTGAAAACTTACTGTCTGTTTTATTGGTCAATCAATGTATATGGCTAGATGTCATCACTCAATTCTGTCAGTTCTGTTAAAGAGCCGTATGCTTTTTACATGTAGGGTATGGTGCATACTTCTAAGAAGTAGTGTATGGAAATTAATGACAATGTTAGTGAAAAATATGATTACTTTTAAAAAACACAACTAAAATTAAGATTCGTCATTCTTTAAATCGTTAATTATATGCAGAAATTTATTTTCATTTTTTTCACTCATGAATTATAGTCCAATTTTGTAATTTTATATATTAATATTGATATTGAATCGGGATGTTTGTAATATAAAATTTATTTTATTCTACAAATATTAATTTTGAATCATTAATACAATTTTTGTAGACTGCCACAAATTTATTTTATCTTTAGAAATACTAATTTTGAATCATTAATATAATTATAGGCCGCCGCAACGCGCGGTTTCTAGACAGTTAAAAGGATAATAGACAAAATTTCAAAAGTTACCGTGATTATTATAGTAATTTCATTGTTTCCTCTTTGTATGGGCTACTTTATTTTTGTCAGGTCTTTGATGGGCTCCTTGCGAATGGGCTCATTCTTGATCTTCTTTAACAGTGATTCTATTTATGTTGAACCGGAACAAAAGCTACCCCAAATTCACTACTCTTTTTTTTTAAAGAGTTACTCCACATATCTATACTATACTATTAAAGCCGAAACATTAAAAGTTTGGTCGGTCGGTCGGTACTTGGGCCAAAATACGGGCCTATCTATATAACCAATTATTCTGGGCCTATTTATATAAATAATTATTCTTTTTAATTTGGGCCAAAGTACGGGTCTATCTATATAACCAATTAATAATAATCCTTTTAAAACTGAAACATTGGGCCTATCTATATAACCAATTATTCTGGGTCTATCTATATAACCAATTATTCTTTTTAATTTGAGCCATAGTACGGGCCTATCTATATAACCAGATAATCCTTTTAATTGAAATATATTACTTTTTTATATTTTTGACTAAAAAACTCAATCTTCTAAAATAACATTGAGAAACATGGTAATTACTTTTTTAACTAAAATATATTATCTTTTTATAAATTTTCCAACTAAAAAATTAATCTTTTACAATTAATACGGACATGGGCGACATATTTATACGTAAAGATGTGTGCCAAAAGTCTAAAAGTCAAATAATAAAAAATAGAGGGAGTATTATTATATTGGTCGGGCGGTCGGTACTTGGGCCGAAGTACGGGCCTATCTATATATATAACCAATTATTCTTTTTAACTAAAATAAATTATCTTTTATATATTTTTTAGATAAAAAAAAAACTCAATCTTCTAAAATAATATCGAGCAACATAGTAATTGTCTTTTTAATCAAAACGCTTTATCTTTTTTAGATTTTCTAACTAAAAAAACCGAGTTTTTACAATTAACACGGGCGCCATATATATAAAAATATAATATCATTAAATATAATTATTAATAAATAACATGTGATATTATTCAACCAAAATACATTAATAACATTATTTTTAAATACTCTAATGATCTCATATTAAAAGAAATATTACAAATCTGTCATATACTATATATTATTACACTATTAAAGCCAAAAATAAAAATACATTTGGTTGGTCAGTTAGTTGAGTTTGGTGAATCGTTTGGTATTCGACCCACGGAGCTCTTGAATTTATAACATGTTATAGTATATTTTTTATTATCAATTAAACCAAAACATTAAATTTAGGTTAGTATGATGGGGAGATATTTGGTTTCATGCGTATGTTTTATACCATATTATTAATTATTAATAACGAAATATCAAAGGTTGATTGGTTAGTTTATATCTGAGTTTATAGGCCACCTTAAATTATAACATGTAAAAGAAAATATTTTAACATTCTCATTAAAATATATATGTTCGACCTAATTTTCAATTAGCCATTTGACGGACTTAACTATGAAGAATTTATCCAACTGTTAAGTAAAAAATTTATTAAACCATGTTATTCTATCATAATTATATTTTTACAATAAAATTAGATAACTTTAAAATATATATAATAAAATAACAAATATGTTAACCGCCCGTGCATTGCACGGGTTATAAGCTAGTTATAAATTAGATGATTTCGTTGATTTTATGCATACAATTTAAGATGTACTGACCATTCAATTATATAAAAAAATTTAAAACAGTTTTCAAATATAAAACTTTTATTTACAAAATAAATTTTAAATTTTTTTTAAAATAAGTGATTAATACACTTTAAATTACAAGTCAAAGTCAACTACTCATCTAGTTGTACAACATATACTCGGAGTGAAAAATATTAATGTCTCTAACAGAGACACAGATTGAAACTTTCTTTACAATATAGAAGTAAATTGAATATGAGTTGAGTCGTAGAGATATCAAGGGGTAAATTTTCAATATTTTACATTTAGTTTCTTTTATAATGTTATTCAATACTGTAAATAAAATGATAGTAATAAAGAAACCTTCAGCTTGCAAGTTACGAGTTTTATCTTAAGCTACGTTGCGTTTAAGCGAGTTCAACATATGTTGAACTAATTTTGGGCTCAAATGGTTCACAAACTAAGCGTATAACGCTGAATGGGTCACATTCCCTGGGACGGGCAATCGACCCGATGCTTCATTTTTTGGACCGAGATATAAGGCCCTCTTTTTTTTTTTTTTTTTTTTTTTTTTTTGACAAATATGGCTTATAGCCTTACAAGTAAGTATCTGTTCTAAGATATTCTCGAGATGAGCCAGGGTCGAACCCAAGACCTGGGACGACAGAGGATAAGCCCTTAACCACTGGGTTATCCAACCGTGCTCAGATATAAGCCCCTTTTTAGTGTTCGGAAAAGAGGAGTCGGTGGTGGTTTTTTTTTTTTTTGAACATAGGAGTTGGTGGTGTTTTTTAATTTCAATCTTTCTATATCCATTTGTGTAAAAAAAAAAAAATATTTTTAAGAAGTCGTGAGAAAAAATTGATAGTAAAAAATGCTAACTTTTCTTTATAACTTTTACTTCTTTTTCAAACATTTTAACAACTTATAATTATTAATTTATTTCTCATTTTTTTTATTGTAAGGAAGAAGTTAAACTTCTTTTAAATTAACCTAAATCTCTTTATCTTAGACAAATTATTACTCCTACTATTCCCTCCGTTTGTTAATACTTTTCTGGTTCACCTTTATCATGTTTGTCAATACACATATTTTATCATTAATCTCATATTAGCATTAAATACACTTAGTTTGTGGACCATTGAGCCCAAACTTAGGGAAACACATGTTGAACTTATGATTATATTTAGTTTTTAGATGTAAATTAATAATTTGTCTCATGTTATAATGAGAAAAAGTTTCAGAGAGACGGAGGGAGAGGGAGGGAGTATTGTTTACTCATTCAATGTAGCCCATCTTCTTCTGTCAAAAAAAAAATGTAGCCCATCTTCTGCCCTCCTCGGGATCGTAGTTTTTGGAGAAAAGGTCTCGTATAGACAGATATAAAATGAGTGCAAAAACATCTGTTAATGTTAAAAATGGAAGTATAAATTGTCTCTGTGTATATTTTGAGCAGCAGTAGTCGATTGCTGGTGGACTACGAGAGCTTGTCCAAAAGATTATTTAATATCCCCTCCGTCTGACCGGATAATATATATCAGAAGACGAACATTCGGTATTCGTTTTAAATGGTCCACTAAAGTATAGTTGTGTAACCTACTTTTAAGAATTTTTTCTCTAAACAAAATTTATGTGTGTTTAGCACCGATGAACAATAAAAAAACCGTATACAAAGACAGAGGTTATACTTGGTTATAATTATTTCCTAAGAAGTTGGGGTCCTTTTATTTGTTATATAACGCTAGCAATATATCATTTCATTTCTAATAATACAATATTCATTTTTCATATGTATTCATTATTAATTATGTGACAATTAGGGATGCGTATTCGCCCGTCCAGCTTGACCCCAATTCGATCCCTGCGCCGTCCGGGAAAAATTATTAATATACATATACATATATACATACATATATATATATATATATATGATATTAAATAAACTATTAAAAATAGACACTTTTTATAATATTATTAAAATTTAAAAATAATCTTAATTTTTGTTGTTCGCTTATTATCATATTGTAATATTATATATTTTATAACTTTGAAATTGTCGTTTATTTATATTATAAATCAATTTTAATATGATTTGAAGTTAAAAATACGAGATAATATCATTTTATTAGTTAATTATGAATTAGTAGTTTGTTTTTTTATTAAAGAGTGCATTATATATTACAAAATATTATCTTTTGTCGAACAATAAAATTTTCCGAATTCCCGTGAAGAGGAAAAAAATCTTCGTTCGGAGTTCGAGATGGGATTCAAGATGAGTATCGAATTCGGGGATCGGGGACGAGGATAGCATTAACCTGCCCCGAAGTGCCCGTGCTCATCTTTTACTTACAATGATAGAGATATTAAAAAAAATAATTATTGTAATATTATTTTATTCATTATATGTACCAAGTTCAAAACATATTACACATCCTTCAAACTAGCGTGAGAAGTAAGAAATTCATGCTTTCAACCATTTTTTTAAATATACATTTGATTAAATAAATTAATATAATTCCTTTTTTGCTTATTAATATGATTCCGTAAAAACTTTCATATTGATGAATGGAAATCGAAAAAATTCAACAAACTGAGAATATCACATCGCTAAAAAGAATTCTTTATAAGGACTAAAGATGCATGAAAATGAAAAACAATTCATAACATGATTGGTATATCAACTTGAACATAGCACACTAACTTTAGATTATAAGATTATAAGTGGTATTAAGAGGGATTATTAATAATATTTTTATATTAATCAATTATAAACAAATTTTTTAACATATTCTGGAAAATATTATTATAGAAAAATAATAATTGCTAAGCGTAGCGCGCAAACATACTACTCCCTCCGTCACATTCAATTGTATACGTTTGTTTTTCAATGCTCGACATGCATTTAAGGCTCTTGTAAAATATAGTTCTATAACTTATTTATAAAATTTTTCTTTTTTATATAAAAATATGAATGTTATATTTTTATATAAAAAAAGAAAATCCTGAAAAAAGTTGTAAAACTATACTTTATTGAAACATTAATATCTGTGCCGCGTTCTCGTCCCCCAAATTATACAACTGACTGAGATGGAAGGAGTAATTTATATAATGACCAATTATATCTCATTTCATTTTTAATAATAGAATATTCATTTTTCATATTTTTTACCCTCTTTTCGCATGTCTTTTTCAAAGTTATCTCCTCACTCTAAATTGGAGATAATTATTATAATTATCATTAGATAAAATATCTTATCACATTAAATATTGAATTACTTGTTATATATCTTGAAAAATATTAGCATATGGATATGTGGTAAATAAAAGAGAAGAAATTCATTTGAATGATAATTGACGTTATATAATGGAAATTTCGATCCACCTTTATTGAATAAAGAAAATTAGGGGTTTTAACGGCATTTTTTTTAAAAAAAATACATTATAAATCAATAATTATCTTATTTTTACTAAATCCTTTAATAATTACACTTAATATTTTAATAAAATTATAAATATATTTAATTTCATATTAGTTATTGCTCGAATATGTCACTGAAAAATAATTATAATTATTAAATTACACTATGTATACCCCGATTGATGAGTGATATTTATAATCATATTTTTCTTCATATTTTAATTACTTTTGCATGAAATTGGATTTTATTTAATATATATTTTCATATATTCTTGTAGGCAAAAAAGAATTTTTGTTATAGAAGGAATGTAGAAAAAGTGTATTATTTGAAGTCATTTCTAGCAAAATTCGGATTTTGACATAAATTGTGTTATGTTCATTGTTTTGATCATAATCGGAGTACTTCAAGTCCGTTTTGGACCTGTAAATAGTCGTCGGAAAGCTTGCGAGAAGACCTTTAATTCAAGTAATGTTTCAAAATTTATTGAAATTCAAGTCAGTCCAGAAAAATGGCCAGAAGCAGACGGTCCGAATTTTCGACTTTAGACTCTTATTCTATGTAGGAAACTCCTTTTTATTATTATTGTTATACATTTAAAATACAATATAGATTAGAATAGTTCAGTTATAATTAGTTTTTAATATGATGGGCCTAGAAGTTACAACAGGTAACAGAGGCGGGGAGTAGAAACAAGAAGACACTTGGAGAAAGACAACAATATTTGGAAGATTGAAGATTGAAGTCACATCACAACTAGTTTAGTTTTCTTTAATCATCTTTATTTCATTGTTGTGTCATTATTTGAGATGTTGAACTAATTGTTATTCCGGGTCGTAATGAATTCTTGAGTTTTTTTTGTCACAAGATACAGGGCGTGTTTGGCCAAGAGAAGCAGAAGCTGCTTCTGGCTTCTGCTTCTCTTGACCCGTTTGTGTAAAGAAGTAGAAGCACTTTTAAGAAGCTGAGAATGCTAGCTTCTGTCTCACAGCTTCTGCTTCTTTTCCAAACACTTTATTATTTTATTTACTTCTCACTTCTACTTCACTTCTTTATTATAAGCCAGAAGTCACTTCTTTTAAGCTAACCCAAACGGCCCCACAATCTCGTATAAAAAGATGTTCCAGAATAGGATAGTTGCTGCCAAGAGTTCCTTTCATTCAAGAAAATTTACCATCTAACCCTCGGACATGCAGAGATGACTGAGTACACTTAGGCAATAAAGTTTTAATACTCGATAAGAAAACACCTATAAGGGGTCCCCGCTCGCATTTTTTTTCCACTCGCGTATCCTGAAAAAATACAATACAAAAAAAAATATAAGTAGTTCATACAAACAACAAAGTAATAAAACTTTTTAAAACGATAGAAGAAATAGTCAACAAACTCATAATTAAAAGAAAAAAGGATATGAATATAATATAGTTTTGAAAGAATAAGAGCATCTCCAACGGCTTTGGCTATAATCGTTGGCTAAATGGGATCTGTAAGACATTGTGTAAAATTTGCTGAACCTGTAAGACATTTTGCTTCAATGGTATTGGCTATATTGGTTGGCTATAATTTAAAAAGAGTATGTTATTAATATTTTAGTTGTTATAAATAGAATATATCAGTTTAATATGGTAATAAATGATGTGTAATCATCCTACAGATTTCTTACAGGTCTGTAGAGGTTCAACAAATTTAGCCATCCATAGGAGGTTGGCTAAATTTATAGACAACAGGTCACTATGGTTGGAGTGTGAAATTTTGAAGTGTTTGGCTAAATTTTTTATTTTTGGTATGATTATTCACTTTTTAGCTAAGGGGTCTCCATGGTTGGAGATGCTCTAATGAAAGTAAATTAAAAAATTAAAGTAAAACAAATCATTATCTACACCAAAGGGATAATGAGATCTCTTTGGTTAGATACCTAATAACGTAATACATAATAAAATATAAATCTCACCAGAGAATAAGTGACGAATAATATCTACACATATTTAAGATATATACACACATATACAAGACAAAATCTTGGGAAATAAATAAATCAAGATTATAGATAATAATTATTATCAGCACAATTTAAATTTGGTATACACCAATCAACCATTAAAGGCACAATAAAATCATGTCAAATGACTTCCATGAATTATGTAATATTCAGGTACAATAATCAGCAATAACGATTCTATCGATTAATCTTGTAATGAGTACACAAAAAATCAAATTAAAACATTTAGTGAAAAATCAAATTTCAAAGATAAACAAATTAATATAGTCAACTTGTCATTCAAAAAAAAAACTAAAATTAAGATTAACAAATACTACTGTTAAAATCAAACAATATCCAAAATTACAAAACTAAAATTTAAAATCATGCAATAAAAAGTCAATCAGAATAAACTAACTTCAACAACGTGCACCAATAAGTCACCACCACTACACCACCATCGCCATCCAAGAATTGCAAACATTCATCTTGGACACTAGCGAAAAAACTAAGAATTGAAACTATTCATATAATATAAGATTGAATACACATATCCAATCTTCTCAAATTCGGACAAAAATAGATTTTAAAAAAATGACAAAATAAGATACGAAACAATCCATACAAAAAGAATCAAGTACACAATTATACCTAATCATGGAAAAATGAAATATGAACCACACCACAATAATATAATTTTTTATCATAGTTTATTTAACTTGAATTAAAAGAACATATTAAATGATAATTAGCAGCTTAAATTAGTCCTCCTGGGAACGAATTAATATACCACTTGTTATGATACGTGCATTTGCGTTAAGGTTGCAAAATCGCTAACACCAATCATTTTTTTACACTTTAATTTTCCCCTTATACTATTTGACATTGCAAAATTTAATAAGAATAGCACTCTCTCTGTCACATTTTAATTGATGTTTGACTTTTTGACACGTATATTGAGGTTTAAAAAAACAATATCTACACTCAATAAAAAAAATTCGATTCTTATATCAAATAAAAGTTTAGATTCTAAACTTTTATTTGATATATATTTTATTAAAAATTATTATGTTTAGATGTGATTTTTTTTCAACACCTTAAAATACATGTAAAAAAGTCAAAAATAGTTAAAATGAGACGAAAGAAGTAAATTTTATGATATAAAAATTAATTATATTCACCACCCTTTTTAAATTATACTATTTTATACATTAAATAATTGTCTATTTTTTAATTTAGCAGATGTACTCAAAATAAGATGATCTACATCTCCGTCATCTTCATCAATTTCGACACCGTCGTTTCCGCCGATACCAATCAATCACCCTCCTCTGGTAACACTTTCATCTCCATCAGCACCTGCACCTGCCGCACCGTCCGTTTCACATGGCTCAAACTCTGGCTATTAGGTCTTCCCGGTGATTTCACGATCTTCTTACCTCTCTCCGCTACGTCGTGACGACAGTGAAAGAGGGAGAGAAGACGAAGAGAGAAATAAAAAAGAAGAAAGAAGATGATAAAAGACCGCATTGTTCAAAAAATAGTAAACTGAGCAGATATAAATGAAAGAAAGACAATGCAGACGTATTTTTGCAAATAAAAGAAATTTTTAATTTCTCCAAAATACTAATTTTGTTTTCCACCTCCATCTTCTTCTCCGCCTCTTCTCTACCCATATCTATCCCTATCTCCTATCTCAATTCTCTAGCCGCCCATTCTTCATCCACACAACACCTCTTCTTTTCATTTCCATTTCTATCAATAATCCTTTTTGTTTGTTTCTTCTTCAATAAAATCGAGTTTTGTTCCACAAAATTCAAGAAACCCATTTGGGTTTTTCTATTGTCTTTTGTCTGAGTTATTGTTTATGTGTTTGAGTGTCTCGCCTTGTGCGATATGTCTCGTTTTATGCGATGTGTTTGCGTTGAAAATGAATTTTACGATTTATTGAGAGATCCGGAGAACTCGCGCATCAACAACACTTTCGGCATGTCTATAGCTGGTGTTCGGCAAATAGATAGCTGGGGTGCATCTGAAACGGTAGTGAAAATCGCATGTGCTCACCTCTCACAGAATATACATGTTCATAATATGAGGCCTTTAAACTCAGTTTTTATAACTGAGTCCTCCGAACATGACACTATCCATGAAAATACTGTGAGGGTCAATTGTGATGTTACTATTTTCGAGAGAGATGCCAGTTGGATTGTTCATGAAGCCATCATCTTCATTTTTAAATTTCTGAATATTTGTATTCAATTAGTTAAGCAATCCGGAAAGAAAGAGGCTAATTATTCAGCTCATTCATTTGTTTTTCAACTTGGTTGCATGATTAATCGAGGGTTTGTCCCGATTGAAAATCTTTCGTATTAATGAAATCCGCGCTAAATTTTGGCAAAAAAAAAAAAATTAAGGAATAAAATCACACAAGCATTGACGTTGAGTGGGAAAGTAATCAGGGAGAGCCGGAGAGGTCAATTCGGGAAACAAGATATGCGACATAAATTACAAACCAAAACGTAATAAACTACAATAACTCTCACCGGTTGACATTATAATCTCAATCTCTCCCAACTCACAACACAACAGATAGAGATCATCACTTTCATCACTCTTAGCTGCCATGGCGGACATTCTCGCTGATCTCAGGTCTTTAATGTCTTCTCACTCTCCCCCTCTCGATGCTCTTGTCGTTCCTTCTGAAGATTATCACCAGGTCTCTCTCTCTCTCTCTCTCTCTCTCTCTCTCTCTCTCTCTCTCTCTCTCTCTCTCTCTCTCTCCCTCCCTCCCTCCCTCTCTCTCGATGTATATATCATCCATTTATTGTATATAAGACTGTTTAACTAATTGTTTATATAATCAGTATATGTGTGTGTGTGTGTCATATAGTCACTCATCGAGTGATTGTTAATGAGCTAATTCAATTTTTAAGCTTCTAGAATCGTACTGAGTTTGATTGTGTATATATAGTGTGTGAATTGATTGATTTTGTATTGTTTCAGAGCGAGTACGTTTCCGAAAGGGACCAGAGGCGCGCATTTGTTTCTGGTTTTACAGGAAGTGCTGGTGAGTTTTTTTCTCCATATACTATTTCGAATCATTACCTGGTTACACTTACATGAATTGATTTGTATATATGTTTAAATATATAAGAAAGTTGTCGCTAATATGCTTTTACTACTATTTAAAAACTCTAGCTTGAGATTAAGAGGGGTGTATTGGATTGGGATTTTAAAACATTTTTTTGCATTCATGAAATCCGAGGGTATTCGATTGGGATTGTTTGAAATGCATTAAAATCTTGAGGTATTCAATTGGGGTTTTAAATTATGCTACAAAATCCGGTGGTATTCAATTGGGATTTTAAATTATGCTTTAAAATCCGATGGTATTCAATTGGGATTCTTTAAAATCCACTAAAATATGATGGTATTCAAATGCTGATGGATTTTTTTGCATTTCATAAAATGATGGATTTTGTGGCATTCTTCAGTGTATTTTAAGTTTTTTGAAATCCCACTAAAATCAATGAGATTTTGAAGCATTGTGCTTAAATCCTATCAATTTTCATCAACAATCCGCACAAAATCAAAATCACATACAATCCATTAAAATCCATAGACTAAAAACAATCTATTAAAATCCCAATCGAATACACCCCCGTAAATTACTTTTTTACAATAACATTATACCACGAATCATCAGAGTCATTATTTATTACTCAATACTACAGATGAAGAGGAGCATAAAAGGTCTCCATTATTGTTTACTATTTTTCAAGATCAGATTTCACGGACTTTTAATTTTAAAATACTAGTTCATCTGGTTTTATTTAATTTGCTAGTACTGGAGAGTCGAGACTATGTATTGCATACTTATGCAAAATTTAGTTGTGCAAAAGCATATCAAATTTATACATGTAGATGCTTCTCATTGACAAAAGTAAAAACAAAATACAAGGAAAAGGAGTGAAATTGAAGATCAAGGTTATATTGTTTGCGCAAAATATATCACTTGAAACCAATTTTCTACTTTCTTATACTTTTTTGGCCTATAGTCAAAGGGAAATGAGGATAATATTTACATCTCAAAAATTGTTATATAAGTTAATAGATGCCTCATTTTCCACACCTAATGTTTTCCAAAACATAATCTTATAAAGTAATACGGTAGACAAGTGGATCCTAAGAGTCATAACATAATTGTAATCTCGTGTTGTATTTATACAGCTAGAGATTCATTACAAATATTTATATATTTAGCAAAAAATACTTTTAGTCGCTATTATTATTATCTTTCTATTTTTTGATTTCCAATTAATGAAATGACTTTCATTTGTGAAAATGAATAACTTTAATCTAGAATGTCAAACTTTATCATGTATTATAGAATGGTTAATCTATATCTTTACTTTATGATGAAGCTGTCCCTTTTGCTAAATTTGCCAGCTGTTTCATTAAATATTTATTTTCTATACCAATTTGTTATTTCATATGCCAACTTTATGGGAAACCTAATCGTCAATTTAATTTATTGCTGCAATTGGTCCTTTCCGAATGCACTGAAGTATTAGTCATTTTAGATATTGAATTTAATTTATAGCGGTGGGATCCATAAAGAATATAATGGTCATTTCATTATATTTCTGACTACGAAAAACCCTTTTTATCTTTATTTAATTTTTTTATTTTCAAATGTGACCACTCTGGCTATATCCTCTTTCATCGCAAATAATACCAGACTGGGTGGATCAACTAAAGGTCCTCTCCTAATCTAATCTTAGTCTGTGCACGTGAAGCTTCTATTTACAGTTAGAGATAGCATTTTATAGTAACATTTCCTACAAATTCTTCCAGTATATAGTTTACTATCTAGGACAGTTGGTTTCTCATAGTTACTCGTGCTACAAATGTAATTATGATTTATACTAAAGATAATGATATGTTTGGGGTCTTATTATGAAGCATTGCTATAAACTGAAAATCCTCAATTTATGCTGAAAATTATTTCAGGTGTGGCACTTATAACAATGAATGAAGCACTGATGTGGACTGATGGGCGATACTTCTTGCAGGCAGAACAGCAATTAAAGGATGGATGGAAGCTCATGCGTCTGATGGAAGATCCAAACATAGATGTTTGGATGGCAGATGTGAGTTCTTTGTTCACAATCTACTGTAGTATCATAGAATGGTTAGTGTCTGTCAGAATTTTAACTCTGAGAGATCACTGAATCCAGTTGCAAGTTCTCAAAGTTATTTATAATTTTATATATACACAAATGTTGTTATTGGGCAAAAGTAATACTGCTTAAGTTTTGCTATCATACTTGTGTCAAACAAGACACGTCATGGGTTTGGGATCTGAGTTGGATCCTTCATGTTGAAAGAAGTCACTTTGTCCTCTTGTAGCAGAGTTCAAATTGTAATCGAAGGCTCTAAACAACTTGAAATATAATTATCCTTTTGATTTTATTTAAATAATGTACATGTAAAATCTGGTCTATCTTTTCTGGCAGTAGACAAAAGTTATGTTTATTAAATTGACATGCCAAGCTTCTGTTACTTTGCACATGTGTCCAATTTCATGTCCCTATCTAAGAATCGGACACCTGGATCCCAAACCCATGCCCAATCCTGAGTAACATACTAGCTAGTTGTTCACTTGTTTGAGCTAACACATCTTTTTGCATGGTTCCAGTGCATAAACCAAATGTCCATCTTCATCATATAGTTAATGATATTAATGCATACGTCCAGTAACATTCCTCGGATTTGTCAATAGTTACTGACTTATTGTTCCCATATGCTGTCAGGGTCCCATAAAACCTCTACATTAAAATTCATTTTTCTTATTCTAAAAACGTTATGTTATTTTTTGGAGTCTGAAGTGTTTTAATTGGAGCCAAGCAGTACTTGGAATAATTTTAAATACTATGCTTTTTGTTTATAGATAATTTGATTCTTGATGTAGCTAGTTAATTTTCATATGTAAGGAGATGGCATGAAGAGAACTGTTTAATAATGGAATTTGAGTTGCAATGAGGATTAATGGAAATTGAAGTACAATGTGAATAATCAGGGCCTTGTTTATGAATTTTCTAAGGATTTTGTTTGGATTTTATTTTGTGTAAATGATGCGAACAATGATTTCTGGGGTTGAATTTTATCCTTTTGCCTTTAAGCTTTTGTTTGTATTAATCTTCCTTGTTTCTTCATATGTTTTTTGAGAGGACAAGTATATCTAACTCAAAGTAGGAGTTTATTTTGAGTTAATTATGATTCTATTACCATGCTTAAAATATCTGTGGTTTTGCTGACCATGGACTAACGTAGCGTTGTCATCTGCTATACCAGAATCTTGCGGTTAGTGCAACTGTGGGTACCGATACCTGGTGTTTATCAGTGGATACTGCGCAAAAATGGGAGCGTGCTTTTTCAAAGAAAAAACAAAAACTGGTGCCGACGTCCACCAACTTGGTAGATGAGGTCTGGAAAAGCCGGCCTTCACCTGAGTTTAATCATGTAATCGTCCATCAATTAGAATTTTCTGGCCGTTCGGTTGCAGACAAGTTAAAAGATCTGAGGGAACATCTGAAACAAGAGAAAGCTCGTGGTATAGTTATTACCACACTAGATGAGGCAAGTGTATGCTTATTAAATTAGATTGACCAAACATACATTTTATTCTACCTTACAGTAAAGATTTTTATAATCATTTTCTGATGATGGTGATCAGGATGGCGATTGCTTTGAGTTTGCTTTGACATCTTTAAGTTAAGGTGCTAAATTTGCTCTCTGAATATTCTTTAAAATCTACGCAGGTTGCTTGGTTGTATAACATACGTGGGAGTGATGTCCCATATTGTCCGGTTGTGCATGCATTTGCCATCGTAACTCCTGCCTCTGCCTTTTTTTATGTAGATAAAAGAAAGCTGTCGTCTGAGGTCAGGATTTACGTTTTCTAGACTCTTCTAATGTACAATTGTTTGTACTTTAGTTAGTGAGACATTTAACATTACAAGAAACTGTTAATTTTTTTATCACAGGTAAACTCTCATATGAAAGAAAATGAAATTGAGGTGAGGGAATATGATGCAGTGAGTTCAGATGTGATCCATCTTGCATCTAATCAGCTCACATCCTCTTTATCCAAGAAAAATGAAGCAGAAGATGGACACAACTTAATATGGGTTGACCCTCGTTGTTGCTTTGCTTTGTACTCAAATCTAAATTCAGACCAAGTTCTGCTACAGCCCTCACCACTGGCTCTCCCTAAAGCTCTTAAGGTAGTGCATACAGCTTGCCAAGTCATATGCATTTCATTTAGATTTATTACAAAACAAACAAGTGACTGTGCTATCTATAATTAAAAAGTTGGAACTGACCATCAATTGGTACCTTTCGAGGTTTATAATTTTTTAATACATTTCTACTTGCAGTAAGCTCTATATGATCTTGGCCCTCAAATTGCTTATTTTTCTCCACTTTAGCTATGTTTTCCCTTGTAAAAATAGTTCTAAATATATTTGTTTTGTTTCAAAGCTAAGCATATGCGTTTATATAAATTGGTCTTATCTGCAATACATATATTATATGTGTTTGTGTGTGTGTGTCGTACATGTGTATTATAGCTATGTGCACGTATTTCTACTGAGTGACAGGACTTTGTTAATTGTTTAGAATTCAGTTGAGATGGATGGGTTAAAAAAGGCGCATATTCGGGATGGTGCAGCTGTTGTGCAATATCTTGTATGGCTGGATAAGCAGGTTGGTTAAGGTTTGCAGAAGTGTTATATGCTGAAGAATAAATGATCTTAGTGCTTAAGTTTTATCATGTGTATGCATATTTGAATTATTAAACATTGTTTAAATAAGATATCGCACCCATGCATATGTAGTGATATTACTTTTAATTTCAGTTTTCGGATGGTATGTTGCACATTTTAATGCATTAGATGTAAATATACGGGAGTGATGAGGATCAAATTCAGATCCTTTTGCCATGTGGGGAGGGGGTGGAGCCTTTCCCTAGGTTCTTAACAAATTCTCCACTTCAGCTGTTTTTAGACTATATGTCGTATCCATCACCTATTTGCATCCATAAAATTTCTCTTCCACACCCCACTCTAGTAGGGAAGGAAAATTCTTTATATAAAGTTTGTGCTTTATAATGTTAATTGTTATTCACAGTTGATCGTGTTAAATAAATCCAATATCTGAACACGACCTATACATCATGAAATTTTTATCTGAATATGTCCTATACACAATGAATCAATTGGATAGCCTGACCAAGATGTGAAGTTTGTGCTTTTATGATGTCACAGTCTGACAATGTCTAATGAAATCCATTAGCTATATGTTTTCCTAAATCCTATACCTAAAGATGTAATCAATAGCCTGATTGAAATATTAATTATAATATTTGAATGCATTTGGGTCTCAAGTAATTGGCCTGATATCCTTTAAGTAATTGGCCTGATATCCTTTTCAATAGATTTTATTATTCAAATATCCAGACTATTTATACACTTTCCTGATGTCAATTTTTGCCCTAAAATTTGCCTGCACAAGCTCAAACACAAGGGAAGGAAAAAAATATCAAGTGAGAAGTTATATTCTTGATGAACTAATATTTCTATTTGCTGATTAGATGTTTCTTTCCTTCCCACTAATTTCAGATGCAAGATAATTATGGGGCATCTGGTTACTTCAAGGAAGCCGAGAGTACAAGTAATAAACCCTTGAAGTAAGTTTGTACTTTTCTCGTGTCTGACTTTCACTAGAAGTATGTCATTAGTTTTCTTCGTATATATGTGTGTGTGTGTGTCTATATATATATTATATATATAAACTCCTGATTCAACAAGGATCATTATTCATTCTGTTTATGTGGATGATAGTCTTACAAGAAATATGGTTCTCTTTTCTTTTCTCACAGATCTTTATTCTTAAGATCTCCAGCATAGCTGGCCCAGTTAGTGAAAATAACACTTTAAGAGCCATTGTGGATATGTGCTAGCTATAAGATCCCTTGAGTGATTTAGAATTCATTTATTTTAGCTCCATGTTAACTTGGATATGCTTCCTCTACAAATTATTGATGTCTTGTGAATGGCAAACTATTGCAGGGATAACTTGAAGCTGACAGAAGTCTCTGCAAGTGACAAGCTAGAGGAATTCCGTGCTTCAAAAGAGGTATTTTTCGGGATTTGAATTTTCATTTAATGCCAATCAATAGAGAAAGCATTTGTTAGATATTTGAGTTCTAGTTGCAAGTGGGTTTTTGGTCTTTTTTTTTCTTTGGGAATCTGAATCTTTAATGTGTCATGTGTGACATACAGTCAGGTCTCCTGCCGTTGGAGTTCCAATTGTTATTATTGAATATTAATGGACTATATCTGTGGCTTTGACTATTAGATAACTGTAGTTTCTACTTTAAATATATGATAAATAAATAAAATTACCTAAGCTACACAGCCTTCAAAATGTTGCTCACTAAAGTAGCGATGCTTAAATTTTTGTTGTAATTATAGTGCATGAGATTAGGAAGCATAATATATTAGTTTCTAGTGTCTTCTATTGTTCGTGTATTGATATGGCGAGGTGTTAATGATATTTGCTAATGATAGTTTCCTTTTCAGTTTAGGGGAATGCTCAAGAGAAAGGCCTAATATTATAGTTGTATCTATATGTAACATTAACATAACAATCAGTGAGGTATATTGCCCAAGGGGTAGCCCCCTGTATTTCATTGTATCTAAAAAAACAAGTTTTAGAGCAAGTAAGACTGATAAATTGCCATCAGCATTGTTTTTATTATCCTCTTGCATGGTAGCCTAATCCAACAATGACTAAGCTTTGGTAATTTTTAAAAGTTTATACTGATTTTTACTTAAATCTTTTTGTACATATTATGCCTGAAGCATTTTAAAGGTTTAAGTTTTCCTACTATCTCATCTGTGGGTGCAAATGGGGCTATCATCCACTACACACCTGATGCTAAAACGTGTGCTGAGCTTGATCCAAATAAAATGTACCTATGTGACTCTGGAGCGCAGGTTTGCACCCGTGTACTATTGGTCTTAGTAAAGTCTATATAGTTATATTGCTAATCATTGGTATACAAGATCTTTTCTTGCTCATAACTTCTAAGATGTTAAATATCTTTGAAAATTGGATAGTATCTTGATGGAACTACCGACATCACAAGGACTGTTCACTTTGGAAAACCGTCAGCACATGAGAAAGCATGTTACACTGCAGTACGTGGTTCTTGTTTAAATTCTATACTTCTATGTTTGCTTGGTTACTTAAGTTCTTCCCTCTTTCTAATAAAACATGTCAGTTTTTGAATTGATATATTGCAAATAAACAGATTTTTAGAGAAAACTATGGCTGCTATTGCAAGCGACAATGTTTCTTCACTCCTTTTCCTAAGTGGGGTTTTAATCATATTTGAAATACTTGAATATGTAATGTGTATGTTCAACATCGTATTTAACCAAGTAAAGAAGGTGTTTTTCCAATACAATTAGAAAAAGGAAAATATTCCACTTTAATCTTTTCTGATCTAATCTAGTCATTAGGAATTATATCAGACAAGGTTCATGAATTCTTGGTGTATGGAAAATTTGGAAATATGTACAATTGTTTTTGCTTTTAGTTTACTGTTTGCTAACCTACTACATTTAATTATTATTATAAACGCAGATCTTAATATGTGTGTATATTTCTTAGCCTCCTCTTAAGTATGTGTATTACAATAAAACTTTTTTTTTTGAATTGTGTAGGTTTTCAAGGGTCATGTTGCTCTGGGAAATGCTCGGTTTCCTTCTGGAACTATGGGTACTACAAGTCTACATCGGTCTACTTTATCTCAATATGTTATTTGACTTCTGCAATCTTTTCAGAAAGTAGCCACTACATGGTGTAGATGATGTTATAAAGTCTCTTGCTAAAATCATATAGTATAGAAAATATTATCATGCATGATTGTTTTTCTGTCTTGATAGATTATTTTAAAACAGTCTATATTTACTGCATTATAACTTTATACAGGTCCTACCCTTGACATTCTTGCCCGACTTCCACTATGGAAGGTCGGCCTTGACTATAGACATGGAACTGGTCACGGTGTTGGAATTTTTTTGAATGTCCATGAAGGCAAGTTACAACTGGCACTATTAAATTCAGTTTTTGAGCGTGGATGTTATGTTTATGTTTCTTCTCTGTGTACACAGGACCCCATGGCATTAGTTACAGACCACCACCCCGCAATGTGCCTTTACAAGCTTCAATGACAGTCACCGATGGTAAGAATAATATTTCTTACCTAACAACGTTTAGTAAATTAAGTTATCAATTTCCTAATAATATGTTTAAGTATCCAGTTTATTGACAACCCGAAATTTAAAATGCTACCCGTTCAATGATCAATAAGTGAACGCATTAGCAAAAGAGATCATAAGTATTAGAGTAATTTCCGAATAGTTGACCATGCTTTCTGCCAAGCCATACATATGAGATTAAATTGTTCCTGAACATATAAGCATTAAAGTTTATAGCAAGTAGCCCCAAATCAGACTGCAGTTAACTGTTGGCTGGTTAGGTAAAGGACTTCCAAACAAGGGACCATATCTTTTGGCACGTCACTATATTAAAAGATTAGAATGTAAATCTCACTCATTGTATTATTTAGTCAAATGCATATATCAATTTTCTTATAGTTCTGTAATTTATGTGAAACCATACAAATAAAAAAGATTATAATCTTTAAATATTTCTGGACAAATTAAAAATAAAATGTGTATAAACTGATTTCTATCAAAATATCACCATCTCGGCGCAGTAGTCTGCAACTCATTGAAAAATGTGCTGTTTGTTCTGGTACCCATTTTTTGCCAAAGGTATTGTTTAGGTGCAAAAAACATTTTATCTTTTTCCCTTCCAGTGACTAGCACATTAGGTAGTGCCTAGTGGTGGTAAAGAATACTCTTCAGATATAGTTTAGAGACTTGAAACTTAATAAGTGAGAAGAGGAGTCTTGTTGGACATTTAAGATAGGATGGCAATAGAAGAGAGATGAAGGGAGTAGTCGTTGTAATGTTAGTCTATGTGTACTTGAAGGGGCCAGTACACAACAAAGATGGCATATGGCTAGATTATAGCCAACTAATCTTCTACTGCTGGTTACTGGAAATGGGGGTAATTAGAGGTGAAACTTACATTCCGCAATGTTTAATTGCGTGAGGGTATACGTTCCTGGTGTTTGATTGCGGAAGGTGACTGAGAACAGAGGATAGCGAGGGAAAAGGCCATCTACTATGTTTCATGCTGAAGCGTCGAGAAAGTGTAGCAGAAGCTATTAAATATAGCTATTCATCGCTAAGTGGTTGGCCTCAGATTAATGATACACAACTGTGGTATTAATAATCAGAAATCCATACATAAAAATATACAAGTTTTAGAAGGACGGATTTGTTTTAATTATACGAGTTTTTGCTGTTATTAATCATATTGTGACTGACTTGAGCTATATTTTCACCGACCTTTTTGTCATTTCATATTTAAGAACCTGGTTATTACGAGGATGGAAACTTCGGTATAAGATTGGAAAATGTGCTTATAGTCAAGGATGCTGATACAGAGTTTAACTTCGGTAACAAAGGCTACTTGGAAATGGAGCACATAACATGGGTGAGTAATATTCATTATCAGGGGCAATATATTCTGATATCTTAAAAAATATCTGTAAGAAGTTTTGATGTCATTTTAGGAACACCTTAATTACTAATCTGGAAGTTGTACCCTTTATGTAGAATTTAGATAAGTTGTCAACCGGCAACAAGTTACTATTATTTCCCCAAGTTTAATTCAATCATTTTTCGGTTTAGGCACCATACCAAAGGAAGTTGTTGGATGTTGGTGCCCTGGTGCCTGAAGAAATAAATTGGTTAAATGCCTATCATTCCCAATGTAGGGATATCCTTACCCCGTTTTTGAATGAATCTGAGATGGCATGGCTAAAGCAGGCTACTGAAGCCATTGGTGCATGAGGAAATGGAATCAGTATTATCTAAACTGGTTGCTGTAAAAGTCCTTGCGTTCAAATAGTTTACTGTAAGTTTGCATCATTTGTGTGTTTTCTGTCTTAAAAAATGGCTGAGTCTTTCGGCTTGGCAAGTCAAATTTCACCTATATTACGATACGAAACTGCAAGCATTGCAAAAGACTGACAGACCAGCTAAGTTTTAACTATGCATTCAGATGAAATAGAACCCATGAGTACTATTACAATGATACTCATGGTAGGGTTAGGGGCTTTACAGCCTCAGTTTTTTAATACTGCTATTTTAGTATGTACCCATACATTCTGACCTTGTTACCAAGGTTACTGGGTTATAATTATCTTGAAGAACATAGATTTGCCCTCCCAAGATATTTTGTGATAGGGTATATGTACAGGAGTCTGGTTCTTTTATGTTTTATATCTTTACTGTGGAAAAGAATTTGGCCACAATTGCATGTGAATTGGTTTGGCGGTTGCCGGTTGGTACTTTGACTTGCATAGTTGACACAAAATCATGTGAAAATGCTCTTGCCTCACAACTATGCTTCAAGAGCTTGTGTTAGGTGTTCTCGTTTCCGAGAGTTTTAACTTTGCGGCTTGCGCCTCCTTTCTTAGCCACAGTTGTGCCGCAAATAACCCAAGACCCCCAGTTCAAAGTCCATTCTTGAACATGCAGTACTGCGCTTCAACATAGTCTTGGACTCTTGGTTATGTTTTGCTTTGAACAAATTATGAATAGTTATTTATTTGGGATAAAGTATGCAGGAAAGCTGATGAATATGGATATTGCATGTTTTTATATTTGATAGATTTGAAATACAAGCGGTTAAGGCTCCAATCCTCAATGACAAAAGGTATGCGCACTTGAATAAAAATGGTCGAGTCTATGTAGTTGGGGGCTGTAAATGGATCGGATATCTGATCCGTGGATAAATAAATGGATATGGATCCTTATTAATATAATCTGATCTGCTAATAATCTGATCCGATAATAATCCGGTCCGATAAAGAATGGATATGGATATGGTCAAATTTGATCTGTTAACGATCCGATCCGATTTATGTTTAACTATATTATATATTTTATATTATATTTTCTTATAATATATTATATTTTATTAATATATTACATACAAAATAAAAATTTCAAGACAGAACTCTAAATCATATTTTCTTATAACCGATCAGTCGCTTCTAAGTCTTGACCCGACTCTCACTCTTATTATCATGTTAATCTAAAGATCACTCATTTCTTGTGTAGAGTGAGTATAAACACATGAGAGCTAAACTCTTCCACTTAACACCTCCTCAATCACCTAGTTCTGTATTTAGGTCATATTTATTGATTTTAATCCTTATTGAATAGAGGAGCGGATCATAATTTGCTTCCTCCAAAAATATTAAGCAACTTATTTATTGTTTTTATATTCAATTGATACATTATATGTTAAAGGTTTTATAGGAACAACCAACAAAGTTTTTCAGTTACATTTTTTTTAATAACATGAAGTTGCAGAATTTACTTTGCTGCTTTATTAGTTCTTTTTTGTACTTGTTATGTTAAAACTCATGAATTAATATAGCTAGAAAATATCACTTTCTTTCTTTGTGGAAGGTTAAAACATTGTCCCGGTGAAAAAATATATTTCGTAAATTTTAGTGGATTGGAGATTCGATCCGATTATCCATGATCCGAATGGACCGGATATGGATTGACTTGTCAAATATCCAACTCCTGATCCGATCTGATCCGAATCCGATAAAATAAATGGATTAAGATATGGATTTAGCTAGATCCGATCCAAATCCGATCCGTTTACGGGCCTAGTTGGGGGTATCTAAAATTAATATTTGTATGGGCAGTATTGCCGATAACAAGGTAGCTTCTTCCATCTCCAATTCTCCATGTCTTGAGTTCTTTCTGAGTTCTTGTTTCCTTGATATTTCCATGTCTCTGTGCTAATGTATATAACCGTAGTGTATAAACGACATGAGTACATGATACATGCACGGGAACATGTGCACTCCTCACTGGTTTGAAGTTAAAACTTAGCCCAACATGTCATTCTTCATTTATCTAGTTGACACAACTTTGCTTAAATAACAATGATGTGATAACACCGGTTCATGAAAGCTAGGGGTGTGCATGGTGCGGTTTCGGATATTAACCGTTATCGAACCGTTGAATGTGGTTCGGTTCGGTTAATTATCATTAACCGTAACCACACCAATTAAAATGATTTTTCGGTTGCGGTTAACCTTTAGTCGGTTGTGGTTTTTTTTTCTTCAGTTTTTCCATTATTATTTGCTACTCCTGTACATAATGATTTTTTAGAAAAATATAAAATTCCTTTAAACATGTACGGTATGTTCGGTTACCACTGTTTCTATATGAGGATATAGGAAACATTACATACTTTTATCTAAAAAAACTTAATACACAATAAAAACTAAAACATGGGTATTTCGATAAGAAATTAGATGATGTCAAGTCAATAAAAAGTCTTCAAAATCAACTAATCATGAAATTCAAATAAATAGTCTTCAAAAAATACATAAATAAAAGAAGTAGAATAGATTTCATAATAAAATTTGTTGCAAATTGCAATAGTCCTGGTCTTCTATTAAGTGCTCCTCCAAATATTTGGGTGCCTGGTTAATTTAAGTGACTCAGCAAGTGAGGGTGTGTGGATGAAACCAGCAAGCCTCCATATAAAATAAGATTTGAAGTTTAAAAATGATTAACGTACTTTATTACTATCCTCTCATATGGAGTTACATAGCACACCATTATAAATATATACATAATATATATTTTATTATATTTTTTATGAAATATAATTGCAAATTTTGGTTATTGAACCCAAAATGAAATTATACAATTTTTTTATTTCAAAGATCATTTAAAATTATGCAATATCTCAACATGATTCTATAACAGAATAATAATCATCCAGAATTATTCTGTTGTAGAATCAGTTTCGAAAATATATTTTTCATCAAATTTTAAGTGTTAAATTGCTTAAAATAGATATATATTATAGTATTCTATATTAGAATCACGTTTTATATGTATTTTATAACAGAATTTATAATAAAATTAATGATTTATAGTGGCGCACTATGTAACTCCATATAAGGAGTCCCTCTCTAGAATGTTTTTATGTACTCCATAGAACTTAACTCTCTCTCTCTCTCTCTATATATATATATATATATATATATATATAGGGTCCTGTTCCCTGACAACTGTGTGTCAGGGAACAGTTATCCAACACATTACTCCCCAGCCGTTGGATCGTTGATCCAACGGCTGGGGTAAAAGGAAAAATTTTAAGCGTTCCGCGGTTTTTTTCCGCGGATGGTCTGTTTTGAACATGCGTTCCGCGTATATTTTCCGCGGAACGGCTGGAGTTTTTTAAGCGTTCCGCGGTAAATAACCGCGGAACTATCAGACGAGTTTAAAACAAAACAAACCGCTGAAACACAAACATATCAGTTGTATACACGTTCACAAACCCTCGCAACCCTCGCAATCACAAGTTCACAAACCCTCGCTGAAACACAAACTGCGATCCTCTTGCCTGCAATCACAAGGTAATGGATGTATCCCTGCAATCAGTTTACGTTTTTTTTGTATCCTTGCATAACATTATTTACGATTTTTTTTGTTGGGTGCTTCAAGCTTTAGTTTTAAGCATACATTATTTACGATTGGATGTATAATGGATTGTTGGATTGTTACTTGATTTAGGCTTGATACATGTTGTGTAATTCATGTATTCTAGTTCATATATCTTTCTGAGTGCGAAGTGTTTGGTAAATTGCCTCAAAGAAATTCATGTTTTTTTTGTTAGTTTTTGTTAGTGTTTAGATTAGCAATTGTGTGCCTCATTTTATTGTCATCCCTTCCTCATTCTGCTATTGGCTTGATGAAGAGTTATAAAAGTATGACTTGGACACTTTAAAATTATAAACCAGACAAACAAAATTTCTGCAGTCCTCCCGATTCGAGAGTGTTGCTATATTCTGCTATTGGCTTCATGAAGAGTTATAAGTGTTTGCTATTGGCAATTTGTATGATTTCATATGTATCGAATAAATGTTGTATGGTGATCACATATTTTAGTTGTCTAGGTCATAAATATGTATTGTGTAGAATAAATTTATAACAGCTTGGTTTCATCAAATATACATGTATCTGTTATGTTTGTTCGTAAATTTATACTATCTGACTAGATAAAGAAGAAAAGAGAATGAATATGTATTGTGTAGAATAAATTTATACTATCTGACTAGATAAAGAAGAAAAGAGAATGAGCAAAATGAAATCAGTTACAAACTATTCAGAACATATATAGAACCATCAACTTTTAGTTTTATGTTGTCTGATGTTGATTTCATGTTGAATTTTCAGGATGGAAGATATTCTACCAGGGCCACTTAGTCAGGAAGTTATCTTAGATAACTCGTATCATGTGAGTGCTGCTGTTTGGGCTGGTGTTGATCGGGGTCCATTGGAGTGTTTCTGTGGCAACCGGTCTATGAGGAGCTGGTTTCTTTCTGATGCTCAGAAGGAAATTCTACATGCTATAGGGTTTGGCGTGTTTGCCAATCCCAGACTTATACTTCAGACTGACGCGAGGCTAGTGAGTGCTCTTGTTGAGAGGTGGCGTCCGGAGACCAACACATTCTTCATGAGACAGGGGGAGATGACTGTGACCTTGGAGGATGTTGGTTACATATTGGGGTTGCCCATTCATGGTCGGCCTTTAGTGGGAGATGTTATTGACAACCAGAAGGACTTCTTTCGGAGCAACTGGTTTGAGGAGTTGTCGACAGCTGACGTGGATTCGGCTCATACTAGGGGCGGGGTGAGGTACACATGGTTGTTTGAGACGTACGGAGCTGATCCCGGTCCTGATCCAGAGCGGATTCTCATCCACACGCAGGCCTATTTGTTCGTTGTTGTAGGTGCTGTTCTTTTTCCTACTACTAGTAGGAATGTGGTGCATCCCCGGTATCTCCGCCATCTTCGCACACTGAGGGAGATTCCTACATGGTCTTGGGGTTCGGCAGTTCTGTCTTACTTGTACAGGGGGTTGTATCACGCCACACAGAAGGATGCCAAGAAGATATCAGGTTGTGTGTGGTTGTTGATGCTATGGTCTTATGAGAGGTTCGAGATTGGTAGACCTATTCCCGATGAGAGCAGGGGCAGCTATCCGATAGCTGAGTTTTGGGCTATGCCTGACGAGGATGAGGAGGACGAGGGTAAGGGGAAGAAGGGGAAGGTGGAGGGTAAGGGGAAGGGGAAGGAAGAGGCGAAGGGCAAGGGCAAGGGGAAGGGGAAGGGGAAGGAAGAGGTGAAGGGCAAGGGGAAGGGGAAGGAAGAGGGGAAGGGGAAGGGGAAGAGGGGTAAGGGGAAGGGGAAGGAGCCTGATATTCCCGAGGAGATTGAGGAGGAGGAGGAGATGGAGGAGCAGGGCTGGATTGTGGGTGGGAAGAGGAAACGGGTTAGGCGTGACAGTAGAGCGGCGCCTCATCATAGCTTGCCACATTACAGGGGTGAGTTTGATGGAGTAGCATCAGACGTAGTGAGTTGGACACCCTATTCCGAATTTCATGAGATGGAAGGGGATTCGGATGGGGATCATGACATATCTGCCGAGGATTGGGAGGCTCGTTATGCTGGCCTTGCTCGGGTCCCATTAGTTCATTATGACATAGTGGAGTATCAGCATTCAGATAGGGTGTTGAGACAGTTTGGTTTGAGGCAGCCTATTCCCCCCCCTCCGGTATCCATGACTCGGTACAGGCAGGAGAAAGAAGCCTTTCACTACACTGATTGGCGTGCTGTATGGTTTGCTGAGATCGGAGAGTGGGAGCGTTTTGTGGATCACCCCGAGGTTGTGGTGGCTCAGCATTCACTAGACACCGATGACACAGGTTACTTGGACTGGTACGAGCACATTTCCAGGCGCCGCGTTGGGAAGCCACAGCCTGTGCCACAGCCGCAGTATTCCACCAGGGAGTTGTTTGACAACCTTCAGGCATTTCAACTTGTAAGTTTGTTTACCCTTTCATTGTACTAAAGTTAAGATTCCTTTATTCGTACTTTGTATGTATCTAATTTCATGACATGAAACTATCTGCAGATTCAGAAGGGTTTGGAATGCCTTAAGGCGATTGATTCAACCATCCCTGAAGGCTATCGCGAGGAATTTAGAGAGATTGCCCCGATATTTGTCGAGCCGTACTGCCGTTTCATGCAACAGCTCAAGGGCCCAGCATACACCCCTCCTGTTTTCGACCATGTCCATCTATCGGCTGTGGCAAAGAGGCCAACTGTTGCAGACGTCTCCCCCCATGACATCATTGATATGACACAGCCGTCTCAGCAGACTACACAGGTCCCTACTGTTCCCGCATCACAGGCCACTTCCTCGAGGCCCGAGAAGATGGATGTTCGTAGGCCTGCTGAACAGAAGTGGCTGATAACTAAGAAGCTTTCAGAGGAGAAGATGGCCGCCATTAGGAGAGACTGGGGATGGGTACGAGGTCAGCCTGTGGGGCTTCGGGGTGGAATTAAACATGATCTCATGTTCAATTTGGCGGAGAATTCAATGCAGAGCTTGGCACCCGGTGCTTGGATAGATGACCGCATCATATACGGATACATGGTACTATTTCATTTGTGGTGCCGGTCTACATTTAAATTGTGTTGCCTTTATTTATTTTGTAAATAACCTATGTTAATTCCTTGCAGTGGTTGTTACGTGAGCGGGAAGAAGCTATTGCCGCTGCAGGAGTGTATCCGAGAAAGCCATCTTACTACTTCATGGATCCATTTTTCATTACATTGGCTATGGAGCTGGATTACACGGTTCTCACGGAGCGGGTTAAGCGTTTCTTCGTTACGTGGGGTAGTTGTGGGATTGGTCCACCAATCAACGAAGTGGACTACATATTTGTCCCGGCCAATGTTAATGGGAATCACTGGATTTTGATGGTATTGTCTGTGAAGGAATGGGGCGTCATGGTGTTTGATCCTATGACCAACAAAGCTGAACATGCGAAGGAAGAACAATGCGTGGTATGTGATCCGTTCCTTCTTTTTTCTTATATCAATTTGAAGTCTCGTTCATTTCATCTATATTTTGTTGATTGTGTTTTTAGGTTGGACTGTTGGCGAGGATGCTTCGTTATCTTGGCCCCCGACTTACTGTGCCGAAGGAGGACCCTCTAGTCCAGGTCTGGGATGCAATGCCGAAGCAGAATAACTACACTGATTGCGGGGTTTATATTTGCAAGTATATGGATTATCTCTTGCAAGGATATGACCTCTCTACCTTGGTGTGGGACGCTTCAGACCTCGAGGTCTTCCGTTACAGGATTGCCAAGGAGCTTCAGAAGGGGAAAGCAAGATCCATCCCAAACCACCGGATGAGCCAGAGGGTCTCGCAGCTAGCTTAGGACTTTTATTTATTTTCTTATTCTACGAGGATTTGTAGGGAATTAATTGAACAATGATATCATGTAGTTAACATTGGTTTAATATTAATGAATGAAACATTTGTTTGCGTTTATATCGGTCGTTCATCGACCGTGTCACTTCCCCGATTCCCTTTTATTTATTTTAGAATTTGTGGTTGTTATGTGCTTTTCCCCACCCCTTTTACTGTGTTGCATTTGGAATTTCATTCTATATGTTGTGATTTAATTTGGTATTTTTTGGAGATACTTCATTTTTTGGAGTTTTGAAAATTTTGGCGATTTGGGTCACATATTTGGCCTTTTCTAAATTTTGTGAAATATTTTTTTTGGATTTTTTACACTGCAATGTTGTTGAAAGTGTTGGGATTGTTATACAGGCTGAACAAAACAGGTGGGAATGTGCAGGAACAGACTGCACATTCCAAAATTTCTTTCTGGAAGTTCCGCGGAAAATAACCGCGGAACGTGTGTTTTCTTCTAGACGTTCCGCGGTTATTTTCCGCGGAACTTCCAGAAAGAAATATTTTTTTTTTACCTTCCTTTTAACTGGCAAGCCTGTTTTAAGACAGCATTAGGGGTCCTTAAGTGTGTTATGACTTATAAAGTATGATACAAATATATTTGGATACTCAAAACCAATCTATTTGAAAATGACCATTACCGCCATTTTTCCGAACTTTGCATTCAAGTTGCCGCTACTAGCCACATTCAACTATTTTAAAAAAATTAGAGTGGACTAGAATCATCATAATTGAGGTAGTCCGAACACCCACTGTAATTTTAACATAACTACCAATGAGAAAATAATTAGTGCATAATATTGTCATTTTAATGTCAATAATACATCGAATGGTGTGTAGTAAAGTACGTTTACACCAAAATACATATAAAACCTAAATTCAACATGATTCAGGTACGTCGGAAGCTAACTAACTAAAAATCGCTAAAATGTTGGAGAAGCCACCCGATAATCGGTGCGTGGAAGTTCCGGGCGGTGCATCAGCTCTAACGAAGCATGCCACCCAATACAGCACGACAACACAACCTTCACGGAGCACACCATCAGTCACATTGGCATGAGTATTGTGGTCATTCCATATTGTGACACGAATGCTACTAGACCCATCATAGAGACGAAATGTTGCAAATGGTGCTTTGCCGGTAATCCATTTCCCCGTATCATCACCATCTAGATGGGACACCCAACCCTTCACATATTCAATACGCATTTGGTCACGCATGCAACCCGCGCGAGGCCTCAATTTGTGAATGTCGGCTATCCTATCACACTCAACAATCCAACCACCATCCCACGGGGAGACTTTGTTTGGGCCACCGGGGTACTCCTGACCCAAGTTCAAAATTGGGAGAAAATATGGGGTCAAGTTGTACGCCACCCTTTCGAACATGTTATCGCTTGCACACCACTGACATGCTTCAGTCCAACATCTTGACCGGTAGGCCTCTTCGTCAGCTGGGTACAACGCATTGTCTTCTTCTTCCACTAGGGGAGGTGGTTCGTACATTTCTGCTAATTCGTCAAGATGACGCCATGCTTCCTCCAACTCACTAAAGGTAGGTGAATCTACCATTTCATCCGAGTCCGAGAATGAATTGCTTACGTGTGACACTGAGTCATTATCCGAAGCGTCGGTCATTTTACCTACAAATTCAACAATGAACAAGTTAGTTACTACGAAGAACATATAAAGCACAAGTAAAACATAAGGGATTTGTAATTACAATTGGGCAGTTGAAGCTTTTGTTAAAGTATCTTGTTTTTTTTTCGGACACGTTCTAACATCATGTCCTAACATAGTGCAATAGCGGCATTTTCTTTTTGCTTTTGTAAGTTCCTCAAGTGGACTTTTATGACGGTGCTCTTTTTTCCGCCCCTTCGTTTTCGACACCAAGGGGTCAAGGATATTCTCATGCAACTTTTCACCGCTTCCTTGTGTTGTTTGTGTATTGAATTCACCTCCTTCACGTTCTACCCCGTCGACGGGCATTTTCTCAATAATCTCCGTCTCTCGATTAATAACCCCAACGGCATATTCATACCGCTCTTTCGACGCGGAGCAACTATGACTAAAAGCCATGGTAAGTAAGGTCATGTGGTTAAATCTTTCCGTGGGAGTCAACTCATGAGATGGTGATTCTACTTCGGATGTTTGATATGGCAACACGCCATCAACTCTATTGGCATCCTTTGTCCAACGCCGTTTCACAAAATGTTCCGGTAGTTCCGCTACACACCTCTTCGTCAACACGGCAATAATGTGACGGCATGGCATGCCAACATGGTCATACATTCTACAAATGCATGAACCCCGTAATGACACCTTGTTGAATGATACAAGATACATTGTTCTCTGAGATGCACCCGTCAACGGTCTATAACATTTGTAGAATGTGTCTTCAACATCTTCCAAAGACCGATCTCTATCTTTCTCCACGAAGTACTTATTTGCTTCAACCAATTGTTCTTGAAATCTTCGAAACATTTCTTTGGTATAAATGGAAGCCGCGTGGTGCTCCAAGGCGGTTTTCATTTGCATGCAACGACTTCTATGATACGTATTGTAATCCTCATCTTTCTCACGCATAAATTGCCTCTCCAAAGCTTTTTGTGCACCCTCAACAAAATCCTTCAAACCGGTGCAAGAACCAACATAGGCATCAAAATAGGCATTCATTCCTTCACTTCTTGATGTGGTTTTCTGACCCGCAGAAAAAGTGTTTCTTGTGTAAGACTCCACCCACTTATGCTTCAAAGCATATAACCCTTGAAGCCATGTATTGCCTTCCAAATTGTATTTCAAAATCAAAGCCTTCCACCGATCCTCAAACACATCTTCAGTCAAAGAGTGATAGATGCAATTGTTGAAATCAAATTTAAACCCTTCCTTTGAGTAATAATTTGCAAGTTTCTCGGGGAATTTGTTGCTAATGTGCCATGAGCATAACAAATGTGAGGTATTCGGTAGTTGTGATTCAATAGCCGCGGCCATGGCTTGATCTTGATCGGTTATGATAGCTAGGGGTTCTTTGCCTTCCATCGCCTCTAGCCAAGTACTCAAAACCCACTCAAAAGTTGTCTTCAATTCATCCCGCACGAGTGCAAAACCAAAAACTATTGATTGATAGTGATGATTGACTCCGGTGAAAGGCACAAACGGCATAGCATATCTATTAGTTCGATATGTTGTGTCAAACGCAACCACATCACCAAAATTTCGATAGGCCATCATAGAGCGGGGATCGACCCATACAAGACACTTCAATCTTTGTTGGTCATCAAGGAGAGTCTTGATAAAAAACTTACCGCCACTCTCTTCTTTCAAACGATACAACAAATCCAAACCGGCTTGAGCATCGTTTACTCCCATGTTGTCCTTTCTAAAATCGCGCACGACATTTCTTAAATGTTGGCTATTAAAACCTACTTGTTCCGCTCCCCCATGCATTTGACCAAAAATATTCATTTGTTGTCTTGGTGGGACACCCGAAGCATGTAAGGTCTTGATTAAATTTCTTTGAGCCGCGGTCACATGTCTCTCCCGTCTTATCAAACTCATCTTGGAAGGAGTAACGACTTCGTGATTGTGTTCTAATTCCAAAGAGGTTATCTCCCAATGAGTTGATTTTTTCTTATTAACCACGTACATTCTAACTTTGCAACCACTTCTAGGCAGCACATCTCTACGCCGTTTGCCCTTAACACTTCCAACACTACCAATCAATATTTCTTCTTCCTCAACGGGGTTTTTCCCGCGATTTTCCCCCGCTAAATTACAGACGTACATTCGACCATATATGGATTTATCCTTGACTCGCCTCTGCGTGTTTTGTATCTTAATTGCAAAACCATGGTTTAAAGCATACGCCCTAAATAAATTTTCCGCCCTTTGTAAATTAGCAAATTTTTGATTCAAGCAAGGGATACTAATAGGCTCATCTTCATCCACAATATTATCACTACTATCATGCAAATTATCACTACTTTCATGCATACTACCTCTATTCTCATGCATAATTTCATCTTCATCTAATTGCTCACTACAAAAAAACTCCTCACCATCACTATCAACATTAACATAATCAATATTATCTCTATCATTACCACATTTACCATCATCATCATGTACATCAACATAATCATTTTTTTTTAAACTTTTTCTACCTTCAAATCTTGCAAACATCTTATCCATTACAACACAACAAAATAACAACGATCCAACTACAAATGGAGCTTACCCAAGGGATGGATGGTTCTTGGAAGAGAGAAATGAAGAAACTCTGCTGCTCAAAATGCTGAAAATGGGGATTTTTGGGAATTGAAGTGTTGAATGGGAACATCTAGGTTGTTGATCATACACTGCACCCGTCTGATAGTTCCGCGGTTATTTACCGCGGAACGCTTAAAAAACTCCAGCCGTTCCGCGGAAAATATACGCGGAACGCATGTTCAAAACAGACCATCCGCGGAAAAAAACCGCGGAACGCTTAAAATTTTTCCTTTTACCCCAGCCGTTGGATCAACGATCCAACGGCTGGGGAGTAATGTGTTGGATAACTGTTCCCTGACACACAGTTGTCAGGGAACAGGACCCATATATATATATAATAGGGTCTTACTCTGGTACAAACCACCTTAGCGTACAAACTACAAACTAAAATTAAAAAGTCTCTAAATCAAATCGAAATATAGCACATATGGTATGGAAATTGATCGTTGCGAGATGAACAAAAATACAGTGAAGTCGGATTTCAAAAAAAGTTCACCGATTAACGGGAAAATTCAAATTAAAAACGGAGGGGAATCTGCAGATCATGTGTGACAGGGTGTATATTAACTGGTGTGTGGTTGCCCCTGCGGGGCCATTGGATTAGATTCATCCAAGGGCTTATATTGAGTTTGTAGTTTGTACACTAACTTAGTTTGTATTTGAGCACTTCCCTATATATATATATATATATATATATATATATATATATATATATATATATATATATATATATATATATATATATATATATATATATATATATATATATATATATATATATATATGTATTCGGTTCGGTTAATTTCGGTGCGGTTTTAGCATAAACCGAAAATAAAACCGCACCATTGGTTTCGGTTATTTATTTCGGTTTTATTTTCGGTTTGGTTTTTTTGGTGTGATTTTTCAATTTTTTTAGATTTTTTTTGCGGTTTCGGTTTTTTCTGCTCACCCCTAATGAAAGCAAACAACATTGTTGGTCTCATATTGATTGTTTCAACACTTTTGGTCTCCAATTGATTGTTTTCGATAACTAATGGAAAGAGCTCAAGTAAATTAAAACTTATAAGTGATTAAACTGTTTTAGAAAAATTAAAAAGTCTAGAGAGAAAAGCTAACTGCTTCTTTACACAAACAGGTCAAAAAACAGAATTAGAAGTCCGGAAAAAAAAAGCTAATTATTTCTTTGCATAAACGGGTCAAGACAAGCAGAAGTTAACTTTAAAAAAAAAAAAATGCAAAAAACAGGCACATTAATATGTCATTTTCTTAAATACGCCCCTTTTAAACTATGATAAGATATTTTGACCCGGCTACAATCCGAAAATGCGTGATGTTAACCGATGCATCAAGACTCAGGAGTGATATGGAGCCTGTTTGGCTGAATCTAGGCACTTAACGTAACTTATGAGACTGAAAGTTTAAAACGTCTATTTGATAATTTTGACTTATTAATAATTTATTAGTTATTAAAAATATAATATAAAAATAAAAGTGATTTATGAGTAATTTATGATTTGCGAGTAATTTTTATCTAAAACAAATTTGAAAAAAATTTAGTCACCGAAAAGAGTACGTGAAATAACATCTTGTTTTAAGTTAGTTTTTTGATTATTTCTGACTTTAAGCTAATTTCTGATTTATTACATAAACAGACATTTTCAACTTAAAATCAGTGACTTTAACACCGGGGTTGTTTTAAGCCCAGACAAACAAGCTTGCTAGGACTAAAATTTGGTCATGTAATGGCTAAATCCTTTGATTAGTGGCTTAGGTGCATGGGCTGCATGAATAAGAAGTCCATATATTGGAGAAAGCCTAAGAAGAGGGCATTCTCATTTAGGGCCTACTAACAACAGATCGTAAATCTAATGTTAAAGTTAAAATAGAGACATGTAGTTATTGCTATAATATAAAATCAAAAAACACATTTTGATGCTAAAATAATTTTCATACTCCAATACATGATTTTAAATTAAAACCAATGAGATGTAAAATATGAACAGAAGTACAAAAAATTAAATCAAAATTGTTTTTATTCATTTCCCTCTAAATTCCTACTTCCTACTTGCATTGCCCGTGTGACAATTATAACATCTATAATTGTTTCTATATTTAGAACCAGGTATAACATTTTTCTATTTTAGCATTTCATATAGTATTGCATTGGACTGCTAAATGCTATATTATAGAAATAGCACATCATATAGCATCGTATTGGATTTTCTCTTAAAGGCGTGTATTGCAAAACATCATTATAAGATTTCTGAAGATAATGTAGACCATGGTTATCGAATCTCGATCAACAACCCTTAATCCTGTATTATGTAGGTACGGGACTTAAAATGATCATATCATTATTGATCCTTAATCTTGGATTATGCAAGTACGGGGACTTAAAATGAAAATATCATTTATTGAACGCGTTCGTGGATTATGTGAAGATGATCATATATATCCGATGGATTGTCTTCATCGGGAGATAGGAATAAATATGGGTCTTGATATTCCGGGAAAAATCTCTAATAAATTATTCTCATCATCAAGAATAAGAACCTGTCCATGTACCACGACTATACCGTGCATTTTTGTTATAATTAGGGACCGTTGGTGTTACCGCTCATAATCTGGGATAATGCCGTGATCGTGAAGTTGTCTAGTAAAAATGAGTTATTGAGCTTTATGATTGTGTCCCAATAAAGTGGGTTCTCCCTCCCAACCTATAGGAAGTTAGGAACCACCATGAATCCATGATACATCCTAGTTTTGATGAATATCATCTTTTTGTATTACCAAATTCATCAACAAATGATTTCATTGTCCATTTGAGATTCATTTTTCTTGGTGTTTTATTTGTATTTTATAGTTTTCGTTGCGCAAAGAATATATATATAGTATAATTTGAATAGTTTTGACTTCATGAATATAGAGCATCTCTAATAATCTTTGTTAAAATTGGTGTTGTACATGCAAAATATCATTAACAATTTGTTTAATCTACGAGACATTGGCTTTGACAAATAAACTATATGTTGATTGACTATAGTTTATGAATAACGTAGTAATTGATGATGTGGAATCTCATTAATGATCATCGTTAATAGTTTGACTCCAATCATAAATAAGAATTTCGTATCGAAATGATAGAATTTATACATACTATCTATATGTTTTATTTTTGATATACGAGATAGAGCCCTGACTAGTCAATCAATCATCAATATATATATATAAAGGAGGATGCGGGCATCTCTAGAATTGTTCGATTCAGTCTTCTGATTTTTCTTAAATTTCAGAGAAAAAATATAATTATAATTCAGAAAATTAGGTTCAAGAATTCTAAAGGTAATATGACTCTTTTCTTATTAAATTCTAAAGGTAATACTCTAGAATCTAGAAAAAGAGTTCTAAACGTAATACAATTCTTTTTCTTATTTAGGAATCATAAGGTAATACAATTCTTATTGTTAATTGTATATTAATATAGGATTTATTAAAAAATTACAATTCTAAAAAATCTAGAAATCCATTTAATTTTTCCTAATTTTTTGTTTGTAAATTAATATACAAATTATTAAAGAAGTACAATTCTTATTATAAGTAATCCACTAAATAGATCATCGTACATGTTACAAAAACTCATGTACCTAAATGCTACCGCAATTTTAATAGAGGATGCAGGGCGGTGACGTGGTGTCTCTAGAATTGTTTGATTCGGTGTTATATTTTTTTTTAAATTTTGAATAGAAAATAAAATTATAATCTAAAAATTATGTTCAAGTATTGTATAGATAAAAAGATTGCAAAGATAGTACAACTCTTTTAACTATTTAGGAATCATAAAAAAGTAGAATTATATTTATTCAAAATAACAATTATTGAACAAATATAATTGAAAAATACAATTCTTATTTTCAAAAGTTATAAAATCAATATATATATATAAAGGAGGATGCGGGCATCTCTAGAATTGTTCGATTCAGTCTTCTGATTTTTCTTAAATTTCAGAGAAAAAATATAATTATAATTCAGAAAATTAGGTTCAAGAATTCTAAAGGTAATATGACTCTTTTCTTATTAAATTCTAAAGGTAATACTCTAGAATCTAGAAAAAGAGTTCTAAACGTAATACAATTCTTTTTCTTATTTAGGAATCATAAGGTAATACAATTCTTATTGTTAATTGTATATTAATATAGGATTTATTAAAAAATTACAATTCTAAAAAATCTAGAAATCCATTTAATTTTTCCTAATTTTTTGTTTGTAAATTAATATACAAATTATTAAAGAAGTACAATTCTTATTATAAGTAATCCACTAAATAGATCATCGTACATGTTACAAAAACTCATGTACCTAAATGCTACCGCAATTTTAATAGAGGATGCAGGGCGGTGACGTGGTGTCTCTAGAATTGTTTGATTCGGTGTTATATTTTTTTTTAAATTTTGAATAGAAAATAAAATTATAATCTAAAAATTATGTTCAAGTATTGTATAGATAAAAAGATTGCAAAGATAGTACAACTCTTTTAACTATTTAGGAATCATAAAAAAGTAGAATTATATTTATTCAAAATAACAATTATTGAACAAATATAATTGAAAAATACAATTCTTATTTTCAAAAGTTATAAAATTTATAATCTTATTTTATTAATTTTTTTCAAATTATATATCTAAAAATAAAAACCAGCATCTTCCATAATCTTAAATTGTCTAAACATGTTTGTAGCACTAAATTCACGTCGTTCCATCGTGACTAAAAAGATAACATCTCTATCATGAAAACATTCTTTTGAGATCTCCGCAACCTCATTCTTATAATTTTATTGAATTTTGAACAATAAAATTTTTTTCTTATAATTTCTTAAATTTTGAATTGAAAATATAATTATAATTTAAAAAATCAAGTTCAAGGATTCCAAAAGATAATACAATTTTTTTTTTGATTCTAAAAGTAATACAATTCTTTTTTTATTTAGGAATCCTAAAAGGAATAGGGTTATATTTATATAAATTAACAATCATAGATAAAATACAATTTATATTTAATACTTGGAAAGTAATACGTACAATTTTTATTTTCGATTTAGTCTTATAATTTTCTTAAATTTCGAGTAGAAATAAGGATTGTAAAGATAATAATCATTAAAAAACTAATAGCAAAAAATTAGAACCATAAAAAAATAATAAATTTTAACTAATAAATAGAAATCATAAAATAAAAATAATTAATAAAATAAAATAGGATATATAAAATAGGAATCATATATTGATTTTATGATAATGTAAATGATTCTTGATTAGTATTGTATTTGACGGGCACGGGAGGCGGCCCAAACTAATTATTATCTAAATAATAATAATTTTTCAATTAGTATTATGTTTGAAGTGAAAGTCGCTAAAATAATTTTTTTATCTATGTTATAATATTTTTTTTGTTAAAACAGGACCACGGCTCAAAATAATTTTTATCTAATTATAATATTTAATTTTATCATAATTAGGATAATTTTTATATTTATTAAACTAACGATCATAGATAAAATACAATTTATATTTAAGATTTGTAAGGTAATAAGTACAATTTTAGTTTCGATTTGGTCTTATAATTTTGTTAAATTTCAAGTAGAAAATAAAGGATTGTAATGATAATAATCATTAAAAAAACTAATAGCAAAAAAATTAGAACCATAAAAGAATAATAATTTTTAATTAATAAATAGTAATCATAAAATGAAAATAATGAATAAAATAAAATAGGAATTATATATTGTTTTTATGATAATGTAAATGATTCTTGATTAGTATTGTGTTTGACGGGAACGGGAAGCGGCCTAACCTAATTTTTATCTAAATAATAATAATTTTTCTATTAGTATTGTGTTTGACGGAAAAGTGGCTGAAATAATTTTTTATCTATGTTATAATATTTTTTTTTGTTAAAACCGGACCACGATTCAAAATAATTTTTATCCAGTTATAGTCTTTAATTTTATCATAATTAGAATAATTTTTATTAGTATTGTGTTTGACAGTAAGGAGACTCAAACTGATATTCAAATTATAATGTTTTGTTATTAGTATTGTGTTTGACAAGAGAGCGGCTCAAACTAATTTTGATCTAAATTATAATATTTAATTTTATCGTAAAAATATTAATTATGGATTAATATTGTCTTTGACGGAAGGGCGGTTCAAACTAATTTTGTTATTAGTATTGTGTTTGACTGGATGGCCACTTTGATAAATTTTTATAGTAATTATAATATTTTTTTTATTAGTGATATGTTTAACCGGAAGATGACTCAAAATAATTTTCATGTTATTATAATATTAATTCATATTAAAATTTATACAAAATTTATAACGCCGCCGCGAAGCGCGGCTTTATTCACTAGTATACTTATATAAAGGAGAAGCGAGGGGTGTATAGGTGGCGCCTCTCACATCGTTCCGTTCTATTTTTCTAATTTTCTCGAATTTTTGGATGAAAAGTATCGAAAATTAGAACTACCTTTTTTAGTTTCGGGTATTTAAAAGCAAGTTTCAGAATCTGATTTTGTTTCAGATTATTTATGGAATATAGTAGCTTGAAAGTTTTAATCTGATTTTGTTTCAGATTATTTAATTATGGGAAAGAGTAGCACAGAAGTCTCTCTGCACCTATAAATACCCCTATAGATCGTCAGATTTTGGATCATCTAAACACAGCCTCCTCTCTCTCAATACCACAACTCTACCTCTCTCCGGTGATAGTTCTCTTGCTTGATTTTTAATTCGGTGGTGCCGTTATTCAGCAACGATAAGTGAAAGCTGTTTATATAGTATTAAAAAAAATAAAGGTTGTTGCAAGCAAAGGTAGTTATAGATCACTATGTGGGAGTCGACAAATTGAAACAGGAGAAAAGAATATAGTCTGACATGATATTGATGTATGATATCAATAAATTAACTATTAGTGATGTATGTTTGTTGGTTATTTTTATAATATTTGTTTTGTTCATCGGACATGTTTGTTGTTGTTAATTTTTATATGATTTACTTTGTATACATGAAAATATGGTGGAAAAGTGAGGGGCGTGTAGGTGGCGCCTCTCACATCGCTCCGTTCTATTTTTCTATTTTTCTGGAATTTTTGGATGAAAAATATCAAAAATTAGAACTACCTTTTTAGTTTCGAGTATATTGGAAGCAAGTTTCAGAATCTGATTTTATTTCAGATTATTTACGGAATATAGTAGCTTGAAAGTTTTAATCTGATTTTGTTTCAGATTATTTAATTATGAGAAAGAGTAGCACACAAGTCTCTCTACACCTTAAATACCCCTATAAACGTAAGGTTTTGGATCATCTAAACACAACCTCCTCTCTCTCAATACTACAACCTCACTGATTTAAGTTAGATGTTTTTGTGCACAATCAATCCAAAAAAATTGGCGGAATGTGACAATGTAAGAACATGATTACTTTTCAAAAAAAAAACACAAATAAAATTAAGATTTGTCATGCTTTAAATTGTTAATTACCTGTATAAATTTATTTTAAACATTTTTTCACTATGAATTATAGTCCAATTTTACAATTTTATATATTAGTATGATATTACATCAAGATTTTTATAATATAAAATTTATTTTATCCTAAAAATATTAATTTTGAAACGTTAATATAGTTTTTATAGATAGCCACAAAATTATTTTATTCTACAAATATTAATATTGAATAATTAATATAATTTTTATAGGCCGCCGCAACGCGCGGCTTCTCAACGTGTAGGTGGCGCCTCTCACATCACTCCGTTCTATTTTCTAATTTTCTGGAATTTTTAGATGAAAAATATCAAAAATTAGAACTACCTTTTTTAGTTTTAGATATATTAGAAGCAAGTTTCAGAATCTGATTTTATTTCAAATTATTTATGGAATATAGTAGCTTAAAAGTTTTAATCTGATTATATAAAGGAGAAGCGAGGGGCGTGTAGGTGTCGCCTCTCACATCACTTCGTTCTATTTTCTAATTTTCTGGAATTTTTAGATGAAAAATATCAAAAGATAGAACTACCTTTTTTAGTTTAAGATATATTAGAAGCAAGAAGCAAGTTTCAGAATCTGATTTTATTTCAAATTATTTATGGAATATAGTAGCTTGAAAGTTTTAATCTAATTATGTTTCAGATTATTTAATTATGGGAAAGACAAATTATTTATGGAATATAGCAGTTTGAAAGTTTTAATCTGATTTTGTTTCAGATTATTTAATTATGGGAAAGAGTAGCACATAAGTCTCTATGCACCTATAAATACCCCTAGAGATTGTAGGGTTTTGGATCAACTAAACACAACATCCTCTCTCTCAATACCACAAAGCGAGGGGAGGGGCGTGTAGGTGGCCTCTCACATCGCTCCGTTCTATTTTTCTAATTTTTTGGAATTTTTGGATGAAAAATATCAAAAATTAAAACTATCTTTTTTAGTTTCGGGTATATTAGAAGCAAGTTTCAGAATTTCAAATTATTTATGAAATATAGTAGCTTGAAAGTTTTAATCTGATTTTGTTTCAGATTATTTAATTATGGAAAATAATAGCACACATGTCTCTCTGCACCTATAAACACCCCTATAGATTGTAGGGTTTTGGATAATCTAAACACAGCCTTCACTCTCTCGATACCACAACTCTACCTCTCTATGGTGATATTTCTCTTGCTCGATTTCTAACTCGGAGGTGCTGTTCTTCTGCAACGATAAGTGAAGTCTGTTTATACAGTATTAAAAAAAAACAAAGATTGTTGCAAGTAAAGGTAGTTATAGACCGCTATATTGGAGTCGACAAATCCAAACACGGGAAAATAATATAGACTTGACATGATATTGATGGTTGATATCAATAAATTAACTATTAGTGATGTATGTTTGTTGGTTATTATTTTATAATATTTGTTTTGTTCATCGGACATGTTTTTTGTTGTTAATTTTTATATGATTTACTTTGTATAAAGGAAAAAATTATTCATGCATTATCGGTTTGCTCCGTTCAAGCAACTTTTAAGTAAAAGTTGTTTATACAGTATTAAAAAATAAAGGTTGTTACAAGCAATGGTAATTATAGACCGTTGTCTCACAGATTTAAGTTATATGTTTTTGTGCACAATCAATCCAAAAAAATTGGAGAAAGGTGACAATGTAAGAACATGATTACTTTAAAAAAAACAAAAAAAATTAAGATTCGTCATGCTTTAAACTGTTAATTACGTGTATAAATTTATTTTCATTTTTTCACCATGAATTATAGTCCAAATTTGCGATTTTATATATTAGTATTGATATTATATCAAGATATTTATAATATATATTGATTTTATCCTACAAATATTAATTTTGAAACACTAATATAATTTTTATAGACAGCCACAAAATTATTTTATTCTACAAATATTAATATTGAATCATTAATATAATTTTTATAAACCACCGCAACGCGCGGCTTGGTGATTCTATAAAGGAAAATATTAGGTACTTCAGGAAATTTTCCCAAAATTTTATGTGTCATAATATCAAGTCATTAAATTGACATGGATCCTTTGCGGTTACATCCGCCTTACCAACACATCACCTATTTCAAAACATTCTCGAGAATATGATTTTGGGTACCTAAAATCTGCCCCTCTACCTCGTTCCAAGTAAATAATCCTAGTTTACGCATCTCTTTCGCATTTTTAAATCTCTCATGCTACATCTCAGATTCTCGGCCTTTGAAATAAGATTATTTTTAATTACTCACGTAACAAAAAACAACCAATTTTACACCTATTTTCCGGTTTTTAAAAACTCCAAATTAGGCAATTTCTCTTTAAAAAGGTAAGAGATAAACAAACTAAGAAAAAAACAATACTCTCTCCAATCAGATTCTTTACGTTATTTTTTGGCTCGCATTCTAAGGCTCCTATAAATTATACTTACATTATATATTTATTTTTAAAAAAAATCCTGGAAAAAAGTTTAAGGTTTAAACTTTTATTCAAAAAAAGAAAAAAAAAATCATTATTGAACTATCTGTCAAAATGCGTGCAAACAGTGAACGTAAACATCCTGGTGGGACGGAGGGAATAATAGTTTATGAGATGAGGTGCGAATAAATGGTCAAAGCATGCATATATAATGCATCAGAAAAGAACAAAGATGGAAAGTAAAGAAAGAAGACAATGAATTAAAATTAGTAGGTAGATGAGAACATCAAGCATGGAGCATAAGATAGGCCACAACCACATGCCCCATAAATATAAAAAACCAAAATCACATGGGTCAAGGGCCCGACCCGCAGGACTACTCAAGTTGAGATGCTCTTTGGTCTTGACCAAACAAAAACACATACCACTTGAGCATTGCTTCTTGACATTTGGATAACTATCAAACTTCTTCCAGTAGCAGGCAATGGCCAGCTTCATATTCAACATCATCAATCTAAATTGCAGGGAATTTTTGATTGTGCAAATTATTGAGAGCTAAAATTGAACTTTTAAGCGAACGATAATTCGACACGAACACGAACAGGCAGATACCACATTGCATGTTTTGATAGCTCAAACAAGTAGAGGGTATCGTTTGACTTTCGAGAAAAATAGAATTCAAGTATTCATCACGGCAAATTCTAGAATCTCTAACACTCAAACTAGTAAACAGTGTTCTATTCACAATCAAACTATGACATATTATGATCAATAGACTAATCCGATATAAAGAATAAATGTAAAATGTCTACCAGGGAAGTTATCCTGTTTTCTTTTCGGCTGGAGACTTTGGTGTCACAAGCACATCGATGATCAGAGTTTTTCAGCTTTGATACAGCTTCAAGCCTGCACTTGAAAGACGAGACGGAGAATCTACGAGTAGAGGATATGGAGTCCTTGGATGGTGGGTAGAATTCGGAGGAAACTAATGAACAATGCTGCAGAGCAGTGATTATTATCTGCCACTGACAAATATTATGCCCCATTAATAAGGCATATGAAACTCTTTAAATTTTCCTCGAACTAAACATCTTGATGCAATCTTTAATGAGCCTTTCCGCTACCAAGAGTGAGCTCCAAATCATCCACCCCGACCTCGTGTATCCGCTCTCCCTCCCAGGCCCTTACTGTGCAACTTTCAAACTCAAATTCTGGGCCGCGCGCCCTCTTTGCTGCTGCTCCCCAGCCCAATCCTCCATGAGTATCAACTGCACCAATCTGGTGAGCAACGGGTTTCACAAGATTAAATGTAGGTGATGTTGGCACAGCCTGGGACGGCGATGGCTGGAAACTAACCCACCTTCCAGAATCTACAGTGGAGGCATCAGACTCGTCACACTCTGGAATTGTAGCTGGTGTGAAATGGTGATGGTGATGACGACGGGTAGGGCTAGCAGGCGCAGAGGCAGCAAAAAGCGGGTGGCGGAACAACATTGAGTTATTGGTAGGCAATTCCCATTCGGGTCTCTTTGAACCTCTTGCAGTTGGGGAAGAAAGGGGCGGTGTTACAGGGGCACTGTTGGATATTCGAAGAGGAGGGAGAGAAGAAGGAATGGCAGCTAAGTTGCAAAGAAAAGGAAGAATGTAGGATGAAGGATTTGTCTCACGAGTGGGGCTAGGGAAAGATGAGGATGTAGGGCTGGCATGGTAAGAAGGTGCTGGACTAGGGAACGCAGAGGACATTGGGCTTGGTTGCATCGACGAACATGCGCTCATATTTGTGGGAGTACCCGTAAGAATCTCCCCAGGGGGTGGCTTGCATCCCTGTGACAAAAGACCAAAACAATATTATCAACAAGCAAATCCAACTCTTGACTAGCTCCCCAACAGTTGAACATCAAGTTAGTTCAGCATTACATGGCAAATGCCGATAAAAGCTATGACCATAAATGAACTGACACCAGCTAATAAATCCCCAAGTCAGTTTGAAGATTGAAAGAGACAATCTAAGCAATTCAATTATCACTTCCATTTAACCATCAAATCACACAGGATTAACATTGCAATTAAACTAATGATGTAGGATCGCTTGACCACTGTAAAGCCTCTAATCTAAATCAAGATCTTGAATCAAACAGTTAAAATACCCAAAAGTCAAAATTTAAAATCAAAAGAAACCAAATCAGCCCATTTGAAGTACCACATGTGAACCTACTGCAACATCACAAGACACAAACTTTTTGTAGATCTAGCACCTCCAAACAAAACAGATTGCATCAAGATCCAAAACCAACAACAAAAAAGCACAAGATCCACCAATTACCTCAATAATAAAATCAAGAATCACAGATTTGAAAAACAAGAAAAGAGAAATATGGGTAATGAAAAAAATGAAACCTTGCGATAAGTAGTGCCATCTTCTTGAACAATCCAGCCGGCCTCATTACAAAGAGCTTTCAAGACTTCATTGTTATCACAATGTTTAGGCAGCTTGAAGTTGCCTTGAGCTCTAAGACCAGCATATATCTTAGCAGAGATAGCTCTTCTTCTTCTCTCTCTTCTTTTGTTGTTTTCTCTCTCTTTCCATGTGGGCAGTCTCCCTGTTGCTCCGCCGGCCGTCATGCTTCACCCGCGACACCACCTTCCTTGTATATGTGTATTATTATTGGTTTAGGCTTGAGATTTGAGAGAGAGAGAGAGATGAAAAGAGTGGTGTTTTTGTGTGGAGTTGACAGACTTTTCTTTGTTTCTTTGTTTTTGTATTCTGCTTTTGTGAATCAAACAAATGGACTGACCATATATTTGCAACTTTATTTATAAGGTGTTTTTAGTGCGAATACACCTATCGGAAGATTTATCAAATATACTAATTTTTGAATTTCATTTGTAAATATATTATATTCTTTAAAATCTTATAAATATACTATTTTTGAATCTTATTTATAAATATAGATAATAATCAAGTAAGTTGCAAAAGTGGACTCAATATATTAAGTTGGTCATAGAATTCAAAACAGTCTCAAATCAGTCACCTAAGTCAGCTACATGTATCTTTAATATGAGTTCAATGTGTAAAAATATTATTTATAAAGATTTAGACATTATTCTTGAATGTTATCACATAAGCACAAGTTTATGATTTCTAACATTTATGATAATTTATTTAGACTTTATCAAGTTTATTTACTATTTATGTTTTGTTAAAACAAAAAATAACTATATAATAAAAAATAAATAGTAAATAAATTTGATAAAATCTAAATATATTATCATAAATACTAAAAATTATAACCTTATACTTAGTTGTGGTAACATTCAAGAATAATATGTAAACTTCTATAAATAATATTTTTATATCTTGAACTCATATTTAGAGATATGTAACGGACTTAAGTGGCCGATTTGAGACCGTTTTGAGTATGGTGACTAACTTGATATATTGAGTCCACTTTGATAACTCACTTGATTATTAACCCTTTGCAAATATAATATATTCTATAATTTATCTTTTCATTTCTTTATTACTTATCTCTTCTCCTCTCTCACCTCACACACACTCTCCCTCACTCTTTTCATTTCCTGATGCCTCAAATCCTGTCCATCACCATCTCTCTTCCTAATTCTCCATCATTCTGATACGTACTCATCTATCTCCCTTCTTCATCTCCTCGCGCGATCTCTCTCTCCCATTCCTCCCTCTCTCTCGATTTCAGTTGGTGATAGACTCAACGGGTAAGGGCTGTCGGCGGCGGCGATGGTGCCGACTGGGGTTGTGCAAAGTTAGGACGATGGGGGTTGGCTTTTGGGAAGGGATACAATCCAAACTTTTTATGTGTGTTGTTTTGTTTGCAAATGATGGGTCGATTAAGGAATTAGAGGAGAGTTTTTATGGTGTTGACGCCACCTAGCCTGATCGGAATAGAAACAGAGTAGGAGGAGTTTGAGCTCGTGTTTTGTGTTGAGGAGGTGGAGTATCGCAATTGAGCCTCGTGTTTATGTTTATTTTAGTTGGTTGCTTTTGAGTTGATTTCAAGTTTGTTGTTTTAGTTGCTTTTTAGGTTGCAATGTTGATATTAGAATTGGCCCCGCAGGTAGGGCTGAGTAGAACTGAACCGTGTAAATTCGGTCTGTTTCATTTTTTTTTTCCAGGATTTCGATCTATTTCTACAAATCTCTCTTTTCTCTCTCTCTCTCACTCTCCCCCCGCTCTCTCTCTATACACAGTCACACACACACACACACACACACAGAGATATATATATATATATATATATAGGGATAGGATCAAATAAAAACTTTTTTAAGTTACAAACTTACAAACATTTTTTTTTTTTGAATTTTTTTAATTCTCCCATCGTGTTAATCCTTATTTATAGAAGGTATCCATGTTGAAAGTTCTTGACAAAAATCATAATTTTTAAAAATTACGCATAAAAAAACCGTGCATTCAACACATTTGTAATTGGGGTTCAACATCGGGTGTAGAACACTAATTATCATTGTGTTGAATATATATATATAAAGATGTTTAAACTATACCTTTAGGGTTTGGGTATGGTCTAGAAACACAAATATTAGTTATATAATACGTTTAAGTTAGTTCTTATATTGAAAAATTAGTTTATGTACTTCTCCAACACAGTTTTAATCGATGTTCAACAAAATATGTTAGAAAAATATTGAACTCAAATTAAATATATGTTGAACGCATAATGTTTGTAAGTTTGTACCAGAACCTACCCCTATATATATATATATATATATATATATATAGAGAGAGAGAGAGAGAGAGAGAGAGATAAGTTCTATGGAGTACATATAAACATTGGAGTATTGGAATACAAATTATAATTTTTTAGTTTAATCATTAATAATATCTCTGGTTATCCAAATTTATATATAATTTATCATTTATAAGTAGTATTAAACATAATTATCAATTAATCATTAATATTTTTCAACTTTAACAAGCATTAAGATTGGTGTTCTGCTTATAAGTTATATTGCAAAACATAATGTCCTACGATTTATAAAAGTATTTGTTCTATCTTTTGATTACAATGTTTATGTTGTAGAACATAATCTGCAGGTTGTCGGATGTTTACAAATATTGTAGAATACAAAAAATGAAGATTTTGGATGACTAGATTATATTGTATGAATCTTGTACTCCAATACTCCAATATTTATATATATATATATATATATATATATATATATATATATATATATATATATATATATATATCCCCGAGTCGGCTAATGTAGCTTGTAGTATTTGAACTTAATGTTTAAGTTTGAAAAATTATTATGTTAGAGCCTGTGCCTAGAAGTGATTAGCAGATATATATATATATATATATATATATATATATATATATATATGTGATCTTGGTTTTATTATTTTTTTGATAAAAAATTTCAGTTCTAAAGAAAAGAACTAAACCGAAATATTCGGTTCGGTTCCGGTTCGGTCCAGTTTGGTCCATTCGGTTTTAGGTTCTTTCGGTTTTAGTCCGGTTCTGGACCGAACTGACTGAATGTTCAGCCCTACTCGTAAGGGTATTTTTCTGCCTTTGCAACCAGTTGCAACTTACTATGCGAATAAATATAATTTTCAAAATATTTTTTCAAAGTTGCATATATAGTTGCTAGTAGTTGCAGATATGGTTGCATATGCAACCACCATATTTTTGTAAATATTTTTTGGAACATAGTATTTTTGCAATTTGTTTCAAAAAGTGACAGTATTTTTGCAAAAATTATTTTAAACTTGGTTATTTATGAAAAAAGACCTAGCTATTTTTATCAATCATTTTATGAAATCCAACAAAGTTTGTTAGTATTTAAACATCATCATATTTTAAACGATTTAATTTGAATATTATCATATTTTTAAATATAATTTAAAATTTTAATTGAATACTAAATTTTGTAGCATAATTTAAAATAAGGCTTATTTTATAACTACCTAACTTAACTATTGGGCTTTTAAATATACTCTAACCTTTCCAATTGTTCTAAAATTACGATCCATACTTTTAGTTTCTGAAATACGCTCCTCATTCAACACATATACATACTATTTATCATTCCCATACTATCTCTCCTTCACGTAGCTTCGACCTCTAATGGCGTCTTCATTTTTTTCCTTCAGTTAATCAGTCCAGTAGGGGCACTTTCATGACGACTTTGACTTGAACCGGCGAGAGTTTCACACACAATCATCGGCTTCGGATTTCAACATTACTTTTTCTTCTTCAATCTATCGGCCCCACAGGGGCAGCTTCATGACGGTTTAAATTGAATTGGAGTGGCGGCGAGATCTCACGGCAAAAACTAAGATTTTTAAGCATATATATATATATATATATGTGTGTGTGTGTGTGTGTGTGTGTGTGTGTGTGTGTGTGTGTGTGTGTGTGTGTGTGTTTTATGTATGTATATGAAGAATTGGTAGTGATTTAGATATGGATCAAATTGAGATGAAATATTTTGTTATGAATTGAGAAAGTATGTATACATGTCTATCTTGTTTGTATATGTTTAGAATTGTGGTATAGATTAACTGTTGTGTATACATGAATTGAATATATGGAGAAGGATTAAGCATTTGCAACCTTGTTTGCAACCTTTCACACCCATGTTAATAGTCAGATCAACAATATAGATAAATTACAACAGTTGCAACCATGTTTGCAATATGTGCAACCATGCATGGTTGCACAAGATGTGAACAAGGTTACAGAAGTTGCAACACTATTCCTACATCAATATTAGCTGAAATTGGCAAGTTTTAAATGTTAATGTTATTTTTTATTGCAAAAGAAAGATAAAAAAAAATTCTTGATGTTATACTCAAACACAGTGGAGAAATGGGATGAAAACAATCATTATATTAACTTTGATATATGGTTTCTTGATTCCCAATTATTGTAATCACAACAAATTGGTAACTCCAATTGTAACCGCCTCCCAGACCACTGTCAACTCCGACTGTATTCATCATCCCATATCTCAGACGCCACTTGTTCGTCGTCGTTATAACACTGTAACTCTTTCTACCCGCATTGCAACTCGCAGTCGGGAAGAATGGGCTGATAATGGTGGAAAAAACGGGAAGCCCGATCAACGACTCTATTTGGCTTCTCCACTCAGACCTTTTGTGATATTGATATTGATCCCGCAAATTATTCATCGGTCATTTGCAACCAATTGCAACATATTATGCAATTAAATGTAATTTTCAACAGATTTTTCGAAAGTTGCGTTTGTGGTTGCATATATGGTTGCTAACAGTTGCATATGTTACCTCCGAATTTTTGTAAATATTTTTTGAAAAATAGTATCTTTGCAATTTGTTTTAAAAAATGACAGTATTTTCGCAAAAATTCTTTTAGACTTGGGTATTTATAAAAAATGCCATGTATATTATTCGTCTAAAACTTCATCCTTTCTTCTATTTCTTAACTTTTAAATTGGATATTAGAGCATTTCCAATGGTAATAGTCCTTAACTAAAATTATCTAGGTGGCGTCTATATGACATCTACGTTTCACTTTTAAAGATTATGCAAAAAATTTAGAACTCCAATCCTCTATCCCCTTAGCAAAAAAATGTAGGTTGGTTATATTTGTCGATCCAAAAAAGATTTTGAGCATCTCCAATTGTAAAATTGTTATCATTGGCTATCCTCATAATGTAAAATTTTTGCTAACAATGAAGACATGTGCTCCAAGGGGGTTATGTATAATTGTGATTAGGTAAAATTATCCATAAAAGGTATCTTGATTCAACAAATATAGCTCATCAAATATGATTTTCTATATTTTTTTGTTAATGGGTGAATGATTGGAGTGTTTCAAATTTTACATATTCTCTAAACATGCCAACTAGATGAAACATAGATGTCAAGTGGATGATATAGCTAACATGTTTCTACCCTTGGAGATGCTCTTAGGTATAATTTTACATAAGCATGAATATAGATAATCTCATTGGAGTGATTATTGGTTCCCTTGATATAAATATTAATATTATAGAAGTGAAAGAAGTTTGGAGACTAGTATCCCACTCTCATGATGCAATCTTTAAATTTTGATAAAAACTTTTCATTTTATACTCGGAAAAGTTCTCAATTTCGTGATTTGAAATTGAAGGGATTGATAATCACGATGCCAAGGACAATGGGCCTGTATGTTTCCTAGAAGCAACTTCTACTTCTGATTTCTACTTTTCATGACCCGTTTGTATAAAAAAAATATAAGTACTTTTAAAAAGTAAAGAATGCTAGATTCTATTAGGGTTTCTACTTCTTTTCTAAATAGTTTATTAACTTAGACTATAATTGAGAATTAAATTAAAAATTATGAGTGATTAAACTGTTCGGGAAAGAAGTAGAAGTCCGGAAACAAAAGCTAGCATTCTCGGCTTTTTATAAGTGCTTATGTCATTTTATACAAACGGATTAAGAAAAATAGAAGTCGGCATTAGAAGCAGCATTCCCACACAAGACACTTTAAACAAGAAATATATATTTTAAATTTGCCCAGACGGCCGCAACGTATATCCTTCGCTATGTTTTTTTTTTTGTCATAAGACGGTAGTATTATACCAAGAATAGAAGTTACAATCCGAATGGACAGAGTTTCTTTCATTCAAGAAAGTATATCATCTAACCGAAAGTAAGTAATTACTTCGGATGTTTAGATAATATTACCTTTCAAGTCAGAAGAGAAAACCCACCAAAAAGGGCCTCGTTAAAACCTCTCAAGAGTAAAACCCTGTGGGAAAAAAACTCAAGGAGGAAAAAAAGTGCCCTACAAAATTACATCGTTTACAAAACAAACTAAAAATTGATGTCTTCTTTATTCCCTTCTATCAATATTTGAAGCTCAATTGTCTTGTATATCAAGGTCCGCGTCTTCGCGAAAGCATCCTTAATAAATTTATAAAATCTCTATAACATCCTTCGCTATGTTTCCGTTCTATTATTTATCCAATTTTTCTAGCATTATCCAACAATGGGGTGTTTGGTTCATGGTTAATGAGCCAGGTTAACGGAAATCGGAAACTTAATCCCATGACAAGTGTTTGGATTAGTTATTTGGTGCTATGGAATGAGAATCTCAATTTGTGTTTGGTTGGGATGAATGATCCTTCCTCCATTCTATTTCTTACATGTGCTAGATATCACACCTTCCATTTGAGATTGAATACTCCATTCTCTCCCATCCTCAATTTCTTCTCAATCTCAACATAGCAATTTTGCAATTCCTCAAATGTTTTTCAAAACTTTCTTCCTATATATCTCTATTAGTTTCATGTATTTTTACTTATTTCATTCCATTCCATTCCATTCTCCCTAACTAAACACAACATTAGATGGTTAAATCATACCCTTACCACCCTTTGAGTTACTATACCATTCCCATTCCCGATTCTCATTCTCAACCATAATCCAAACGCCCCCAATATCTTGTTCATTTTTTTCAAAACTCATATACTTGTTCTAACATTCTTTTTCACTGTTACTAATATCATTCACTGCCACCAACAAATAACTATAGCTGCCCCAGTAACATTTTATAACACCCATATATAGCTGTTTTCATCTTTAGCTTTGTTGTTATTATATTTTATATTCATCCGTTAGAACATTTTTATCCCTGTCCATATCTCGGTCTGTCTATTACAACCAGGATCGTTACAAGCCAACCGGCCGCGAAGTAAGAAAATTTCAGATTCAATTATTGATAATAATGAAAAAGAAAATGATTAAGTGAGCAAAAAATGAAAATACAGCTAACGAGAGAGACTTGAAGAAAGCCAGGCTGGCACGTGTGTGACTTATGTGATCTAGACCGAAGAAGACAACACCATGTCTTTACACGTGCGAATACGCGTGCCCGTTTGTCTTTCACGGGACCCACCTATCCTTTCTTTCAATAAAGAACTTGCTTACATGGAATACAAGTTGCTGTTACGTGCTTCACTTGGCATCTTGTCGTGTCTTAAAACTTGGTGGGACCCCTTCCTCCGCGGCGTTTAATTATTTTTAAATTGTTATTAAATGTGAATTGTTAATTTTATAAAATAATTTACAAATAAAAATGTGCTTAATAACATAAATAAATAATGGTGCTCAAAATATGGTGCAATTTATGTAAGCGCATGCACGTGTGCGGTGGCGGGTGGGTCGGGTTATGGTCGACACTACACACGAGTTTTGTGTGTAAAATAATCTTGTTTATAATTGTTGAGTGTTGAATGAACAATTTGACAGCTTATCTGATTGTTTAATAATGGACCCAGGCAACACACCGCACGTAGAAAATTGTTGTATTTTAATGCAAGACACACAAAAGTGTCCCAACACTCCGTGCAAGATAGGGATGGCCCGACGGGCGCGGGCATTTCGGGGTCGGGGAGTGTTATCTCACCACCGATCCCAATTCAATATCCATCCCGATCCTGTCCAGTCCTGAATCTCGCGAAATTCAGGAAATTCTATTTTCTAATAATTATAGTATATAATATAGTTTTTAATAAAAAAATAAACTATTAACTCCTGATATACTAATAAATTGATATTATCTCATATTTTCAACATCAAATCATATTAAAATATATTTATAATATAAATTAAAGACTAGTTAAAAATTATAAAATATATTATATAACAATATAATTATTATCAACCAATGAAATAAAGATTATTTTTTAATGTTAATAATATTATAAAAGGTATTTTTTAATAATTTATTAAGTATAATATATATATAAATATATTATTATTTTTATTTATATATAATCGTGGTCGGGGTGACACGAATCATCTATCTCGTCATGATCTCCGAATTTTTTGTAGAAATTTTTCCGTTCCCAGCACCGATCCCGAAAAATTGACCGAATCCTCGACTCCGAACGAGACGGGGATCGGATCGGGCTGGCAGGATAAATGCCGGGAAGACTCTCCAGTCTCCAGACTCTCCACCATACGCCCTGTTATCTCGTGTTTCACCGATATTGGTAAGCCCAGTTGCATGTAGTGGGCCGATGATCTTGGGAACCGGAGTAAAGTAGCAAGCCCAATTATATCTTATAAGGAGCTATAGCCTACATAAATTATATTTTGTTTTCCTTTTAGTCACTAATTTTAGGTTTGGATTTGTTTTTAGTGAATAACTTAGGTTCGGATATGATTATTAGCATTGTGATAATTTTTTGTAGAATCATTAATACATAGTGATAGTATACACAATATTTTGATAATTTGACGTATGTTTATATCTTTATATATAGCAATAATAACATAAAATGAGACAATAAAATATTAAAATCAGGAAAAAACATAATTAGAATTCTAAAAATTCATTATATCATCAATATGGAATCAATGACTTCAAATAATTCATCCTCTCCCCGATAAAATAAAGTCTAATTGAGTGATACGATGCATCATCTTTCACTATGAAAGTTTCAACTGACTAATTCAACCTAAGATCTCTATTAAATTTATCTGCATGGATTTTAACAACTTTATCTTATTATAATTTTCAAGATAAAGATAAATAAATAGAGAAGAAAAATTAATCTTCGATGATTTATGAGATTTTCTTTTTGCGTATACAAATTCAAACACTAAATTTTTCTTCGGAAGAAAAAATAATAATTTATGAGACTACATCTTTTAGAAACCGTAAAATGCGTATCAAACTCTTATCGCCCAAGATAAACGATCTTGATACATAAAAGTACTATATATAAAGATAGACATATATCAAATCATCAAAATATTACAGATTACCGCTATATTTTAATAATACTACAAATAATTAATATAATGCTAATAATGAAATCCGAACCTAACTTTAGCGGCAAAAAAAATCCAAACCTAAGAGCAGTGACTAAAAGGCAAAAAAAATTAGTTGAGTGGTAAGTTTCTAAAAACATAATAAGTTCGGTGACAAAAAAATCTATTCACCCTATAATATTATATTCAAAATGTATTGGTAAAAATAATACTTCCACTATTACTTCCATTTCTTGACACTTTCTGATGTCCTCTTCAATTGTTTACATTTCAAAATTTACAAAAAATAGTTAATGAGTCTCACAACTTCTCCACTCTTCTCTTCTTTTCACAATACTTTTACTCAAATATCTTCTTTTTATACTTTAAAAATCAATGGGTTTCACCTACATTTTTTCCTTTTCCACTACTTTATACATATTCATTAACTTCCGTGCCTAACCCATTCAATAAGAAATGGGAAGGACGGAGGGAGCATTAGAAAATGGGAAAAAATATGTAAAATGTGGAAAATAAAATTTTTATTATTAAAAATCAATTGAGGTTAGACCTATAGCTAAAAGAAATATTGAAACAGCGATAGAAAAATTTAAACAATGAAAATGACTTCTCCTAACATATTTTTCAAAATTATAACTTAAAAGATTATATAACTAATTTGTTAGATTTGTGCTAAATAGAATCTATGAATGTATAACTATAGTAGTTTTAAAGAATTAGATTTTTCATATTATGACAAACAATGACAATCATTTTTCAATTAAGTGACTTGCATACATAAAACATTTTCATTAATCAGAATTTATTGAGATAATATTAGTGTATTATTAGTATATGTTAATGAAGACACTAAATTTTTTAAAAAAAAATTATATTTCTTTTATTTTCTTGAGACATCGAAAAATCAAAATAGTACAGATAAAATAGAACGATTTAGCAAAATGATGAAACAATGAATATAAAACTATGATTCTTGAAATTATTGGGTCCGATATCACGATGTGACTTCAAGTCTTTAACGATTATATATCAGTGTTATCAATTCCAATTTCAATTCAGCCCGATGAACACGTAACTTAAAAATGATTAAAATGAAACTTACAAAATGCAGCTCATCCTATATTACATGATTCAGTAGATGGACACATTATTTGATGAAATTGAGGCAGAACTTGTAAAAGACGAAAAATGCTGGAAAATGGGTGGTGGACTTGGATCAAATTAAGGGGCCGTTTGGATGAGCTTAAAATAAGTGCTTTTTGATTAAAATAAAAAAGTGGAGTAGAATTTAGAAACAAGTTAAGACTTATAAGTGATTAAAGTGTTTGAGAAATAAGTAGAAATCCTGAAACAAAAGCTAGCATTCCTAGCTTTTTTTAAGTACTTCTTGACTTTTTACACAAACGGTAAGAAATAAGTGTTTTAAATTTATAAACCAGAAGTCGTCTTTTAAGCTGCATGCCAAACAGCCCCTAAGTCAACAAACCTCTGGCTTCTTTGACCTGGCCAACATCAAATTAAGTTGTTTCTTATTATTACCATATCATCTTTTTTTTGTTTAAACTTTTTGACACTGCTGAGTTTTTTAATTCATTCACTGCTGATTCTTACTTGCAACTTGGGACAGGTACTACATTTTTATCACAGAGTTTACTCAGTTTAGTACAGTCTTGAATTTTTTTTGTCGGGATCCTAGCTGTGAACACATTGTCGGGATAATTCAAATAGCTTATCATGTTCTTATAGTACATAAGAAGGCTTATTAAAAACCACATGTATTGATCACCAACTGAAATTTGTGTCTAGTCTGAGTTTGTTGTGCTAATGTGTGAACTCTAGATTTGAAGTTGGTTCTTTTAGATTTTTTTTTATAACTTTAAGATGACAAGTTTGCACTGATAGGGAGTATTATACTTAGTGATATGAATTGTTGAAAAAATTTAGATGAGATGAACTTAATTTACGACAAACAAGGGTTTGTTATAATAAATTTATAGAGGGAAAATGCACAATCGTACATGTTTTACAGGTTTTCATGATGATTTTACTCTTAAAGTAGAATAAACTTATGATTAGACTATGTAAGCTTGATGATTTTACTCCAAAGTAGAATAAACTTATGATTATACTATGTGAGCTTGGCACAGAGTATTGGAAACTAGGATGGAAACTTTTTGGATCATTTTCTAAGGATTATGTTCAACAAAGAGGGCATGTTATATATAATGATGTGTGTGCTATTTAGGGTAAATGCTTAGGAAATGGCCGAGTGCACCATGTTGGTAAAAGACATCTTTTTTTTTCATCTTTAAGATTATTTTAAATGTGGGAGTTATTATGAGTGTCGCCTTTTGTTGGCAGGTTATATACAGTATGTTATTAGCAAAGTAATGTGCTTCAATTATGGAATGTTTTGTGACTCGGTTAAAATTCTTATACATCTTGAAAGAGATTTACACAAGATTGTAAATTTGAGTCACTGATATATATTGACTTGTTGCAGAACAAGAAGTTTTTTCAGGATTTCTCTTTCTCTAATTATCATTAACCTTGCGGCCATAATGGAGATTCTGGTGAGAATCTCCTCTAATCCGTTTACAAGGAAGTTAGTGAAAATTTCGGTGTTGGGCCATCTGATTTAGGATACCTGATATTCATACGAAACTTTTCTCGAGGGCTTGCTTCACTAGTGGCAGGGATACTGGCAATACACTATGATCGTCCAGTAATTCTTGCCATTAGGACTCTTTGCTAGGGATGATAATTTGTACCGAATCAATGGATACCCGATCCGTACCAACCCGATTGTGTTTTACCGAACCCGAATATTTCGGGTTTGGGTTCAGGTTCAGGTTTAATTTTTAAACCTGAACTACTTTCAGGTCGGGTTCAGGTTTATAGCATACCGTTTCGAAACCGACACGAAAACCCGAAAACCCAAAACTCGTTTCTAGCTGAACCCGAATTGACCCGAAACCCGTATTTATATATAAATAATTTAATATATATTAATAATATATACATAGTACATAAAATAACATAAGTAGACTTCCTTACTATCCTTTACCTAATTACACAAACCCTTATTTTCAATTTCATATCAGCGGACACTGGGCAGCAGCACATCAGCGGCATTCTGATTTTAACGGCTCGTGATAAAGTAAGTCATTCAATTCATTTACATAATAAACCATTAAACCCCATATTTCACTATTGTTGCCATTAGATCTTGAATTTTGATGTCCCATTATGACTGTTATTTTCTGCAAAAGTGGACATATAGTCATTTGTTGATGTGTGTAGTGGCCAGTGTGTTTGATCCTCATTTGTTTTATTTCAGGTTACTAGAAATCTGGAACATGGAAATTGCAAAAACTTCAAAGACGTGCTTTTCTAAACTAACATTTTTTTTTCGGGTTTCGGGTAACCCGAACCCGAATAAAACCCGTCGGGTTCGGGTTTTCACGGGTTCGGGTTCGGGTAGGCTATATCAATTGGGTTCGGATTTGATTTTTACTAAATCTGTTTCGACCGACCCGATTGCCATCCCTACTCTTTGCTGGGCATCGGCAATAGCTGTAGTGGGAGTAATCCACTATTTTGGGCAAATCATCTTCTGACATGCAGTTAATGACTTTGGACTCACAATTGTAATACCCCCACTCCAATATTTTATAGCTGATAGTTGCAAGGGACTGGATTTGGTCTTCTGCATTTTGTTGGCACAGTAGGTGGCATAGGAGGTGGTGTTCTTGCCACTATAATGGACAGACATGAATTTTGGGGTGTTCCAAGATGGCGTTGTGCCTTCATTATGATGTCAACTTTTTAATTGGATTTCTTGTATTTTCATTTGTTGTTGATCCAAGATGAACAATGAGCAGTGACAATACCTCTAAAGCAAGTTCTGACAGGTGAGTGGAAAATTATCCGGAGAAGTGGCGTTGATTAATAATTAATAGCCTTATTTTCCATATCTTGTAATACTTGTTTACTCATGCATTTAAAAGCATAACCCAAAACTAGGACTAATAATCTGTTTGGGAGTGCTGTTAAAAATTGCTGTGCGGTCAGGAAAATGTGCTGGTAAAAAAAGTTTTGTTGCAGAAATCTGATAACTGTTTGGTAAGTTTTTTGATATTTACTTATTTTAAGTTATAATATAAAAAAAATATTTTTTGTGGTGAGGTTTGATAGTGAAATTTGTAACAGCTTCCTGCAAAAGCTGAAAGCAGCTTTTTCCAAAAGAATGAGAGGACCTGCTTTTTCTAAAAGCAGCTTTTCGGCTAAAAGCTGCTGTTCACAAAAGCTGATTTTAGATTTACCAAACAGTTTTTCACCTGCTTTTCAGCAAAAGCTGCTGTTGTTGTCTGCAGCAACCCCAAACAGTACCTAAGTGAGCTTTTTAGTAGTACTTGCTTACTCTATCTCTTCAATTTTTTACGTAAGCTTTGGTAGAAAAGGGGACTGCTACTCCGACATCAGTATGGCTAGAATCTTGGAAAGCAACGAAAGATGTCCTTAAGGTGCACACTTTTTTAGATTATCATTTTGCAAGGTCTAATTGGATTGCTGCCTTGGACGTCAATGGTGTTTTTCATATTGTCATTTCAATTAGTTGGTGTGTATGTTTGCATTATACGACACTTTTGCATGTCATGAGTCAATGGACTAGGTAATAATGAATCATACACAAATGCCTAAAGTTCACAGGCTTGTACTTTTGATAAGGATACATATACATACATATTCAAATCAATTGGGGACGGGGTACATTTACTCGATAATTCTTACATGTATGTTGCCAGAGCCGTGCCTGAGGGTGTTCCAAGTGTTCAACGGAACATCGTCCAAAATTTTAAGGAGCCCATTTTTTAGTGCCTTATACACATAATATATAGTCTTGGAAAAAAAATAATTATAATTTCATTTCAAAAAAGAAAAGTGCAGATAGAATAAAGTTTAAAAAATAATACACGGTAACTAATTATCAATTATAATTATAAGTAAACTTAAAACATGTTATATTGATCTTAAAGATTAAAATTAATCATAATAATTTAATATAGACTACTAGTCTTACTTATTTCATTAAAATATAATACAACCGTGAACACTAGGGTTTTGTAGACAACTTCTACATTTTATTATTTTTTTAGTAATTCAATTCTTAGGTGATTAATTTATTTTATTTTATAACTACATGCAATGTTTACATATTAAATGAAAAATATTAACTTATAAAATTACATTGATTAAATTATATATTTATATAAAATTTAAATAGGTTTACATATAAATTAGGTTTATGTAATTGTTTTTTTATAATGATTACATCTTATTAATTATGTACTTGTAATTTATCTCTTGATTTTCGATATATTTAAATTATATTATAAAAGAAGATATTTAGTTAATTTTTGTATTTCATTTACTTTATTATTTTATTTTATTTTAATTATAGGGCACCCGTCTAAAATTTTGTGCAGGGCACATAAAATCTCAGGCACGGCTCTGTATGTTGCTCATTTCGTGTCAACCATCTCAATAATGGCTAATAATGCAGGTTTTGACTACAACAGTGCGGCAACCCTCCTCAGTCTATTTGCAACTGGATGTGCCATCAAATCTTTCTTGGGTGGTGTAATAGAAGACTAGATTACCCGGATCTACCCTCATTCTGGACGCATGATGTGTGCACAGTTTAATGCATTTGTAGGTATCCCTTTCACCTGGTCCGTTCTTCGTGTAATTCCCCGGTCAGTCAGAAGCTATTACACATTTGATGTGAAACTTCTTATGATGGGCCTTACCATTAGCTGGAATGCTATTGCAGTCAATGGCCCTATGTTTGCTAAGGTGGTCCCTGCCAAGCATTGGACTATGATATATGCATTTGATCGAGCTTTTGAGGGATCTTTCTCTTCGTTTGCTACTCCAGTTGTTGGAATTCTTGCAGAGCAGGTATATGGTTACAATCCTAGGCCCCGCCCAGCGCCACCAGTCCCTCTGTCCTACCCCACAGGCGCCCCATCCTAACCCCAACCCTCATTGCTCCCTCTCCCTTGTCCATTCCTCGACCCCGACCTTTCTCATTACTCCAACAACCTCTCCACTCCTCTCCGGAGACCAAATCTCTTCTCTATCTGTCCACAAACTCATCATTCTTCTCCATCCATGTAATTTTCGACCTAATCTATGTGCTTTGTTATTATATTTTTAATAAGTCAATTAATGCCCCTAGTTGTGGTCAATCAATGAAATCTAGTGATGGTCGAAATTAATGGTGGTAGTGGTAATTTGAGGTTGATTTGTATATATGTATTTATTTATTAAAAAAACTGAGCATTCACAAAATATAATGTTGCAATCACTGATTACTACTCCCTCCGTCCCAAAATAGTTGTCACATTTGGTTTTGTGCCGGTCAAATTGACTTAAGTTTGACTGAAATTTATTAATAGTTTATTAATTGATAAAATAAAAAAAATATGTCACCGGAAATAATTTTTAATCTACTTTAAGATGTAATTTTCAGTTTTTAAAATAATGAGTGATTGACTTATAATCTTTGGTCAAAACTTAGTCAATTTGACCAACAAAAATAGAGATGTGACAACTATTTTGGGACGGAGGGAGTAGTTTTTATTATAGTTTTGTTTTTAGTGTAGTAGTGTCATATATATATATATATATATATATATATATATATATATATATATATATATATATATATAACTAGAAACCAGTTTCCCTACCACTATTTATAACTACGGGTATTTATACTGCACTAATCACTGTTTTTATACAGTATGTATACAAAGATTTTTATTATCAATATTGAGAAAATTTACATATCTAAATTATTGATAATCGATTATAGATGATATATTTCATCCGTAGGAAGGTTCTTGGTGGTAAAAAGCCGCAAGAGAAGTTGTATGATGATGGTATGTAGTCGTTAGTTTTGTAAGTTATGATGGAAAATGTATGTGACTATTGGTGATGATAGACAATGGTGGCAAGTCATAAAAACGTCTGGTAATGGTGGTAAGAGGTCCATTATTACGATTTGGGTGAAGATGATGGTCATATACGTTGCATATATGTGTGTGTGTGTATATTTATATTCGCGAGATATGATATATATAAATTAGTGATATGTTGTGTACAAATTAGTGATTTCTGTAGTTAAAAATAGTGATAAAAAACTGTCCATTTAGTTTTTAGGCTAATTTGGTTTCTATTGGAGTAGGACTCTATATATATATATATATATATATATATATATATATATATATATATATATATATATATATATATATATATATATATGGGTAACACTCCATAGCATACCCTCTTATATGGAGTTACGTAGCACACCAATACAAAATATATACATAATACATGTATCTAGTGTATTTTTATGGAATATAATTACAAATTTTGATTATTAAATCGAAAACAAAGTTATACAGTTTTTTTATTCCAAAAATCATCTAAAATTATGCAATATCTCAACACGATTCTATAACAGAATAATAATCATCCATAGTTATTCTGTTGTAGAATCAGTTTCAAAAATAAAAAAATTTTCTTAAATTTTAAGTGTTAAATTACTTAAAATAGATATATGTTATAGTATTCTATATTAGAATCACGTTTTATATGTATTCTATAATAGAATTTATAATAAAATTGATGATTTACAATGGTGTACTATGTAACTACATATAAGGAGTACCTCCCTGGAATGTTGATATATATATATATATAGGGGGAGGTTCAAAAGAGACCGAAGTTTTGCCAAAGACCTGGGAGACCATATAATCAGCCGTCGGATTTGTTTTAATCTAGTGGTCACGGTTAAATCAATTAATACAATATATTAATCACATATTCTCTACAGGGGTATTTGAGAGAACAATGTATAGTACTTTTTTTAAGAATACGTAAAGGTATTAATATAATTGAATCCAATCAATGAATTGCCTTTTTTAATAAGATTCCATACAGATGACATACAAATTCTATTGACATACATACAATGTACATAGTTAATCAAGGTTCTTACTATAATCAAAAGATTGTATTAAAATTTTACCATATTTACGTTCAAGGTGTACATTAATGCATACTATAATCAAAAGATTGTATTAAAATTTTATCATATTTACGTTCAAGGTGTACATTAATGCATAGACGCTTACAATCCCATGATGTATGCATTTTATTTAATGATTTTGAAATTAATTTTTTCTTTATTAGTTTCCTTGTTAATGTTTTTGTAGTACGATTTACTTGTTACAAGTGAGCTCCTTTCCATTTGTTGAGGATTCTCTTCAGATTCTTACCTCCAAAACAAATGTTATAGTTTAACAAATAAAGAAACAACAACTTAATAGAATCTATATTTTAAAATAATAAAATATTGAATCTTATACTATAATATTTAAATACTGAATCTCAAATGAATCCATGATAAGATAAGTGAAAATATGAACAAATATGAAAAAAGTATAAAATTGAAAATTCTTAATATTTACTCAAAAATTACATTAACTTTTATAGTTGAACAATTTATATATTATGCACAAACCTAAATATTACCAGCTGAAAAATAGGTTTGTTAGATCTCTCATTAGAACCTTAATTTTTTGAGAACACATTAATGAATCTCAATATTAATCAAAATAATAAATCTTTTCTTAGTTAAGTTTAGAAGAACACAACCATGTATATTTATTATATGGGTACGTCACAACTTAGAGAATCTCTACAAAATAGCATAGTGAATTAATATTTGAAAATTTTAAATTAGCAGGACACTTAATGAATTAATCTATTTGTTTTTAAAATTTTCCATCTAAAATTATATAAAACACAAAGGTGCCATTTTTATCGTATTTGTAAGTAACATCTTAAAGAACATCTATTAAATCAGTAAGAAAAACTAAATTTGAAAATATAAATTATTCTGAAAGATATGTTATATTTGGTGAAGAACTCATGGATTAAAATAAATCTTATTTAAATAATTTAAAATATTTATACATTGTCATCTAATTTTTAATAAAACATAATATTTTATCGTGAAGTTATTATTGTGTCTAAAGAAAGCCGTAAAGAATCTTGTAAAAACTAGCTAGTAATAATAGAAATAAATATCGTAACTTTTAATATGATTTTCTTCTCTAACTAATAATAGTAATAAATACAAAAGATTTTACAGATATTAAAAGAGATTAATTTGAATATCAGTTAAAGTATTTATTTTTTAAAATTTAATAATATCAACATCTAAATTTTTTTAAAAACTATTATATACTTTTAACGGATGGTAAAGGGACATTATTGGTTTTATTATGTATTTGAAAAATATTAAAAGTAAGAATTCAACTTAAATTAAATGAAAATTGTCATTCTTAACACTAACTTAAGGAACACCTTAAAGAATCTCTCTCATATCTTGTCATCTTCAACCAAATTATAATCTTCAACCACTTTTCACCACTTTTTCGTCAAAACTTCATATTTTAAACTATTTTTCAAAAAAAAAATATTGTGCACAAACCTTTGAAAGAGATATTTGTGCACAAACCTTTGAAAGAGATATATAATTTAAATGAAATTTTTTAAAATATTTATACTTTGTCATCTAAATTTTAATAAAAACAAAATATTTGATAGTGAAATTGTTATCGTGTGTCGAAGGAACACCTTAGAGATTCAAATATTTCATTAAATAGATTATTTATATTAATAGAACACTTGATAGAACACGTACTAGATCTAAACTATAATAATTTTTCATTAAATAGATTAAATTAAAATATATTATAATTTTATTAAATTAGAGCATTAAATTCTATTAAGTGTTTTGATAATATTTATTATAATTGTTTTGAAAATTTTAATAAGTTTGGCATCTGATATTAATTTACTAATATTTATCTCAAATTTTTTATTTTCCAATAGGAGTTCTAGTATGAATTCTGATGTTTAGTTTAATAATTTTTTGTTCTTATAAATATTTATTATCCGATGATCTACTAAGTGTTCACAATTTATTTTGGTCTTTAATATTATAAATACATAGGGTTCTATTAGATGTTCCGCCGTTAGTTTACAAATATTTTTTTATCACAACTCCTAAAAGAATCGTAAGTGAGTTAAAAAAATATTTTGGTATTTGAATAAATCTTCATCTTAATATTATACTGAATCAAATTTGAAAAATAAAATAAGTTTTCAATGGCAAAAAAAAAAAAATGACGTTTATGTTATTCTACCGAATCAGCTCTACTTTTTTGCATTTATTTTTTTTAATGACGATAAATCATATTTTTTTATAAGTAATGGATTATACAATATACAAAAAAAAGTTATAAAAAAACCTTGTAAATATTTTAACTTCACATAAGAAGAAATTTTGTTTGATGCTTCATTATCACTTTATTGAATCTCTTAAAACCAACAATATGTTGCCAATAAAGATGTCGTAGAACACCTAATAGCATCTCTATGCAAGAATACTTAATAGAACCCATCTATTCATAAGAATACCTAATACCTAATAGAACCCGTATGTTCATTGTTCAAGGATCTTCTGCTAAAACATTTACTCAAGAGATGAGTAACATTATTTTTGAACTCAGCATCAAAACATCAACAACCATTAATGTTCTAGTAATTAAACTGCAAATATCGCTGGGAAAGATTTCATAAAAATGTTTCTTGTAACCAAGATCTTTGATCCGGTGATGTATGACCTCCGTTCATTCTGTAAAAACAAAACAGAGTTACCCATAAGAAGTCCAAGAATTTCCTACACATCCTCCTCGTCGATCTCGAATACCTTCCATTTAATCTCAATACTCAAGGATTTGGTTCATATGAATTTAGTAGTAAATTAGATATATCATACAAATAGTTTTTCATATCAAAACTTAGATAGAATCAAACCTGTAGTATTAATCCATGTCTTCTACTCATCAGATAGCGACATCATAAGTTCAATCAGTAAAGATGGAGTAAAATTTATCAACGATTTCTTTTCCTTACAAGGCAAAAGAATTTTCTATTTCAGAATAGTATGATATCATTATGAATAGTAAAGTATTCTTAGCAGTGTTCACTGAACAAAACATCCGACTTTAACTACATAACAAAAAATAAACCTTTGATCGGACATGTTCACATCCATTGTTGATGTTGAAAGAGTCTCTAAAGAGTTCTTCTCGAATAGCAAGGAAAGTATTATATAAGAGTAAATATAAAACTGATGATGATATATTAATCCTAAGCTACAAAACTTACCACAATTAAGGAGATCCTTGATTGATGAAAGAAGGAGGTAAGATACACTACTTTCCTTAAACTTGATAATACGCTGCGTATATGGATGATTTGTACAGTATAATTTATAAACAAATTTACTAGCGTGCCCTTGGTTTTTAAAGTGCAAGATCTGGCTGATCAATGGTCTAGAATTGGTCTCCTGGGTCTCTTGATGATGAGGGTCTCCCTAGAACTCAACCCTATATATATATATATATATATATATATATATATATATATATATATATATATATATATATATATTTATAGGGTTACTCCAGTGAGAACTTCCTTAATTTATCATATTTTGACTAATCTAAACATCAAACTAGTGGGTACCCAATATAAAAAATGTATATAAAACTAGTCTCTCCCTAGCTAGTCAAAAAAAAAATCAAAAAAAAAAAGTCCACTGCCACGTCATCAATGGTTTTTTTTTTTTGATTTTTTTTTGGCTAGCTAGGTGGAGATCTTAATGATATACATTTTTTGTGAAGGTGCCCCTGGCGGGGCCCTTCAAATGAATGAGATTTTGATAAATTAAAAAAGTTCTCACGGTTCTCATTTTAAGAAAGTTCTCATTTGAGCAAGTGCCTATATATATATATATATGAGAGAGAGGGGGGGAGAGAGTCATACTCTAATAGGAATCAATTAGATAGAAGTTAAATAGAAATCATGTGAATAAGAAGGGTTGTGGGTCCCGATGATGGATCTCAAGTTGGGCCTTTGGTGATGAATGAGTGGGGTTAAGCAAGGCCGATAAGGGGTTAGTGGGTCCAGTATCGACTCTTGGACGTGTTTATAGCCTGCCTTGGACCTTTTGGGAGCCTAAGTGAGGGTTTTGTGGGCTCGGTGGATTGAGTGAAGTGAAAGGTAGGCTCCAAATGGGTTGTGTCATTTTAGGGGTTTAATGGGTTCGATGGATTGAGTCGGGTGGAAGATAGGCTCTGAATGGGTGGTGTCATTTTAGGAAGATGTAGTGATATATATGGGGTGAGTAATGTCATATTGGATGAGTTTTTCTTGATTCCTATTTTGACTAGTTCCAATTTGATTATTCACACACACATACATATTTGATCATTTGCATATATATAAAAGATAATTTTCGGGTTTCACTTATGGTATCCATTAGTAATATCTAAGATCCAAATTTTTATCCAAACTCTTTCAGGTCTAAAAACAAAATTCTAATATATATCCAAATCTAAAATTTTGGATTCGGGAGATCCAAGCGAATCAGATATCCGCCGGCTCAGATAAAATTATCATCTATTATATCGATCTCAAGTCAGGCTATTTATTCGAAATAGATTACCTATATCATGTCCATTTAGGTTATTTATGCAAAATATTTCCTCATCTATATATGTATTTCTGATGAGAGGGCTATATTTCACTCAAATATTTAACTAATAAAAAAATATACTTAAATATTAGTAAATTGACAAAAGTTTATATTAAAAAATATTTTATCATCATGACATGTGTGCGCACGTTATGAATGAATTGAATTGATGTCTATCAAGTCAATCCTTTTCTAAAATATTTATTATGTTCATTTATTTAGTACATATTTAGTTCGTACACACAAAAACAATCATATCATAACAGAGTCGCCGCCGGCTCAACATCCGACACACATATATAACTTTCAGCTTATTCAGTTCAATCGCATATATCTCGAGCGTGCATATACAACTTTCAACTTATTCCGATCAATCGTTGATAACAATCTCAATTCAGGTTATGTATCTAGAATTGTGTGCTGATTTGTATATTTGTGCTAGATAAGAGATTAAATTTTTCACTCAAGTATTTACACAACAGTACTCTTTCTAATGAAATTTGAAGATTTAGTATGTGTGTGTTGATTTTAATTTATGATATTCTTATTCCAGTTCTTTAATTGATTAGATTTTCTTTTTCTCTTTCTAATGAAATTTGAAGATTTAGTATGTGTTTCTTAATTTTAACTTATGATATTCTTATTCGAGTTCTTTTATTGATTAGATTTTATTGAAGATGGATCCCATTAATGACATCCATGCGGTGACTCTAGATATTAACTTCAACAGGTTTATCTTGATCCTTATCTCATTTTTTTTATATATATAGAAATTGACATATTCTGTTTTAAAAATAATTATTTTCATATAGATTGCTAATAGTATTTTAATCATAAATGTGAATATTATGTAATTTAATAATTATTTATGTGCCGGTCTATTATGCTATCATCCCAGAATGAATTGAGGTTGCTAAACAAGGACTTTATTGATATGTTTTTCACTTTGATATGTGTTATTGCAAAGTTCTTCTGTGAGTTTTGAACTTTATGAAGTAACAGAATCATTTAAGATGTTTTAGGAATCTTATTGATTATTTTTGGAAGTGAGTTAAAATTGAAGATTCCTTCACTTAAATCTTTCGGATTTTTTATGGTGTATCTATGGGCACATGCTAAACACGGAAATTTTTGTGTTTAGATCAATTTGATTGGCTCCTACTTCTTAATAATGATACACCCCTCCTGCAAATACACCAACAACACCAATTAAAGTATTTATGATTTAAGCATGTCACCCATTTCTTTTAGTGATTATGTGAATATTTGTGAAGATACATATTTTTATTAAATAAACTACACACGTATTAATTACTGTTTAGATCTAGATTAAGATAAACTGTATTATCTCCGCCAAAAAATCAAAGTTAATTAAATAAAGAGCAGGCTTATAGTTATTATTATTACAAGAAATAAACATCGTTATAATCAACATACTTAACCATGGTATACCAAAGCTTGGTTAAGACAAATCTCTAACCGTGCTTAAAACACATAATCCTTCCTTAATCTTCATGTCCTAGTTTCAGTCTGACGAAGATCCACTTTCCACTTTGGATCAGTTATATAACCATATTTATATTTATTACATTCTCCAATCATATTCTAACTAACCTTGAATCTTCTTTTGATACCCCCGTTTAAATTCATGGGAAGTGATCAAGTTTGAATCTCTAAAGTGCTAAGTGATTTCTGAACGTGTAGTATATGTGTATGAATATATTATGAGATTGAGTCAAACTTGTAGAAGATGGTGATTATGGCTAGTGGGTGGTGTTTAGATCCAGCCCATATTGAGGTTGTTTAATGGATGGGGATTAGATATAGAAGCTCAAGATTATTGTTGAAATTAAGGCCTCTTTTTCCAGCTAATCAAATGGCTTACATCAAGTAACTTCTCTTATTGTTATTAGTATTATTTATTTATATGATTTGTGGTTTTAAATGTTTGTTTGATTTATGGACTGTTGAGTTTGGTTGTTGGTGTGTCCTTTTTATCTATCTGCAGCTTATTGTCATAATTATTATATCCTTGTGTAATTATTTGTTTTTCTTATTTCTTGTTTGTTAGCATGTTATGATTGTAGATGGTAATAGTATTACATTTAGTGAAGGGCTAGAATTAAGTTTGTGTCTTCTTGGTTTTTCACACATGGAGTCCTGATGTTTATAGTATACATGGAAGCTCAATGTTTCATTCATGGGAATTGGACCGTGGCCCGATAATTGAACTATTAGTGGTTGAATACTTGAATGATTCCCGAAAAGCCGTGATGACACCATCTGAGTTTTTGGTTTTTCTTGTTTACATAGTTTGTTAAGCGTAGGAGACGGGGAGCGAGGATTATTAAACATTGAACTAATAATGGTTAAATATTTGAATGATACACGAGAAGCTACGATGACCCTTTTTTGCATTTTTGTTTTTGATTGGTTACATAGTTTGTTAAGCACAAGGGGAGGGGGAGTGAAGATTATTTATTAATCATGACTTTGTTGTTTCATTTGCTAGTTTTATAATTTGGAACATTGAGGTTCAATGTGTGTGAACTTTGAAAAACTGTTAAGGTGGTATATGAGATGTCAAAACTTATTAGGTCCATATATATGTTATAGTGCTTCTTGAAGTCTTAGGTAACTGTTACTAATTCCTTGTACCCCAAAAACATGTCAAATTTGAGTTTCTTTATGCTATGTTTTGATGTCCTAAATTTCAACTTAGTTGACTGCTATCATTTCACGACAACAAGTTTCTACTAATTTGGAGTGTTGTCGCTCGTAGTATGGATTGTTATCAAGATGAACTAGATTTACAAGAAACTGGGTTTGATGATTTCATAAATGTATAACAGGGCAGATGCACAATAGCACTTGTTCTTTTTTAGGTCTCATGGGGATACTTTTGATGTTGTGGATAGCAATATGTTCTTGCATGGAAGCATAACCATGGAAAACAGAAAATTTGATTCCAGTTCTATTAACATTATAAGGCAATCAGTCCCTCAATAGAGACTCTTGAACATATAACTATTGTCTAATTTATCCCCCAGCAACAATTGATTGTGAACTTTATGCTGCAGATAAGTGAGAACTTTGATTTACTGCCTGTGTGAATGATCTGCTTAGTAGTATAGTGTAGGTCCCGTGTCCTTTTTGTATACCAAACTGTTATTAAAATTGTAAAGTTCTTGAAGTTACTTCAAATGGTACTCGAACCAAAGTTTTACCATTGATAATATTAGGAGTCATACTTGATATGTTAACATAAGCATCAGTCTGTAAATGTGTTATTTTGCTGGTTTACATGTGTTGATTAAAGTCCTATCCTTATTCCCAACCTTTTGATATGGAGAATTGAGTGTTTTGAGTGTTTTGGTTAAATTTAATTACCATTGTCTTATGCTGCAAATATATGTAATATGCCTCACCTCAATTAAAGATTGTATTTATTTTGAAGGTGATTTACAAAAAATTGTATTTTCTATTCATTGAGTAATTGAGATATTTCAACTTATTACAGAGCAAGAAAGATTTTCGGGATTTCTCTTTCATTAATAATCATCAACCTAGCGGCTATAATGGAGCGTTCTGATGAGAATCTCCTGCCAGCCGTTTACAAGGAAGTCAGTGAGACTTTCGGCGCTGGGCCATCTGATCTAGGCTACCTTACATTCATAAGAAACTTCGTTCAAGGCCTTGCATCACCATTGGCTGGTATATTAGTCATAAACTATGATCGGCCAGCAGTACTTGCCAGCGGGACTCTTTGCTGGGCATTGTCAACAGCTGCAGTGGGTTCAAGTCAATATTTTCGACAAATCGCTTTCTGGCGTGCTGTGAATGGCTTTGGACTCGCAATTGTGATACCTGCGCTCCAGTCTTTTATAGCGGATAGTTATATGGATGGTGTGAGAGGGGCTGGATTTGGTTTTCTAAACCTTGTTGGCACAGTAGGTGGCATAGGAGGTGGAGTTCTTGCCACTGTAATGGCCGGACATGAATTCTTGGGTGTTCCTGGATGGCGTTGCGCCTTCATTATGATGGCTTCTTTGAGCGCCTTAATTGGAATCCTTGTTTTCTTATTTGTTGTTGATCCAAGAAAAACATCTACTAACAATACTACCGGGGAAAGTTCTGATAGGTGAGTAATGATTTCTTCAAGAAGATAAATGGTACTCAATAGCATCAGTGCCCATAATATTGTTATTTTTATATGTTAAATTTGTTTACATAAAAGCATTCCCCAGAATTAGGACCAATTGAGCTTATCCTAGTACTTGCTTGGCCTCTTGCATTTTTTAGGGATGCTTTGGTAGAAAGGGGAACTACTACCCCCACATCAGTATGGCTCGAATCCTGGACAGCAACAAAAGCTGTTCTTAAAGTGCAAACATTTCAGATCATTGTGTTGCAAGGTCTTGTTGGTTCACTGCCGTGGACAGCAATGGTGTTTTTCACATTGTGGTTTCAACTAATTGGTGCGCATTCACACATATTACAATACATTGATATCTGATGAGTGGATTTTAATAATATATTGGAAAATAAATGCTACAACAAACCCCAAGCTTGTTCATAGTCATATAACATACATTTCAGATCTGACCCTCTGGGTATACAAGTTTCTTGATTATTGTTACCAATCTATGACTCTCAACTTATGTTAACCAGCTCACATGATGGCTGATTGTGTAGGTTTTGACCACAACAGTGCGGCAACTCTCCTCAGTCTTTTCGCAGCTGGATGTGCTATAGGATCTTTCATGGGTGGTATAATTGCAGACCGAATGACACAAAAATTCCCTCATTCAGGACGCATAATGTGCGCGCAATTTAGTGCAGGCATGGGCATACCATTCACCTGGTTTCTTCTTCGAGTGGTTCCCCAGTCGGTTAGCAGCTACTACCTATTTGCTGTGACACTTCTCCTAATGGGCCTTACTATAAGCTGGAATGCTACTGCAGCCAATGGCCCTATGTTTGCTGAGGTGGTCCCTGCCAAGCATAGAACTATGATCTATGCATTTGATCGGGCTTTTGAAGGATCTTTCTCTTCTTTTGCTGCTCCAATTGTAGGAATTCTTGCAGAGCAGATATATGGTTACAATCCAAAGTCTGTTGACCCGAAAACAGGGTCCATACCAGAGGCCATTGCACTGTCAAAAGGCCTCTTCTCGATGATGGCAGTTCCCTTTGGCTTGTGCTGCCTGTTCTACACACCCTTGTATTGGTTCTTCAGAAGGGACCGAGAGGCTGCTAGGTTAGCCAGTATGAAAGAGCTAGAGATGATTTAGAACTCTTCATTTTCTTTGTAAGTAATGAAAAACAGCACTATTTCTCAAAGAAATGATTCCAGACTTTTAACTTTCAAGTATCTTATTATTCAGCAACTATAATTCTGCAGAGCCTTATAACACCATCGCATTGCACTGCATTTTATGATCAGAATACTATCTGTTATTGTGGAGGGTCAAATTGTATGGTATGGATTGTTCATTGGGATAGGAGAACAGATACCGACCGCCCTATAGAGATGACTTCATAGTGAAAATAAGATTATAAGAGATACTGGACAAGTTTCTACTATAAATCAGGTCTGTAAGGTTGAAGCAAAATGAAAAATTCGAAAATTGCTAGCCTAGTCGTTTTGTGATCTTTCTTTTTACAGTTTTAAAGACAACTCAGTCCGCAGTGTTCATGCGGATCAGTAGCTTCGCCAAAAAACATGCATGTATTATGATCGGATATATTCATGTAATCAACTGCACACTGATTAATCTGTTAATATTCTTAGTTCTTTGGTAATTGCTCATAACAAGTGTAATATAAACTCCCGGTACTTTTGCATGGTTGGCGTATTCATGTATGGAGCTAATTAATCAGAGCATGAAGCATTTCTTGCGACGAGCTTGTTTTAGTTTGTTCTCATTGGCTCCAGCGGTCACATTGCTTCTTAAAATCTTCATGTTATTATCTCTCAGGGTAATAGAATTGTGCTATCACTGCTTGCCCTTGCCAGCACTTATCGAGGCTGTTGCAGTGAAGTCCAATTAATTAGAGTCTGTAATTGGGTTGAGGCTTGCAGAATCTTTATGTCATGGTGATTTAGTAGAAATATGGATCTGGCAGAGGTTTCCAAGTTTGAGACCAAAGTCTAGCTCAGCCAGGGGAAATTAATTTTTAGAATGCGAGAGATGTGAGGACAGCCTTTGACTCGTCCTTGTGGTATAACTCCAAGCATTTCTGTGTGTTGATTAAGTTGTACAGAAATATTGAACAATGGGTAGTTGTAGATTTTGACGACATAGAGTCCTTTGCTTGATGCTGCAGAGTCTCTGAGACAGTTTAATTAGGCTGTATAGAACAGTATCTCCCCGGCCCGGTAGAGTAGCTATGAAATTCAGATACAATCAAGATGATCCTTCTCATGTTAGAGTCCTGAAATCACTTGGAGCAGTAATTATTTATATTAATACCTGCTCCCTCCGTCCCTCTGACAAGTATACATATGGATTGAGTACGGAGATTAAGAAAAGTGTATAGAGTAGTGAGAAGAGGAAGAAAAGTGGGTAAAATAGTGGGTCCCATCAAGAGAGTAGTGAGAAGAGGAAGAAAAGTGGGTAAAGTAGTGGGTCCCATCAATATATAATTGATAGATTTGAAAAAGTAGTTGGAAGTAGTGGGTGAGTGGGTTTTTTATATTATAAAAATTTGCTATTTTGGGAAAGTTTTGAAATGTATAGAATTGAGTGGGACATCCAAAAGAGGAAAGTGTATAGAATTAAATGGGACGGAGGGTGTATATATCATTTGAAATATATTATGGGGTGTTTGTTTACGGCTTTTAAGCCCGGCTTCTGGTTTTATAAAAAAGTCAAAAAGCCTTTTTTATAAAAAGTTAGGAATGTTAACTTTTGTTTCAGGACTTCCACTTTTTCCCAAACATTTTAATCACTTATAAGTTTTAATTTGCTTCTAACTTCTATTCTACTTTTTTCTTTCAAGCAAGAAACACTTATTTTAAGTTCACTCAAACGGTCCCTATATAATTTGAAGCAATTAGTTTAATAATCTTTTATATCTATAAATCTGAATAGAAAATCAATAATTCAATTGTGATTTTTTATTAGATTTTTTCAAATATATCCATATTATAATTTCTTTTTATTAAAAAGTAGGATTCGAACTACTTTCATCTGACATTACAATCCATGTACCATTTTAACAGCATTTTTTTTAAATAGGTTATCTTTTCTTTATTTTATTGTAACCAAAACCCTTTCGGATAAAATCTTTTTATTTTATTTATAATTAATGAGTCATGAATATTACAAAAACAAAAGGAAAAACCAGAAGCTGTAGCAAATAAACAGAAAATACAAGTCGTCTTCAACCGTGGACTCACAACTCCATTTAGTTTTGGAGCTTCTCAAACCCTAATTGAGCGGCGAAAATGGCGAATCTCTCCGGTCACATCTTGACATTATTACTTTTTCCGATCCTCATCGCCGCATTCTCGCCGGAAAATCCAACAGATCGACGCATTCTAGTCTTACTCGACGATCTCTCTCTCAAGTCATCTCACTCGATCTTCTTCAATTCGCTTCAGTCTCGTGGCTTTCTCCTCGATTTCAAGCTCGCTGATGATCCGAGTTTGTCGCTCCAGCGATATGGACAGTATTTGTATGACGCGCTCGTTTTGTTTGCTCCGAGTACTGAGAGTGAGTTTAGATTTATGAAATGTGTGTGTACAGGTGTGTAGATGTAGATTTAGAGTTGATTTGTTGTTTTGATTGATTGAGATTTATGATATGTTTACAGGATTTGGAGGATCGTTGGATTTGGCGGCCATACTCGATTTTGCTGATTCAGGTCATGATGTGATTGTTGCTGCTGATGAGAATGCTTCGGACTTGATCCGGAACATTGCTGCGGAATGTGGTGTTGATTTTGACGAGGTCTGTTTTGATTTTTTAGATTCGGTAGTTACTGGATTTGGAAGTATAGCTATATTCATTGGAGTGATGAGTGACTACTTTCACACTCGTGTTAACTGAACGTGGAGAAATGAGAAGTCGAGATATGGAATTTTAATACCATAATGTCTAACACAAGTATGCATATGATAAGTGAACTAGTTTATGCTTGTTCACTAGGTTTTGTATTTAGAAAGTATCTATTACGCATTCATTATAAAGGTAAGAAGGTAACTATGGAAAACACTCTAAGAACCAATAGCCTAGACACTACAATGACATTATGATCCCCAATATAAATGACACTAATTTGCCACCAACTAAATGTTTGTATCTGTACATGGCCAGGTCTTAGATGGCGTTCTAATGTCCTTGTTTCAGTTGGGATCCGGGAATGTAATAAGTTTTATCATTTGCTGCACTTGTGAAACACGCATCCTTAACGTCACCCTCTACGTTTACGAGCTCACCATTGTATAAATTCACATACTCATCTTTCAATCTATGTTCTAAACGACGTCTACTAATTTTTTTTTAATGATATCTAGTCTACTAAATCCTTCTTTCCCCCCTTCTGCGACCATATCATTAGACCCGTATGTTTCACCTATTTCTTTCCGTTGTGGCATAATTTCTTTCCGGTCCTTCACTCTTAAAATTTATGTCTGGTGTCTTAGTTGACAAACAAGTGGGACAACAAACTTATATTGCGTCATGCGCCCTGCTATCCAACATATTATCTGTTAGTCATGTTTTTTTCTATGAACTTAATTATAAACATTTGATTTTAAATGCTTCGCATTGCAGGACTCTTCAGCTGTGGTGATTGATCACATCAGTTATGCCGTTTCAGAAACCGAGGGAGACCACACATTAATCGCCTCTGATGATTTCATAAAATCTGATGTTATTTTGGGAAGCACACCTATTGAGGTTAGTTCTGCAGTCATCTAGTATGTGTATGTTTTCATGGATATTGATGACACAAGAAATCACATGTTATGTTCCCTTCAATTTTTGTTTAAAACTCATAATTATATATCTTTTTTTTTTCTGTTCCTTACGTAATAGTTTGTGGACTCTTTCTGAGCTGAAATTGTACTATATGCACAACCAGTTCTGTGAATCTTAAAATCTATCAAGCTCTAGTGTTGTACTTGTGTCAATATATGCAGCCATGTATTAAGTCAAAATATGTGATAAAACAAGATCAAGATCACCTCTTTATAAATACGTGTCTATACTGTAGCAATTCTTATAAGCTTCTATTGCATGAGCAGGCCCCTATACTTTTCAAAGGTATTGGACATTCACTAAATCCAGCAAATACTTTGGTAAGTACTGAAGTATTTATTTCATCTTTCTGTACTGACTATTATAGTACATATATGAGGTAATTAAGATCAAGATGCCTGATTGACTGATCACTTTGTGATGACCAAGTTTGGTGGTTTGCTGTTTGTAGGTTTTGAAGGTTCTATCAGGTTCTTCTTCGTCATACTCTGCTAATCCTAAGCTTAAGCTGTCCAGCCCTCCCGCCCTTACTGGATCTGCTATCTCATTAGTTTCTATTGTGCAGGTCATTCTTTTTGTTACCTGGATGTCATATTCATAAGTATCTTTTTTTGCTTATATAATATATATATATATATATATATATATATATATATATATATATATATATATATATATATATATATATGGTCTTGCTCAAATGAGAACCCCAACTAATGTGTGAGATATGAGATCAAATCTCAGCCACTCATTTAAATACATTATATTCATCTCTCACCATCCATTTAATTTTTTAAAATTTTACCATCTTCTAATTCAACTACCTGTCACTTTCAACCACCGCTGACAACCACCACCACCACCTCCGGCGACCACCAGAAAATCACCACCGGAAAACATATAATCACCATTGGAAAACTAAAAATCACCACCAGAAAATGAGAAATCACCGCCAAAAAACCAAAAATCAAAGCCAAAAAATTAAAATCATCACACCACCACCAGCTACAAACCACCACCACCACCCCCAAATCCGAAAAATCACCAACTACAAAATAAAATCACCATCGGAAACCCCCAAATCTGAGAAATCAACACCAAAAAACGAAAATCACGGCCGTAAAAACATAAATCACTACATAAGCAAGTGGATACGCAATCACACCGCCACCAGCAGCATCTCTGGCGAACACACCACCACTCTCCTTCATCCCTTTAACATCCTCCTCCCTCACCGCCCCAAGCTTGGTCGGAAAGTCCTCCAACGTCAACGCTGGCTATAATGACGACGGCAGCATCGAGGAATCGCGGTGGTTCGACTGGTGAAGGAGGCGGCGAGCCGCCGCGGACCAAATTCAGGGAGGAAGTCGAGGGGCTGGGGTTGGAGATGAGAGAGAGAGAGGGAGAGGGAGAGGGAGGGAAGGAGGGAGGAATCGCGGTGGTTCGACTGGTGGAGGCGGCGGCGAGCCGCCATGGACCAGATTCAGGGAGGAAGTCGAGGGGCTGGGGCTGGAGATGAGAGAGAGGGGGGGGGGAGATCTGGTGTATTGGTGGTTGGTGGTCGGGGTGGGTGGGAGGGAGTGAATGAAGAGATGAATTAGAAGATAAAAGTTTAAATGTGTGGTTGTGATTTAATTTGGGGATACAAATGTGTGACTGAGATTAGATCTCATATCTCACATCAGTTGGGAGTTCTCATTTGAGCACCACCCTATATATATATATATATATATATATATATATATATATATATATATATATATATATATATATAGAGAGAGAGAGAGAGAGAGAGAGAGAGAGTTAAGTTCTATGGAGTACAAAAAAAATTGGAGTATTGGAGTACAAAGTTTGATAAAATGTAATCTAGTCATCCAAATTTTAATTTTTTTTGTCCAATAATATTTGTAAATATTTGACAACCCGCACATTATGTTCTGCAACATAAACATCGTGATCATATGGCAGAATAATTACTTTTATAAATCATAGGACTCTATGTTCTGAATATAACTAATAAGCAGAACAATAATCTTAATACTTGTTAAAGTTGAAAGATATTAATGATTAATTGACAATTATGTGCAAGACAACTTATAAATGATAGATTATATCAAAATTTGGATAATCAAAGATATTATATAGGATCAAACTAAAAAATTATGATTTGTACTCCAATACTCCAATGTTTTTATGTACTCCATAGAACTTAACACTATATATATTAAGTTGGTGCAGCCAATTATACTTAAGATAGCAGATTTGTGTACAAGTTATCTAGAAAGCAAGTTGAACTTACAGGAACCACTATAGGTTAATTTTACTTTTTATTCTAAATTTTCAGTTACTGCCCATTAAATATTAATGGGGGTGACTGAGGAGGGACAAAATCAAAAGAATAACCTAAGAGATTGCCTAATAATTAATTAAATAGTATTAGGTTATGTAATCAGTCTATGCAAGAATTATCACAAGTCTTCAAGCTACAGTACAAATGAGCTAAGTAACTCATTAGGACTCTGGTGTATATGAAACTTACATTTCTGATTTGGAGCATGTAAAAAAAATTACCTTTAAAATACTTGATTTTCTGGGTAATTGAGCCCTTGACTTGGACTTTCTGTGCTATCCTAAATTTCTAAGCATATGGTATTCGCTTCCCACTTCATGTTATTGATCTTAATCCATCACTAATGACTCTTTGAGGTTTATGAATCATTACCTTATATTCTTTTTATCTACCTGATAATGCAGGCAAGAAACAATGCAAGGATTCTTATTTCTGGCTCTTTAGATCTGTTCAGTGATAAGTATGTAAAACATGATCATGCTTTAAATATCTTTATTATATATTTGTTCAGTAAGTAACTTTGTTTTGTTTGTTATCCAGACTGTTTAAATCAAGTGTGCAAAAGGCTGGGAGTCCTACCAGGTTAGTGCTGCTATCTTGCTATTTATAATTTTTTATCTTTCCATTATCTACAGTTGAGAGGAATTTTATCTGCAAATGTAAGGCTGTGAGGTTGCAATTTTTAGAATAATTACTGTCTGACCTTCGTCACGAGATGCAAAAGGAGGAGTTCTGCTATGTGAGCTCTACGAAACCCATGACTAGTTTTATGAAAAAAATATATAACTTAAATACTTCAGCACTTTTTTGTTTCTTCTAAATCTCTTTTAATTTGCTTTTTAATGTATGGAACCCTTGCATAGTTTTTATCAGTTATTTGTTAGTTGTATATGAATTGCATGTTGCTTACTGAAAGCAAACAAATTTGGGTTGCTAATTGAGTTGATGTATTCCAGACGTGCAATGATAAATATATGTATATATAAAGCAATTTTACTTGTCCGAGCAGATATGGAAAATCTGGCAATGAACAATTTGTGACTGAACTTAGCAAATGGGTCTTTCACGAAAGGGGCCACTTAAAGGTAAGGTGCATATGCTTCTGCATGTCAATATATTCGTATAAAATTGTTATTTTCCATCTAGCTTTGTAGAGATCCAAGTTTGTACTTTGTATATAACTACGATATGAAACATTAATCTAATTAGATAGTGCATGTGACTCTAAAATGTTTCTTTGGATAATTTTTTGGGATTCTTTAATTGGTTACTTCTAGATGCATGGGATATTGAAAATGAGTGTGTGGTAAACAGTCATCTTCTTGGTCATTGTAGGCTGTGAATGTTAGGCACAACAAAGTCGGTGAATCAGAAGAACCTGCAATGTACAGGATCAATGACGAGCTGGTAATTCCTTTAATTAGGGCTGGAGTTGTAATATTCATTGACATTGAGATCAAGTAAAAAATTGTGTTTTTACAGGAATACTTCGTAGAAATTTATGAGTGGTCTGGAACAAGTTGGGAACCATATGTTGCCAGCGATGTTCAACTTCAGTTTTACATGATGAGCCCATATGTGCTAAAAACAATGCTAACTGATCAGAAGGTAGTTATCCAAACAAGATGTATATGCACCCGAAAATTTCAACATGCTTAATGTGAATATGTTTTTCTTGTTGGGTGTTGCAGGGTTTTTACTCTGTTTCTATGAAGGTGCCCGATGTTTATGGTGTTTTTCAGTTCAAGATTGAGTACCAGAGGCTAGGATACACTAGCTTATCACTGTCAAAACAGGTAACCCCTTGTCAAGCCAGTCCTTAGTGTTGTACAAGAGTGTCTTAAATTAAGCCAGTCCTCAGTCCTTGGTCCTTAGTGCTGCATCCCAATATTAACAACATTAGTTAAAGTTAATATGTAGATAAATTGGATTTTGTAAGAACCTTTCATATACAAAAGTGAATTAAAGTCAGAAGATTTAAATTTGACATAATGGGCAAAAGTTAAACTCAAGTATGTATTTCATAAGTTCACATACACAAGGTGTTTGTTGTTTTCTTTTACACAGAATGTAGTATACATTTGGCTTCTCTTGAGTACAAAATCTTCCATTTTGCCAAGTAGATGATATGCATTTTAGACTATGCTAAGCATCAAGATAATTGCTTTTTGCAGATTCCAGTTCGGCCCTTTAGACACAATGAATATGAAAGATTTATAACTACAGCCTTTCCTTATTATGGAGCTTCTTTCTCTACGGTATTCATTCCCCCTAAATCCTGTTTGAACACGTTTTGTCTGTTTCTGTGTAAAAGTATTGTATGAGGCTGAGCTCCGGTCATATCTGTTTTTGATGATTGCAGATGGCAGGGTTCTTCATCTTCAGCATTGTATACCTTTACAACAAGTAGATGCTAAATGGATGTACTGGTGGCATATATATGGATTCTGTTTGCGGAAAATTGGATCCTAAGCAAAAACGTAATTCAGTGCATGTGATTGAGGTGGTTTAGACAATAGAGATAAATTCTACATCCCAACATAAATTTTGTAGTTTGGGCGTTTGTAACAACTAATTTATACTGAAGAAAAAGCTACTATGTCGTGACATTCAAGTTTGCCCAATACAATAGTGGTGGAATTCAGTGATCTTTTTGCATGCAAAAATATACTCATCCAATTATTTATCCAGAGTACCTTTGCGGAGTTGTTGGGTTGAATGTTTAAAAACACTGTGTTGTACTGGAAATTGGTACATGATCTTTAAGAGAATGCAGGAACAAAATACTTGTGATGCAATAATGCTAGTGAAACTGATATTCCTAAAAATCCAACACATGAAGAATGCAGCAATTACTTGAACCTACCCCCAGCTAAGTGTGTACTTCACCATTTATGACGAGTGTGTGGGTGGTTTAAGAGAAGCAACTAGCTACGGTTTTGTGAGTTTGTTTACGTTGATTGACAAGTGATAACCATATACAGTACTCCCTGCGTCCCCCAAGTTATGCCACTCTCTAATAAGTATATGTCAAAGTAGTGGACTCCTCTTCTTAACTAGAAATGTCAACTCTTACATGATTCACGATTTCACCTACAAGGTATTTGTGTTTAGAAAACACGTACTAGTATAAAGACACGCGATCCCAAGAAAACACAGGAGGAGCATCTTACCTTGAGCAGCTATTTAGATACTCTCCTCTCTCCCTTGTCTATTTATGCCGACAAAAAACAACTATCCCATCTAATCACTTCGGTCTTGCCCTCGACAACTCAAACAACAAGATGAGTCATCTCCTTAGCTTGAGCGCAACAATCTCGTTAACCACAACTCACTCCCTACACAAATCCCCAAAATATCCATTCCATTCCCTCATTTCCATTCCAAACCCTAGACACAAATCATCTCTCTCAATCTCTTCGATTCTCGCTCAGGAATCGGAGCGCCCGACTTCTTCGCCCTTCGATTTCAAGTCGTATGTTCTCGAGAAGGCTGATTCTGTCAACGCCGCGCTCGCCGCCGCGATTCCGTTGCAGGCGCCGGCGACGATTCATGACTCGATGCGCTATTCTCTTCTGGCCGGCGGGAAGCGTGTGCGCCCCATGCTCTGCCTCGCCGCCTGCGAGCTCGTCGGCGGCGATGTTTCCGCCGCAATGCCGGCCGCTTGTGCGCTGGAGATGATTCATACGATGTCGCTCATGCACGATGATCTGCCGTGTATGGATGATGATGATATGCGGCGCGGCAAGCCGACGAATCACATGGTGTTTGGGGAGAATGTGGCGATTCTGGCGGGGGATGCTTTGCTGGCCCTGGCGTTTGAGCATGTGGCGAGGAACACGAAGAATGTGTCGTCGGAGAGGGTAGTGAGGGCGGTGGTGGAATTGGCTAGGTGTATTGGCGCCGAAGGCTTGGTTGCAGGTCAGGTGGTTGATGTTTGTTCTGAGGGGGATTCGAGTGTCGGGTTGGAGCTTTTGGAATTTATTCATGTTCACAAGACTGCGGCATTGTTGGAGGCTTCGGTTGTGTTGGGGGCAATTGTGGGAGGTGGATGTGATGAGGATGTTGAGAAGTTGAGGAAGTTTGCGAGGTGTATTGGTTTGTTGTTTCAAGTGGTGGATGACATTCTTGATGTGACCAAGTCTTCTCAAGAATTGGGGAAAACGGCTGGGAAAGATTTAGTGGCGGATAAGACTACGTACCCGAAATTGATTGGGATTGACAAGTCGAGGGAGCTTGCGAAGAAGTTGAATAAGGAGGCTCAGGAGCAGCTCGTTGGGTTTGATGCAGATAAGGCTGCGCCGTTGGTTGCTTTGGCTAATTATATTGCTTATAGGGATAATTGAGGTAGAGAAAGGGGTGTGTAATCTAGGCCAGGTTGCAGATGGGTGAGCTTCAAACTTCCATTCCTAGAGCATTTCGACTCCAGTGCACGTTGTCAAAGTGTAAAATGCTCTTAGTTGGCTTTGATTTGTAAGTGATGCTCATTTTGTGATGCCTTTTTAAAATACACGGAGCAGGACATGTGTAAAATACGGAAACTGAACTTGCTTGTTTGTGGACAACATAGTTTTTGTGTTTGTTGAGTTTCATGTGATTCTTATTCTTTAGCTAGAACGTTTCCAGGTTTGCAATTTTGTCAAGTTTTATGTGATTCGTTTTCTTTAGCTAGAATCCTTTGCTATGGAAAAAACAAAGGATTCATCGCTGTTAATCTGTAAACAAAATAAAAGGGTCTTGTAAAGCAATCAGTGTTCGTTGGAACTCTACTAATAAGTAATAACCAAGTAATCCTCCTTTTTTTATTCTAGTTACTTATTATTGATTGAATAAAATAAATCAATATAAATCTGATATTTTTTTCTACTTGTTCCCTCTTTATTCCTTTATCTAAACTTTTTTCAGCTATAAAGTGCCAATCCAACAAAAGCCCTCTTTTCAATGAATAAATTACATTTTTTTGCTTTTCTCAACAGTTATATTGGTTGAAAATTTACAACCTGGACCTCAGCTTGGTTTTTATCTAAATAATGTTGATTTATGCTACATGTAATGCAACAGTTTCACTAATGCATATAGAAGATAGTTGCATCAACTATCAGAATAACGTAGAATGTAATCAAAGGTAAACTAACCAAGGAACATGAATACTTGGTTGTAGTCTGCATCATATTTGCTAATGATCTGTTTCACACCTAGATTATTTGTATGGGAAGCGGTGTTTGTTAAATCAATCCAGAACTATGGATCAACATAATGCCTCATATTGTGGTTCACTTAAGGTAGAAACGTATGGTAGTTAAGAACTTGACTAGGGGAAAAGATAAACACCAGAAAATACTGGTTGCAACTGTGTCTGACAGCACATCAGCGGGAATACAGTTTAAATATAAAGAACTGTAGGGTTTATTTTTCAAGGCAGGTTACTTCTGCTGTGAAATTGAATTGGATTGCGAAGTGAAGGGAGTTTGCGAAAAAGTTGAATAAGTAAGCTCAAGAGCAGCTTGTTGGATACTATGATGTAACTAAGGCTGCACTGTTGGTTTATTTGACTATTTATTTTGCTTTCAGGGATAATTGATTTGTAGATTGATAATGTACCAAAGCAGTTTGATCTGCAAGTGATTCTCATTTTGTTATGCTTGTTTTAAGATACAGTGCAGGTTTGGCCACATAACATACTGTAACTGAAAAAGATTTAGAGATTGATAACTATATTATTTCGCAGTAGCAGAGCTTAATTGGAGTCATGGAGTGCACTTATCAATATCTGTGGACTGTGGCCAAATTATGAACAATATGATTGGCAAGTTGATCCAGAATTGTGCATCTGAATTTGGGCAGACCTGTACTCCCTCTGTCCCTCTGATTTCTATACACTTTCCTTTTCGGGATGTCCCATTCAATTCTATACATTTCAAAACTTTCCTAAAATAGTAAACTTTTATAATATAAAAATCCCACTCACCCACTAACTTCATCTACTTTTCTCAATCTATCACTTAAATATTAATGGGTCCCACCACTTTACCTACTTTTCTTTCTCTTTCTTATTATTTTACATTACTTTATACACTTTTCTTAATCTCCGTGCCCGATACATTTTATACAAATGTATATATCTCAATGGGACGGAGCGAGTACATATTAATGCATTAGTCCCCAGTTGGCCTGTGGCCCAGGAGATTTTAAAACAGACTGTCTGACTGTGAGAGGGGAAACAAAACCATCTATTATACGCTACTTCATGTTCAAAATCTCAGTAAATCACGCAACTTTATTGTGCGTGGTCTGTTTTTAGAAAAGAAAGAATATCTGCACAACAAACACAAGGTTTTGACAAATTAACGGTCTTTTGTGCATACTGTCTAATGCTATCTGGTAAATCACGGTTATTAGTTTATTACTCTTGGAATATTACATTGCAGTAAGACTTGTCAAACTTGGAAACTTCTACCAATATGTATGATGATGAGTGTAGGGGTGTCGAGACCCGATTCAGTAACCCAATACAAAATTGACTCATAAAAAACGAATTCTGGTTCGGGTTGAAGTTGGATTCACCCAAAATGAATCCAAAATCAACAAAAAACGGGTAATTTTCGGATTGAATTCGGATTACCTAAAAATGAATATATAATATAAAAATCATATATATTATCTAAAAGGGTCCTGATTCCTGACAACTGGTTGTCAGGACAGGCTATCTAACACACTTCCTAGGGGTATCGGATCTATATTTCAAGGGTCCAGATCAAAACCTTTTTCTTTTTAGTATTCGCTATAATCTGAACCCTTAGAAATACAGATCTGATGGTAATGGAGCTGTGTGTTAGATAAAACCTCCCTGACAACCAGTTGTCGGGAACCAAAACCCTATCTAAGATATATATGTATGTATATTATTTTTATAATATCTATTAGTTAAATTTAATAAAACATTATTTAGTTTAATAAAAATAAATTTATTTGTATTAAAGTGACATTTATTTATCATTTAAAAAATATATTTATTAATGAATATTGTAGACAAGTTGAGTTTGGGTTATCCGCGGATAATACAAGTCAGAGTTCGAATCGAATAATTTGATTAATTAAAATTTCACGTCAGGTTTGAATTGGATCAAATTTTGACCCATAACTGTTAACCCGATCATATACCCCAAAATTAGGAACCGGTGAATTAAGAACAAAGTTAAGTTTGGTTGAAATTAAAAACAAAGTTAAGTTTGGTTGAGAGGGCTTTCATTCATGAATTGTTGCACATAAATAAGCCAAGTTAAAATAACATGTACAAGTTGACTTGGAAGGTGTAAACTGTAAACTGGATTTGCCAGACACTTGAATGTTTATTACAAGTAAAAAACTAGTAAAAGAGCTAACAAACACATGCTTGATTGACCAACAACACGCCTTCACCGGCCACCGGGAAACTCCCTTGTTCTACCAATCCTTTTCTATTTTTTTATGCATCCAGCCATTCTGTCACTATTCTCATTCTTGCTATATGTAGAGGCCTTTCATCTTCATACTATAAGCCACTCTTCATTCCTTCCTAACTTCATATATTCTCCACTACCTTAACCACCTTCTATCTGTCAAATTATGGCTGCTTTTAGCTCCTCTACTTCTTCCTCTCTTCTTAAACCTGCATTCATCTCTTCCTCGCCTAAGCTATCGGCCCAGAGTATCTTGCCTTTTCGCGTCTCTAACCCACTGCCCCGTCGTGGCCTCAATATGATCACGACCTCTGCTACCACCACCACGGTCACCACATCATTCTCATGCAAAAGCCAGAGCAGCCCTCCAGATTCTCAAACACGCGGTAAGTGTTTATTGTCAGATACTCATCCTCTTTCTGTGTTTCGTAATTTTGGATCAGTGACTCATGGTTCTTTTTGTTTCAGATCAAGTTCAACAACTGTGTGTCTATGAAATCAACGAGAGAGACCGTGGCAGCCCTGCCTATCTTCGTCTAAGCCAGAAATCCGTCAATTCCTTGGGCGATCTCGTTCCTTTCAGCAACAAAGTAATCAATTTTAATCCTTTTACAAGTGTTTTCATTCAAAAACAAACTAATTAGCCTACAAATAATCTAGTATGTGATTTATGCTCTGTTTAAACGGTGATTAATAGTTTGGTTTATCAATTTTATAGACAGAAAATAGGTTGTAATAAAACATAACAATTTCTATGTAAACCAATCCCACTGCAACAAGTACTAAAAAATGATTATTACAGATCTATACCGGAGACTTGCAGAAACGTGTGGGAATAACAGCAGGACTATGCGTTCTGATCCAGAATGTACCGGAAAAGAAAGGTGATCGTTATGAGGCGACATTCAGCTTCTACTTTGGAGACTATGGTCACATATGTGTGCAGGGACAGTACTTAACTTACGAGGACACTTACCTCGCTGTCACTGGTGGCTCTGGCATTTTCGAAGGAGTGTATGGACAGGTGAAGCTACAACAGCTGATATTTCCCTTTAAGTTGTTCTACACTTTCTACTTGAAAGGCATACCAGATTTGCCAGAGGAGTTGCTTGGTGCTGCAGTGGCTCCGTCGCCTGCAGTGGAGCCCACCGCGGCTGCCAAGGCATGTGAGCCTGGCGCCACCATTCTGAATTATACACAATGAGATCAAGTCATGATTGTGTTAATAAGTGGTGATGGTAAAAGGTTGATGTTGAGTTATTGTCTTGTTGACAACAAAAGAAGAATCATTTGTTTACAGTGTGCTTTTTCTTACCTTGGTCGCCTAAGTGCTGAGGTTAATTTTTAGGTTGTTGAGAAGATTTTGTATGGAAAAAGTTAGAAGTGGTGGTTAAAGATTTTAGATTCAGTGTAAACTAATTATTTTGGTGGTTAAATAAATTGGTTTACTGTTTGATCCATATGAAATTTTGGGGATGTTACCCAGGACAGATTATAAAGGAAACATTTGGACAGTCGGTTAAGATTAGATGTTGGATGTTATACACTTTCAGTGTAAGATCAAAAGCTTGATTGAAGAGTAAAGTTATAATGTACAAGATTTGGTGTGTAGTTCTATATAACAACATCGAGGAAGCATTTTAGCTTAAGTGCGAGAGTAAGAGCTCGGTCGAAAAAAAAGCAAAATTATAATAAAAATGGCGTGTGATAATAAATGGGAATGGCAAAATTTTAGTAACTCTATAATTATTTTTTGGGAGCTTCTAAGAATTTTTAGTGTTGTCAACTGAAATCGTGGGTGTTAATCCTTCTAGGCGGACAAGTAGATGTACGTTTTGGATTAACAATATTGCCTCTGGTGATTTTAGATGATACATGCACATCGACATGTATTATATTTTTGAGTTAGATATAAGTCGAGATATCGGATAATTCGGATGAATTAACAGCAGTAGTGTTCAGGTCATATTATCTGTGTTCTTATTTTAGCTACTAACTGAAATAACTCAAAAGATAAGCGTAATTGGTCTTGTCTATTGACATGGTTTGTAAGTTCAGAATATTTTAGTATCGAGTAAGTATTTTTGTTTTCATATATTGTTCTTTAGTTTCAATGGCATCAACAGATAACATTATTCAGGCCATGAATAATGTCACTCTGGAAAACGAAGAGGAGGGAGGTATTGTGTTCGATAATGAATAAGAGATAAAGGAAACTGAGTACCTGAAAGGATTTGATACTCGTCTATGCCTGGTGGATAGATTCATAAATGAGGGAGTGGTGAATTTCACGGCTATGTAACATACACTAACATCCTTGTGGAGACATGGAAAAGGAGTATACATCAAAGAACTCGATGTGAATCCATATTTTCCAATTTTATCACGAGTTGAAAATTAAAAGAGTTATATCTGGAAGCCCATGGACGTTTAACAGGAAGGTATTCATGATATGTAGGTGGGATTCATGTCTAAAAGAGTTCTAAAAGAGGTTGGAAATTATGTGGGTGAATATATTGAATCATGTCCAAAACATTTTAGTGGAGTCTAGCTAGAATACATGCGAATAAGAGTCAGGATTGACAACACGAAACTATTGAAGAGAAGAATGAAAATTAGAAAGACAGGATGGGACAAGATATGGATTACGTTTAAGTATGAAAATGTTCAAAACCTTTTGTTTTATTTGTGGTCTAGTGGGACATTCTGAATTTTTCTGCAGTACTCTCTCTAATACATCAGAAGTAGAAATTGTTAAACTATATGGAGTATGGATGAGAGCTCCCCTGCGCAAGCAAACTAAACTAGTAGGGTTAAGGTGGTTACACAATGATAGTACTGACGATGAAGGTGATCGGAGTACGGCGAGCGGGAAATTAGGAAAGGCACAGCATGACGAGCAACAAAATCCATATAATCCAACAAGTCGTTCAAATAACGGAGATAATTCAGCAGATTTAAATAAATTAAATTCCTTGACGAACGTAGAGGTCAGAGTGGATATTAAAAAAAGAAGAACAAATGACGAGCCTAATCAACTGGCTGGGTCAAGTGGAAATACAAAGTCACGTATGGGCTCAGACGAGGAAAACATAGATGACATGGAACATGAATCAAAAGATCCAAAAAACATGTTTATGGTGGGCTCTTGTACAGGACTCCGTCAAGAATTATGAGCACATTGAGCTGAAATTGCGGTGGGCTTGGGATCCCGTGGGACGTTCAATTACTTAAGGAGACAATTCTCTAAAAGAAACCCAAAATTGTGTTCTTATGTGAGACGTTGTGCAAGCAAGAAGTGGTGGATAGAGTGGAAAAGACACTGGATTTTGAGGGAGTTATTGTAGTCGATGCTAAAGGACAAATCTGCGGCATAACTTTGTTGTGGTGTAGCAAGGAAGAGGTTTCGACTATTCTCATATAGCAGGAATCATATAGATGTCATTGTAAATATTACAGGATGGAGCAAATTTCGATTAACGGGTATATATGGAGAGCCAATCGTGTAAAACGTCGGGAAACATGGAACTTGATACGAATGCTGAAAGATGAATCGATGCTTCCTTGATGTTTAGTGGGTAATATGAATAATACACTTAAGTACGAAGATAATAAAGGTGGTCGATACCCGACATGGTTGTTACATGGATTGCAAGATGTTTTCGAGGACTGCAAGTTGTAACATGTGGAATTATTCAATCTTGAAATTTCGAAATCTGATCATTGTCAAGTTTTTCTAGAACTAGTGAGAGTGACTCAAACTAATGTTCTCAAGACTTTCAGGTTCGAAAACGCTCAGCTCCACGAGCCTATGTGTAAACATACAGTGAGAACCTATGTGTAAACATATAGTGAAGGAGGTTTGGCACAAACATCAATGCAAATCATTGTAGGATAAATTAGAAAAATGCTTCAGTGTATTAATAAAACGGGAAACGAAGTCACTAGCAAGAAGCGTATCACAGACTGAACGAAGTTTATACTCAGTATGAAGTGTTTTGGAGGCAGACAAACAACTAGGTTTAGTGAGAGAGATCGAAACCATTGCTTCATTCTCCGAACATTCCGACCACAAATTTTGATTTGGAATAATATTTCGCGATCTATCATAAATAGGCAGGTCATGTCACCGGTGAAAATTACATCTTATTCTTCGATTCTTCTACAAACAAAAATCATGAAAATGAAGTTAAAAATCTATACAACACATATTCATTAGGAGCATTTTCTTGCCATATACAAGGACCAACTCCAGGATATCTTTCTTCGATTCTTCTGCAAACAAAAATCATAAAAATGAAGTTAAAAATCTATTAAGCACATATTCATTAGGAGCATTTTCTTGCCCCAACCCAGGATCTCCTTTGAGGACGTACTAGAGTAAAAACCTGTATATATAATCATGATTTGAGTTTGTAAGACTAAGAGATTTTAATGTTTGAGTTCGAAATTTCAGCAAGTATTGATGCCGCTTCTAATTTTTCTAGCCTAAGGGCTCTCTACCTGCTACAAAACTTTCTCTGTGGGAGGAGTTGATCGATAGTCAAAACTTAAAGGGTTTCATCGGCTTTGATCACATACGCAGAATATCAGAGACTCGTAGTAAAGCACAAAGTTGAAACGAAGTAGTTGAGTTCCAGTTCTGTTACTGACTTGTTGTAATGGTAGCATCATCATCATTCTCAGCACGGCAAGTGCCTCTCCCCCAATCGTCCATCTCCCAAACAACATCTCTCCTCTTCGACTCTCTCTCCTCCTCTCTCGCTCTCTCCCATTCCGACTCCTCCATCTCTCTCTACCCTTCTTTCTCTCCCCTCTCATCTCTCTCCTCCTCTCTCTCCTTCCCCCAAACCTTCATCTCCGCCCCCACCTCCTCCGCCGCCTTCCTCCCCCTCATAAACCCCTCTCGCCGCCTCCTCTTCCTCGCCGTCTCACCCTCCCACGGCGGCGCCTCCATACTCCTCCGCTTCTGGACTCTGAAGCACAGCAACACTTGCTTTGTAAGGGCTCATGTTGAGTGTAATCATAAATTGATGCATTATGATGCGGGAAAATCGGGGGTTGTGTTTGGTGTGAGCCATGGTGCTTGTGTTAAGGTGGCTGTGACCAGTAATGTGTTTGTTATGTACTGTGTTTCGAGTAGGATGGTTTATGTGTTTGCAGTGAGGATGGTTGGGGGAGAGGGGGATGAGAATGAGAGTGTTAAGTTGATGAGGACGGGGGTTGTGGAGTGTAGTGTGCCTGTTTTTGGTATTGGGGTTTCGTCGAGGTTTTTGGTTTTGGGGGAATTTGATGGGGTTCGGGTTTTTCCGCTTCAGATTCTTGTCAAAGGGAAGGTTAAGAAGAGTGGTAGTGGCAGATTGTTGAATTTGTGTGATGGAAAGGGTAATGGAGGTGACGAGAACTTGGACGGAAAGGTTGAGAAGAATGTTGGTTCTAGTAAGTTTACAAATTGTGTCATCTGGTTTAGCATATTGCCTGCTTGTTTTAGTTCTTGTTGGCTGGTGTCTTTACTTGTCAATTTTTCATGAGACAGTGTTTATGCAACCAGTATCAGGGTGGTAATGAATTCGTATAAATTTGGTGATGATATCGTCGGTTGTTGATATACTCGTTATAATGTTATATACTAGTCTCTTCATTTTGGATATCCGATATGTTTTGTACTGACATTGGATTAAAATGCTTGCTACTAATTTGAATCACAATGCTATCCTTGATTGTGCTCTAGGATTATATTTCATGTTAAATAGATGAATAGAAGTGTCAACTCTAATTAGGAACATAATTTTCAGAAAATAGGATTTGTTCTATTGAGCCATGTGGCTTACATTCAAACCCTTGCAGTGGAGGGATATCATAAGATGACTGTGATATAAATTTGTGGCATGATTCTTATGCTCCAGCTTTGGCTATATGATGTTGAATAAGAGAAAGATATTGAGGCAACAAATACCCCTAGTTTCTCAGGCTTCCCATAAGGTGCTTTACACCCTAGGAAGGAGAATTACATCTGCAACATTAAGTGATGCACAACTATTGAATTGGTCAATAGGGGTTTTGAGTCTGCAAAAGAGACAGATTGCAGGTACAAGTTTTGTCTCCCTGGTAAAAGAAGAGAAAGGAAGAGAAGGCACACATTTTCACATAAACGTAATGCGTTTGTGTGATCATCTATGTCTGCCTTTATGTTTAGAAACATGAATAGTGAAGTAAGAGGAGAGAAAGTTTGAGTGTTAATATTAAGAATCATCAGTATAGAGCCATCATCTCGACAATTTACGTACCATAGCAGTTTATAAATATAGCTTATATGGTATAATTGTATTAATTGCTTGTGAAGTTTATTTCACTAGTGAGTGATAGTCTGTTCTCTCTATATTCGGTTTATTTATATGGTGGGATTTTCTGTATCATTGTGATTTTTACATTCTTTGCTTCTCTAGTTCTTCTGTTAATATCATACTACTGCTGATTGTATATATGTGATGAAGATTTCTGAAACTTTTAATTTTACTATTGTCTACAGCAGCTGACTGTGCATTACTGCATTGTACTTGCAGCAAAACTGAGGTCTGCGAGATTGAGACAAGACTCGAAAGAAGGAGGTGCTTGCTTTGTACCATTTAAGGGGGACAGTGACAGCTTTAACTCAATTAAGCTACAAATGAAGCCTGTTAAAGCAATTGACATTGAGGCTTTATCCCCAAATGAATTTTTAATCATGGATTCAGCTAGTCGTATCCACCACTTGCGTCTGTCTAATTCTGTTATTGGGTCTGAAGTTTCGTGTCACATGAATCAATTATCGGTTAGCATCAACGTCCAAAAAATGGCTGTTCTTCCTGGTATTTCTTCTAGTGTGCTGTGTGTACATTATTGTTTGATTATCTGCCTGCTTTTGTATATGTGCCTGGACTAGTATTCCTTTTCGCCAGTTCAGACTAGATATTATCTTGTAATACATTGACCTCGGGAAATAGAAGGAAATACACCTTAAGAAGCCCTTGCTGTACTATCGTAGCTCGATCTTGTTAACCTTCTACAATTAAAACTGAAGGTTTCACAATAAATTTGCAGGAGCGCAGACCTTCTGGATATCTGACGGGGAGCATACTGTACACACAATCTCATTATCTGACCTAGATACTTCTATCATCGGAGGCGAGAGAAAAGATGATGATAAAAGGCTAATTCAGATTTCAGGTTTCTCTAACACTTTTATATCGAGCGTATATCACTTCACATGTAGTTGGTTTTGGATAATGCTATTGCTTTTATAGTTACTTGTTACAGAGTCCTTTGCTGCCTCTGTTGATGTATGGAGTAAAATAGATGAGAAATTTTAGACCACAATGTACCAATATTCACTATTAAATTTCTTACTTGGCAAAAAAATAAAATAAAAATTTCTTGCACTTGAAAAGCCTTTTCAGTAGTAATTGTTTTTATCTGACTTATTTTTTATGAATTTATGTGGGGCTGTAAACGAACCGAGCTGATCGTTAAGCCGACTCGACTCGGTAAGAACTCGGCTCGGCTCGTTAATGAGCTCGAGTTCGAACAACCAATAATGTTCGATAAGCTTAACAAGTCGAACCAAGATTTTTAGTTGTTCGTCTCGACTCGTTAAATACTCGGACTAGGTTTCGACTCGACTCGACTCGTTAAAAACTCGACCCGATAAAAAATATGCGTTAAAAAAAAAAGAAACTTTAATTTTAGACTTTGGTTTTAGACTTTAGTTTTAGCTTATTTTTTTTCAATTTTGTAATCACATTTTTAATTTTTAAATTGTGTACTAAATAGACAAAGTCAATTGTTAAAATTTGAAAAAAATAGAAATTTTATTGACCAGCTCGGTATCGACTCGGTTCGGCTCGACTCGGATCGGTTCGTTAAAAACTCGAACCCAACTCGGTTTTTAACAAACTCGAGTTCGAACCGAAAAAAAAGATCGGTAAGCTTATCGAGTTTGGCTCGAATCGGTAAGAAAAAGCTCGACTCGAACTTGAACTCGGTAAAACTCGGCTCGGCTCGTTTACAGCCCTAAATTTATGTTATAATGGTTATTACTCCCTTGGTGTTGCTCTTAATAAGCATATACATTTTCTCACCGTATGCTATAGTCTATAGAGTTCTTGTAAACTAAATGAGGAAAGGTGTCGTTAATGCAATCATGACAATAAACATTAATGTAAATTGGGGTATCTCAGATAGTGCATAGTGCACTTGGACATACCGTATCCTATTAAGTTAAAAAAATAGCAGGTTCTGCATTTGATATTGACTGCAATTCTTAATTTACAAATACCCATCAATTTGTGTTCAATAAGTTATTACTCCCTCAGTGTTTCTCGTGTTATAACCTTTTGTTTTTGCACAAATATAAAGTTCAACTAGGTTACTCTGAAGGGTGGTGTCATGATCAATTATGACATTAAACGTTAATTTAATTATGGTATCTCGTTATCTGGGTTTGTAAGATGGTGCACCAGGCACACCTCATAGCCACCGTGGCTCTGTATTTACTACTATTCTTTATACAGAGCTGGCAATTTAGATTCATAATTAATCTGTAGTAGACCAGGCACGACACGAAAATTTATTGTCCAGGGTTGGAAAATTATAACATGAATATACACAGCCCCATTCAGCTGTTTTGGGGTTTTTAAATTTTGAGTACACAACACCGCATAAAGTGCACAAACAATATATTTATATTTATACATTAATTCTTTCTGAAATCATATGTAAATAAATACATAAAATGTACTCCCTCCGTCCCTATTTATCTGTCCACTTTGGAAGTAAAAACTTGTCTCTATTTATCTGTCCATTTATATAACCAAAGCAAAATTTTTCATTTAATAACCTGAAGAGTCTTTGACTTTGTTCTTCAAGCTATAAATATCATGACTATTATTCACTGATTCATCAAATTTGTATTGGATAATGGAGTAATCCCACTAGTATTTTCCTACAATTAAGGCATTAAATAAGGGTATTGATAGAAGTTTCTTATCAAACTTAAATTTTCTTAATATGCGTGAAAATGTTAAAAGTGGACAGATAAATAGGGACGGAGGGAGTATAATCTATATGCACATATAACATATAAATAAAAATGTATATATATATGTGTGTGTATATATATATATATTTATATATATATATTATTGATTTGGTGTCACTAAAAAACAACGCGGAAAGTAAAGGAACACATTCAGTGTCTTCTATGAGTTTGATACACTATTATGAAGTCTACCCTATAGTAAGAAAGCTTTAATGACACAACATTTTCCCTGGGTCTTATTGTAGTTTGAATCATGGTGCATTGTTCGAAATTCAAATCATAGCAAACAAAAAAAAAAAATACATCTTTCATGTATAAGTCATGTTTATTTTAGATTCTTATACTGTTTCAAAATCGTATCATAGTCACCCCTCTTTGCACTTCCCATCTAGTGCTTGAACTATATATTCTTCTCATCTTCTTTGCATAATGGCGTTGTCTAATTTGGAATCGTATTTATGTTTTTGAAATAACATCAGTTCTAAGTTTTGATTTTGACATTTGTATTCTTTCCTTTAAGCTGGCTTGTTATATAATCTGTTGTGATTAATTTGTTCAATATACAACTTGTTTCTTTTATGCCTGTTAAATCTTTCTGCAATTCATTTTCCAGTTACATCAGCGATATTTTCCAGTGAAACAATACAGCAGCTTGTTCCTTCGGCTGCAGATGCAATATTGGTCCTTGGACAAGGTATTTTGTGGTCTATACTGGTTGTTACAGGAAGGCATATCCTTTTGATTTATAGTGATAGATTTTAAATGTAGACATTTTCGAAATATTTAAGCCATTTACTTATATTTACATATTTGTTTGCTTTTAGAATTGCAAATATATCTTGTTGAAATTAAAATAGTTGGGAGGTTATGTAATATAATATATTAACAGGTTGTGTACTTGGGGTAACTTTAATAAATTTTAGTAGGGGGATCTATAGAACACTGTTAGGACCTACCCCACTGTACATTAGTATTACTTCTATTTTCCCACCCTTTTCCTCTATGTATTGTCTTTCTTATATCCTCTTTCTTTTCTGCAGGAAGCATATTCGCTTATACAATTTCGTAGTGCCTGGGTGTTTGATCTTTCTGTAGTAAGCAGCAGGGCTGTTCCAAAAAGAATTATCGGTAATATGAATTTATTTAATATTAGATTACATTATGTATGTTGTAATATACTAGATAAAGTGCTTCCAAATTTGACTTTGATTATTAGTAAATTCGTTTAATTTATTGAAAAATTATTCTTTTTGACAATAATTAAGTTTCCTGTAGGAATATCTGTATCATGTCTGATGTCACTTTGTCAATTATACAGTATCGTTCTGTATTAAGCAGACTAGGCAGCTATGCTATTTATTTTATTATGTACTGTAATAAAGCAGACTAAGCAGTACTCACTTCACATCACTATGGCTGGGGTATAGACATATGATGGTCCAAAACTGCTTATAGTCCAACATATGATGGTCCAAAATTGCTTATAGTCCAAATTTTTGTAGTATATCTGTGTGACAACATACTTAAGAATTTTTTTTGAGGGACCGAAGTTTAAATTTAAAGAAGCTGATTTATAAGTTAAAATTTCAGATATCAGGGAGTTGCTATTTTTATTAACTTTTTTGAACTTAACAGTTGGTAAAATAGTTTGAAGCACCAAATATTAAGTTCATTCTTATTGAGTGTTTATAGTCGTCCTGCTTCATTACATTCCATTCTCAGGAACCAAACAAAATCTGAATAATGTGAACATGGACCAAACATATTTCTCTTGTCTTGTAAACATAGACAATAAACAGTACACAAGCTCTTTTAACCTTAGTTTTTGTACTCACATTTGTGTTCATTTTGGCTTTGAACACAAGTTGGATGATGACTTTGGAAAATTTAGGCGGTTGGATAATGTCTTTAGAAAATTTTCGCTTTTCGAGAGTTTCACAGAAGTGATCACTCTTCACACTTGAACAGGTGATAACTATATTATTGTATCCACTAAATTTTTGGTTTTACTATATTAAACTGTAATGATCAATAAACATTGGTTTTATAATCTACGAATAACCAAGGTACAACTTACTCTAAAAATATATGGAATGTGACATCATAGAATGGATTATAGTTTTTTCTGTGCATACTGAATTCGTCACAGTTCAACTTTTCCATTGAATGGAGATCTGGAAATATTCAGTCAACTGGGTTGAGTTGATACAATGTATACCATCTGGTAGGCTTTAAACTCACTTTTTGCGATGTCTGTTCAACTTGCTCCCTACTTGATGGTTCAGTCTGGAATCCGGGATGTTATTTTAGACTTTGCCCAATTAATAAATATTATTCTATCAGAAAACAAGTCTCTAACTTAATGTCTTCGAGTAATATATCTAGATGTACCATCATACATTGTGTATCTATGAGTGTGTATTCTGTTAGATCAATTATTACTTGACTATTAGGATGGTTCTGTCTGTTGGAGTGTTAACTGCTTGAGATTTTTTTTTTTCAGTACCTATAAATATCTGATGGCTATTGATATTAGTTAGATATATTGATATAAACAAAAGAAACAACCAAAAACTATCCTCACAATCCATATTATATCCTTAACTTTTAGTTCGTTGGTGTACTAGAATTTGCGGTGCTTTCAATTCTTAAATAACTAATCTGTTATATCCTAAGAAGTCACAACCATCATTCTCTAAAACAGTGGCAGGGCGCGTATTTGCTTTTAAGAGTGAGAAACTGTGATCAGATTTTTCTGTGTCATTCTTTAAATAGAATTTTTCACTATATTTAATTTTGCACTGTTTATAATTTGCTTTGTATATAATTCTATGTATATCTGTTTTGTACTCTTGTTTCACTTTAACTTTGTTTTACTTTCAATTTATTATAGTTCAATATTATATGTACAAGTTCTTAGTTACAAGTATCCTATCATTGTTGAGTAAATATATTTTATTGCGCTTGTCCTGTTTTACTGTTTGGCTTACTATGTGATATAGTCAAATAGTCAAATAGTCAAATAGTCAAACTTATACTTTTGGCGCCAGAATTCTGTTACAATCTGGGCAAGTGTATGCTTTACTTTCATGTTGACAGCTGTATGACAGCTGTATGCTCTAGCTAATATAAAGCTGGAGAGTGCTTGTAGTGGGGATTATCTGAAATATTACTATCATTTTCTGTGTCTCTTTTCTCTCTCTCTATTCTGTTATCTCTCTCTCTCTCTATCTTGTTTCTGTGTTCTTCACTAATTCTCCATAGATTTCACTAGCTGATTAAGTAAGCTGTATCAATGGTATCAGAGCCGTGACGGTCCTATAGTTGCTGTTTATCTCTGTCTTCTCTACCATTACATCTATTAATCTGGCGCCGCAAACAAGAAAGTCTTATGCTATAGCAGTAACCATGGATGAGCAAGTAAAGGAGCATTTCAAAGTGATGGATAAGCGTTTTGAGGATCAAGCCAAACGCTACGACAACAAATTCGACGAGCTAATCCGGATGATTCGTGAATTGAAAGACATGAACCCTAACTGTTTGATGCAAGGTCACAGAGGAGAAAACAGTGGAAATGGAGGTAATACCTTGCCAAAACCTTTAGGTTTTACTCCTAAACTTGAATTTCCTAAGTTCGATGGTCTAGGCACTAGAAATTGGGTAAAGAAATGTGTCAAGTACTTTACTCTGTGCAAGATTCCTGATAATCAGAAGGTTGATTTAGCTTCTTTATACATGACTGATAAGGCTGAGGTTTGGGTATCCAATTATATGTCTATGAGGAAGAATGTTGATTGGAGTGAATTTGTTCTAGACTTAAGTGCTAGATTCAAGGATGAGACAACTCACAATATAGTGGAACAGTTCAATAGGCTACAACAGATGGGATCAATTGAGACTTATATTGATGAATTTGATAATCTACGCTCTTTAATGGAACAGCATAACCATATCTTGCCTGATGATTATTTCTTAGAGAGTTTTATTGGAGGATTGAAGTCTGCGGTGAAACCATTTGTGAGAGCTTTTAAGCCTACTAATGTCAGTGAGGCTATTAGGTATGCTAGGTTGCAAGAAGAGTCTATCATGGCTAGTACTCAGAAATATACCAAGTTTGCTGTGATTAGTACTAATCCAGGGACTTATCCTGCAAAACCTAATGCTTTGCCTCTGGCTACTGCAAAGCCTCCCCTGTTACCTACTCCTCAGATTAAAACTCCACAAACTAAACAATTGGTGAAACCACAGCAGTTTATTCCGGCAGAAGTCAGAGCAGAAAAATTGGCAAAAGGCCTCTGCTATTATTGTGATCAGAAATATGAGAGGGGTCACAAGTGTAAGTTTAGGGAGCCTCAGTTGTTTACAGTTGAGATACCTGGGGGAGATGTTGAGGAGAATTGGGAGAGTGATGGGGACTGTACAGAGGAAGTGGAGGATTGTGTGATCAAAGACAGTGATCCTTGTATTTCTGTTAGTGCTTTGACAGGGAGTCAGACTTTTTCCACCATGAGAGTTAGAGGTTTAGTGCAGAATAAACCATTGCATATATTGATAGACTCTGGCAGCACTCATAATTTTCTTGATATTACTATGGCTAGCAAACTGAAGTGTGAAGTATCTGCTATAACCAAACAGGAAATAACAGTGGCTGATGGAAACTCTATATCCTGTCAAAATGTGGTGAAAAATTTCTCTTGGAGGATGGGAGGGTATGACTTCACTTCTGAAGTTATGTTGATTGACTTAGGCAGTTGTGATATGGTGTTGGGAGTGCAGTGGCTTAGCACTTTAGGTACTGTTAAATGGAATTTTAACAAGTTACTAATGGAGTTTCAAGTGGACAAGCAGTTTATTAGGTTGAAAGGTGTGGCACCCCAGAAGTTGAAGGTTGTATCAGCTGAGTCATCTAAGAAACTATTCAAGAATGCTGCTCAACTATGCTTTATACAAATTCAGCAGTTGAATAAGGGAGAACCTGAGGAATCTGCAAGTTCCTTGGAAAATCAGAACCAAGATTTGAGTGATCATCAATCAGAACTAGAGATGTTGAAGAGTCAGTATGGTGATATCTTTATGGAACCTAAAGAGTTACCTCCTTCCAGAGGAGTATTTGATCACAGAATTCCCTTGATGGAAGGTTCCAACCCTATCAATATCAGACCATACAGGTACCCATTGAAGCAAAGGGATGTGATTGAACAAATGATAGATGAAATGTTACAGAAGGGGATTATCCAGAATAGTGCAAGCCCTTTTGCATCACCAGTGGTATTGGTTGGAAAGAAGGATGGTTCATGGAGGTTATGTGTGGATTATAGGGAGCTTAACAAGAAAACAATAAAGGATAAGTTCCCTATACCAGTAGTGGATGAGCTCATAGATGAACTTTCAGGATCAACAGTGTTCAGTAAATTAGATTTAAGGGCTGGTTATCACCAGTTGAGAATGTGTGACAAGGATGTATTCAAAACAGCTTTTAAGACACATTCAGGCCACTATGAGTTCTTGGTGATGCCTTTTGGCCTCACCAATGCACCAGCTTCCTTTCAAGGGTGGATGAATGCAATCTTTAAGCCACTCTTGAGAAGGTGTGTCTTGGTTTTTTTTGATGACATTCTGATTTACAGCAAGACAGCAGCTGATCATTGGGTCCATCTTAAGCAAGTTTTTGAGTTAATGAGGGCAAATCTGTTATTTGCAAAAGAAAGTAAGTGCAGCTTTATGATGGAGAAGGTGGAGTACTTGGGACACTTTATTTCTGCCAAAGGAGTTGAAACTGATGCTAAAAAGATTAAGGTTGTTGCCAACTGGCCAGTTCCTACAAATGTGAAAGAACTCAGAAGTTTCTTAGGCCTTGCAGGGTATTACAGAAAGTTCATTAAGAACTATGCCTGGATTTCTAGAGAGTTGACTGATCAACTCAGGAAGGGTGCTTTTAATTGGAATGATAACTCACAATCAGCATTTGATAACTTGAAGACAGCTCTAGTTTCAGCACCTGTACTTGCTTTACCAGACTTCAACAAATTATTTGTTGTGTAAACTGATGCATCAAAGACAGGAGTGGGAGCTGTGTTAATGCAGGATAATCATCCTTTGGCATTCATTAGTAAATGTTTGGGTCCAAGATGGCAATCCTTATCTGTGTATGAGAAGGAACTGCTTGCTATTGTATGTGCAGTACAAAAATGGGAACAATATCTGACAGGAAATCATTTTGTCATCAAGACTGACCAGAAAAGCCTGAAATGGTTATTGGAACAAAGAATTTCCACCCCTTTCCAACAATTCTGGTTGTCCAAGCTTATGGGATTTGATTATGAAATACAATACAAAGGGGGAAAGGAAAATGTGGTGGCAGATGCATTATCCAGATTACAGGGGTCTGAAATTTTGTGTATGGCTATCACTGTAGCCAATTCTGATCTGGAAGTTTCTATTAAGAACAGTTACTTGGTAGACCCCAATCTTCAGGAAATTCTTATCCAATTAGAACAGGGTCAGGCCCATAATAAATTTACACTACAGAATGGATTTCTGAGGAAAAAAGGGAAAATTTGTGTTGGCCCAGATGAGAATTTGAGGCAGAAAATCATACAGTGGCAGCATAGTTCTCCTGAAGGTGGTCATGGGGGAAGGGACTTAACTACAAAGAGGCTGAAATCTCTATTTTACTGGCCTGGACTAACTAGGGATGTGAGACAATTTGTCAAAACATGTGTGATCTGTCAAGCTGCTAAGCATGACAATAGTGCATATCCAGGCTTATTACAGCCTTTACCAGTCCCTGAAGAAGTGTGGATTGACATATCGATGGATTTCATCACTGGGTTGCCCAAGTCTAATGGTAAGGATGTCATTTTTGTGGTCGTTGACAGGCTAAGTAAGTATGTGCACTTTATGGCCTTGTCACACCCTTTTACTGCTGTTCAAGTTGCTCAATCTTACTTAGACAATGTGTTTAAGCTCCATGGGTGGCCAAGGTCGATAGTAAGTGATAGGGATCCAATCTTTTTGAGTAACTTTTGGAAGGGTCTGTTTGCTTTGCATGGAACTGAGTTGCTATTGTCTTCTTCATACCATCCTCAAACTGATGGACAGTCTGAAGTGATTAATCGATGTTTAGAATCCTATTTGAGATGCATGTGTGGGAATGCTCCTAAGGAATGGTGTTCTTGGCTGCCATTAGCAGAATGGTGGTTCAATACACACTTTTCTGCTTCTACTAATATCACCCCATATGAAGTTGTGTATAACCAGAAGCCACCACTACATCTGCCTTATTTGGCTGGGGAATGCTCTGTGGAGGCTGTTGATAAGAGTATGCAAAGGAGAGAAGCTATGATCTCAGAGTTGAGAACTCAATTGATAAAAGCTCAACACAGAATGAAGCAGTTAGCTGATCAAAAGAGATCTGATAGAAAGTTTGACAGGGGTGACTGGGTTTGGCTCAAGCTCCAACCCTATAGGCAATCATCTGTACAGCAGAGGGGTAATCAGAAGTTGGCCAATAAATATTTTGGACCCTTCAAAATAATTGAGTGCATTGGACCTGTTGCCTATAAGTTGCAATTGCCTGCAGATGCTAAGGTTCATGACACTTTTCATGTGTCTCAGCTGAAAGTTTACTGTGGTCCTACTCCTGTGACATCCATTGTGCCTGATTGGATGGGTCAAGTATCTGCAACAGGGAAATCTCAGAAACCTGTAGCTATTCTGGATAAAAGGATGGTGAAATTCCAAAATGCAGCTCAGATTCAGTATTTGGTCCAGTGGGAGGGTACTCCATTACATGAAAGCACTTGGGAGGTGGCATCTGATTTTGTTAACAGATTTCCTGACTTTACTCTGCTACCTTAGACTTGCGGACAAGTCTGTGAAAAAGGGGGAGCATATGATATAGTCAAATAGTCAAATAGTCAAATAGTCAAACTTATACTTTTGGCGCCAGAATTCTGTTACAATCTGGGCAAGTGTATGCTTTACTTTCATGTTGACAGCTGTATGACAGCTGTATGCTCTAGCTAATATAAAGCTGGAGAGTGCTTGTAGTGGGGATTATCTGAAATATTACTATCATTTTCTGTGTCTCTTTTCTCTCTCTCTATTCTGTTATCTCTCTCTCTCTCTATCTTGTTTCTGTGTTCTTCACTAATTCTCCATAGATTTCACTAGCTGATTAAGTAAGCTGTATCACTATGTTTCATTGTTATATCTGTTCTATATTATGAATGGACATATTATTAATCACACAAGATAAACACTTGAATCCTTTATTTTTATTTTTTTTGCTAAACAAGGAAGTTGAAAACTTTTAGTTTGTGTTCAGTTGTAAGAAATGTAATTAGGGAGGAATGGCATGTTTAATGATGCGTACATTTCACCGGAATGGAAGGATATTTGGAAGGAATGGAATGTTGATATCTGGTGGGTTGTTTGGTTAGGTTATAGGAAGGAATTAGGTATAAAAGAAATGCCTCAAGGAATGGAACAGGTTATAAAACAAATGGCTAAAGGAATGGAACGGAGAAGAAATGTACTGGTGAAAGAATAAAATCATTCCATTAATTTGTTACTGTAGAATGGAGTGAAAATAAAATAAAATAAAATAGTTTTAAATTTAGAATTTGAAGAGACATTGAAATACCTAATTATGAGATAAATTTTTAAAAGAAGATACTGTTCTATTTCATTTAGAAATGTTTTGTTTGAAATGAATGACTTTTAGATAAGATAAAATCTAGTTTCTTATCTCTAGTGTGGTACTGTGGTTGGTTATTATGGTTAGTTAAATTGGATCTACAAGGCATAGAAGAGCTTTTTCTCTCAATTCACTTCTATAGAATAGGGAGTTCGCTTAGCCGCAGCTGAAGCCATAGATCTTGCCCAGGATGCTCCCAAAGCAGGACTCCTAATTGGAAAAAGAATGGAGGGACTGATCCTTGGTCCTCTGCTATGAATGATTTCATGTCTTGAAAATGCAGGACTTGAGGACATCAGATATATGGGACACTTCAGATATATGGGACACTTCGTCACATGGTCTAAGAAAGATGATGAGGCCTCTTGTATTTCCTGAAAAGTGGATAGAGCTCTTGCTAATTGTAAGTGCTTTGGCTCTCTGCCTTTATCTGAATCTGAAGTTGAATTCACTCCCAGGGGCCTCTCTGATCATAGTGCCTGTGTGGTTAGAACAGGGGTCATGTAAAATTTGCAGAACCTTGGTTATAATGATGAGTTAAATTGGATCTACAAAACATTAGGTAAAAATTTGGTGAACACGTAAGACATTTTGTTTTGACGGTACTAACTATACTGGTTGGCTTTATCTTAAAAATAGTAGGTTATTAGTAGTTCAAGTTGTTATAAATAGAATATATTATTTTAATATAGTAATAAATGAAATAGTATGTTAATAGTGGTTCAAGTTGTTAAAAATAGAATATACTTGCTCTGGTCCATTATATAAGCTGTTTGATTTTTTACACGTAACTTTAGGTGCTTTGACCACATAGCAGATATATTATTTTTTGTAATTTTTTTTTTTCTGAATAAAAATATAACATAAATATTTTTGTTTTGGAAAGGAAAATTTTAAGAAAACTAATCTTAAACATTGTCAAACCTCCTAAAAATACTTGTAAAAAGTCAAACATCCTATATAATGGATGAGAGGGAGTATTATTTTATTATAGTAATAAATGTTATGGTATATGTTAGAGCAAGTACAATGTAATGCCATAGGAGGTGTTATTTCTATAATATAGCATCACTCGTAGAACTTAGCACTCTAATGCAATGCTATATGAGATGCTAAAATTAAAAAAAAAATGCTATACTTGGTTTTAAAGATGGAACTAAGTATAGATGTAGTTATAATTGCCACATGAGCAATGCAAGTGGGAATTTGGAGGGAAATGAATATAAACATAATTTTAATTTAATTTTTTGTATTTGTGTTCATATTTTACATCTCTTTGATTTTATTATAAAAACATGAATTAGAGCATGAAAGTTATTTTATCATCAAAATGTATTTTTTGATTTCATATTACAACAATGGCTACATATATTTTAGCTTTAGCATTAGACTTGCTCCTACAAATCTATAGTCATTCGACAAATATAGCCATTAGACTTGGCTCCATGTGATATAATTATAAATAAAGGATTGCAGTGTTGGAGTTGGAGTGAGTTTTCAAGAAGATTATGTAAATTTTTTATTTTATCTCTACCACCTCATTTTTTTTAGCTAAAATTTCCTGTGGTTAGAGACGAGTTGCTGTAATAGATACATATGGAATTTGTAATAAAATCATTCTGCTCGGGCAAAATGAACGTAGTCTCGGTGAAAATTAGAGATTTCAGATTTGTTATCTGAATCCATGTATGTGATATATGAATTACTTTTTCATAAGAAATATAATACTAAGAATTTTACGGCAACTATTCGTGCAAAAAATAAAATCCTCACAAGTAAATACTTGTTCTCAATTAAGCTCGTACAAGGTTGATCGATTTGAACGCAAGTGCAAAAATCTTCTGTACCGAATAAAATACAAGCTGTGGACGAAAGAGGGTGTCTAGGAATATAGTTGATTAGTTGGACCAGGTAGGTAACACAACCAGTTTTCCATAAATCGCTAAGCGTCCCAGGACGGTCGGGGTACCTTCTAGCGATTAATCGAAAAATCGGGGATTAATCGAAAATATTAATCGGAGCATTAATCGGACATATATTATTTTTAAATTATTATAATTAAGTGTAATTTAATAGTTTATCTACTTTTCACTACTAGTAGAGTCAAACTGGTAAGCAATATAATATATCATATATAAAATAAATACTTGATACATGTAATGCAAAATCGTTGATTAAATAAATATATACCAGTCAGTCTCTTATAAATAATGTAAGAAATATTAAATAAAAATTAGTCATTTTATTATTTTTATAAGATATTTAGTTAAGTACAAATGAATACTTAATTTTTTATAATATAATCATAATTTTAGATTTTATTTATTAAAAATATTGTTTTTGTGTTATTGGCCGCCTGGGCCGCCTAGGCGGGATGTTGACCGTCTAGGACCGATTTTGTAAAAAGACGCGATCAGAGCGTTTTGAGACCGCATAACGCTTAGGCACCGCCTAGCAGCTGCCTAAACCGATTTTTAGAACACTGAACACAACGTCTCTCTTTGTACATTTTTTTTTGTTGCATCAGCCATCAGGTATCGCGAATAAAGAAAGAAAGATTGAAAAGCTGCCATGCAAATGGTAACAAGAAATAAGACACAAGTCGATAGCAACCTAAGAATATAATTATGCACGAGACAGCAAGACTTTAGATATTAAATTGAGGACGAGTTGAGAGCCATGTGCAATCATCCTTCCTCGGATGTGAAATAAGATTTTTATTTAAATGCAAAACCAGATAAATGTAGTAGATATGGATAAGGGCTTTGTACTCTCCTTGTTTCCTATCTTTGCCACCCACTTTTGCAGAAACAACTGGAATAAAGTGACTTCTCTGCGAACAACCACCGCTTCGTATTGTCCGATTTTCATACTTTCACTTATTGGTATAGTTTATTTCACCCGAATTTTCGTGGTTTGGTTGATAATTATTTGGGATTATATTAGGTGATTAATTCTCTGTCTTCTTCCATTTCGAAATATATTAATCAAGATTTGAACGAAGTTTATATATATGTAATTGATAAAATATAATAGAAGTCATATCATTATGAAGTGTATGTGATCTATTTCAAAATATGATTTTCGGTTTAATAATGCTGAAAGAATAATTTCAAATTTTCAATAGAAACTAGTTAATGTGATATTTGAAAATCAAAACAACACAACTAAACTAATTAAGGAGAGGGCAGAGTAAATAGGAATAAAAGGATGAGTCTTGAAGCTCTTAACTTGCGGATATAATCAACATTTTGTATGAAATGGTTTCACATGTAATTGTTGAATTAGTTTTGTAGATTCGTACGAGCATCTCCAACATGATTGGATATAATGATTGACTATATTAAACTTTTAATATATTGTGTAATATTTGCTGCGCTTCGATGATTTGTTATAAATAGAATGTATTGCTTTAATATGATAATTGGCGTGTGATTTGTTATCGATCTGTAACGGTTCGACAACTATAGTGATTCATAAAAAGATTGACTATAATTACAGATAACAGAGATGAGTATGGTTAGAGCGTGTCATTGTCCAAGAGATTGACTATATTTTTTATTTTAATATCTCAACTCATTTTTCAGCCAAGAATTTTATGGAGTTGTTCTAACGATCCTTTATTTTAAAAGTTACTTTGTAGACACTAATTAGCTCTTTTAAAATTTATTTTTCAAGTACAAATACTAATATATGAATATCATTTGATGATTAGTCCGTCAAAGATCAGCGACTCGAAGTCTTTCTGGGTTCTCTGACCAGCAAAAGAGTTAACAGAGGAGTCCATCAAAGTCGAATTCATAGAAGAGGGAAATTCGAAATCAAATTTTATTTAACAATATCATATTTGTTCGAGAACTCAGTTGATAATATATCCTACTCCTACTCAAAGAAAAACCAGTTAACATATTTAAAAAAAGAAGGTATATAACAAAAATTACACAATAATAGAATAAAAAACAAAGACAAAACAAGGCCTGCATCCATCACCTCTGTGACTAGCTAAAACGTGAAAACGACAGACTCACATGCATATGAAAATAATGAATGAGTCCTAGAGATAGCCCAAGATATTAGAAATATTGATCATTCTTCGTAAACTAGGCAAGCCAGGCAACCACAATCATTCATGTATGTGTGTGAGTTTATCCAGCCCACACTGAAAATAACATAGCATATGTGTCTTTTCTCACCAATTTGCCAATTCCACAAGCTGTGGGTTATGTCACAAATTGATGTGTCCCCATCCTGCCTTACCCTTAGATTCACTCAAGAATAAGGATGGGATTTGTCATTTGCTTTGCTAATAAGTATTTCAGTTCTGTCTTCATGTATCAAACTCCAATAGATTCTTTTCCTACTCCCAGGTTCGACGGGATTTGAACTCTCGACCTTATAAAAATAGATAAAGATAGTAGTTATTTAGTCTAAGTATAAGTAGTGTATAATCTTCGCGTATTCAAAAATGCTGTGCTGTCATAGAACCGGTAAAAAACAACTCTTACCGAAATTGAATGATTGCTCAATAATAATTTTGACATTTGCATTGACGAGTTTTTATAGTGAAATCTATGACATCTTCCTGCTAAAATTGAAAAGCAGTTTTTGGCGAGAGGAGATTTTAAGCCGGGAATTGTGATTTAGATAGTTTTTTTTTAAGTTTACTAAACAACAATGTCAAACAAACAAAGCCTTTGAGCAAGTCCAACATTGTACTAGTTCAGGGCTTAAATATAATATAAAAAATGATGTGCTAGTGATTTAGGACATACCTAACTAATTTCAACTCTAACAATGTGTCTTATCCTTAATATATGTCTAATATTCTATTAATTAAAGATTCTTTTTCTTCATTAAAACATAATATAAAGTAGAGAGAGAAAGAAGGTGTGTTAGGAGAAAGGTGCCCTAAAAATAAGACTGGAAGAGGTTGTCTTAGTGATATACGACATTACCACAAGGGTCTTGGATCAACATTTTTCATCAAATACCTTAAATTATGATTTAAAACATGTTATAACGCATATCTTGGACTTGCTCTTAGATACTCAATCTTATATGTCGGAATCTTGAACTTGCTCTAAGATACTCAATCTTATATCGGTCGGAGAGTCTGCTGCGATACGCTGGAGCACTGGCTGCTAGATTGAACATACTGTGCACCACTTGAAAATAACAAACGCGGCGGTGAAATATTTGAATCGAGTATAATTACCGTGAGTGAAAAAAAGAAGCGAAGAGGAGAGGGACAGATGAAGGGGTATGATGGGCTAAGTCACTGAGCAAGTAAAAATAAAAGTGGAAGCATCTGCATTCTGCATTCTGCAGCAACTTAGCATTCAAATTTGAACGAAATTTGTGACCACCATAATTACTGTGCGCAGAGATTATAGGACCATAGCTTGACATGACATCCACAAGCGTATATAGTTCCCTACTGTACAAATCCCAAATATGGAAATCGACAAATTACACTCACCACATTATGTAAAAAGATCGGAAATTATTGTATTACGTGAATAGTCATTTTAATAATGATTTTCACATTCGGTATAAATGCACAGCAACAACCCCTCAGAGTAGACTTGTCACTCATCCATGTGCCTGCTCCCTTAAATTCAGTGGCGCTTCACATTTTCCACTCTTGATTTTGTGCTGAAATACACAAACAGTGTTTTCTGTGTTGTTATTAGGATGGTTTTGTAAGTTTTGAAGAACAAGTGTGAGAGCTTGATCTCTTGTTGTTTTGAATGGCTCAATCTCCTTTGAATTCGAGGCGGCCTAGTGACATCGCGGAGTCGAGCCAGAGAGAATGGAATCTGAGGGCACGGATGATCAGCCGCGAAAACACCAGATCAAGAAGGTTTTCAGCTTCTTATATAGCAAGCTTGAGGGAGGATTCCAGATCTTTTAGATCAAATTTTAGCATCTCTAGCACGGCGTCCTCCCCCGGATACAACTTAAAAGGTTAGATTTTAGCTATATGCTTGTACAGTTTATAGGCCTACCTGAAGTACATGTACATTAATAGCATTTATATACTTTGTGTTTATAGGCACTCCCATTCTTACTTGTTCTGTATCTGTTTTTGTTTTTCATAGAGGAAATCGATCCCTCCACGTATTCCTTCACAAGTGCTCTTCGAGGTAAACCCAATACACATTCACAACATGCATGATGCATGACTCTCATATGCATCATTTTTCTTTATTGAACAATAATTTTATTTTTGTAAATTTTTGTCCTTAATTTTATATGATATGCAGCATTGCAGGCACGATCGGTGAACACATGGGAGTGTTTATCACCGGAGGGTTTTGCGCTCAACTCCAAGTGGAATGACGCGGAGAAATATATATGCAATCCTCTCTCAGGAGAAGTTCCGATGGAGTGTTTGTCAGCAAAAACACTTAGCGGAAGGTCTTTCAGAAACTTGACAAACAGATTCACCATGTCTGCTCCGCTTATATACCCTACTCACTCAAGATTCAACCAAACCACAAAGCCTTGTTATGATCAAGAAGCTAAAATTCACAATATAATCAACGGTACAGATTAATTATACTTAATTATATCGATTTTCATGTACTGCTATCGAACAATTTAGTGTGTTTTCTTTGTGTGTGTTAATTTATATAACTTTACTGTCCTCTTGCATTTCAGAAATGAAGGCAGGAAACATGTTTACTAGGGATGTCGGAGTTCAGAGCACATCACCGGATTTCACCTCCAATACCGGTACTTCCCCTTCCTCAAGCTCTCAAATGGAGAAAAGCTGCCCCAAACTAAGCGCAGCAGGGGAGACAGATTCTCCTAGTTCTAGTCGCAAAACAAATTCCGAAACCGAAGAGGTAAATATCGCAACAATAATTTCTAAATACTTGACATGTATTTCCTGTTAATACCAGTGTTGTAAAAATCGGTTAACTTGGCCGAGTACTCGGAGTGCTCAGAAATTGGAGGCCTATCGAGTCGGTTTTAATATTGTACTCGGAAAGTCAACCGAGTACACAGATTTCAAGAATATAACCGAGTTGAACCGAGTTCTGATTTTTATAACCATGATTACTATAAATCTGCATTTAACTACATCCATTCATATATACTCAAGAGTGAGTAACTAACACGCAGAGAACTAAATTAACTCCCTGTGTACAAAGCTGAGGCAATTAACTGAACATGTAAGCTTTATGGAGAATATCATTAACATTTTATAGTACAAGCTGGAAAGTAATAATGTAAATGTATAAATGAAAAAGGAAATAGAACATATTCGATTAGCATCCATATATTGTCAAAATCTGACTCGTTAATGGTCCCCAGAAATCTATCTTCAGCCACATATATGTGGATTTTGTTTCTGCAGGATATATTTTCCAGGTCATTTATTTTTTAGTGGTCATACCTTCAAGGTAAAAAACTTTAAATTCAAATGGACAGCCCCTTTTCATCCATGCTCCTCTGTCCATATGATTTCACGTGTGTATTTATTTCCTCAAAATTTAATGAGATATAAATTTTGAATATGAAAGATTCGGGTTTTTTTTTTCTGACGATTAATTGCAAAAATTTAAATACGTTTAGACCGATTCTTGTATTTCTTTTTAATGATGTAACATAGGAATCATACATGATTGACGTAGACTGTCATTTCATTAGTGTCCGGACTTTTACAGATTACAACGCATGTTGTTTACTCAGATTCGCTATTTTAAGTTACTGTGAAAGACTAACTGATTGGCGCGTTGGCATGTGACGAATACAGGTTAAAGTGAAAGAAGCAGTAGACGAGAAGGAAGAAACAAAGACGACAGTGGTGTGTGAAAAGATCACGGAGAAGAAGAGGAGCACTGGGTGCTTGCCAATGAAGAGTTGTTTGTGGAGAAGAAAACAGGAGAAAGAGTATAAACATATTCCCAGAAAGCAGAAGAAGAATATATTCCCTTTACCTTGTTAGTTTCTGCAATAATAACGGAACGGATGATGCTAAAAATAGCAGCAGGCATGCCAGACAATGTGTTTGAATTTGAACACCCTAATCAATCAACTCTATTAGGCTGTGTTTTCGACTTCTTGTACTCACATTACAGGGTCTGAAACCAATAATGCCATCCTTTTTCTTGTGTTTCATCCTAATCCATCTCTCATGTCTCGATGATAGTTTTAAATGGACGCCTTGTAATAGGAATGTCTTGCTTGAAATTTTACTTCAGTAAAATAGGTTCCTCTACTTTCCATTCTGAAATTTTACTAAGAATGTCTTGATCCATATATGTCAACAAAATTGTTGCCCTTTCTCATTACAGAATATTAGATATTAGATTTGGGTTTCATACATAAAACATTAAGCACAATTCACATTTAGAAGCTGTCACAAAATTACCATCAATATTTTACACCAAAACACATTAAGAATTTCAGATCACGGATGATGTGAGGAAATCAGACGGAAAATGACCATGAGACTGGCAATAGACTGCTCGAATAGAATACTCACCGCAATGAAATATGCTTTTCAGCACCTTCTTTTGCTCACCATCAATCGCAACCTATATTTCAGTGAAGGCAACTGATGAACTGAATCAATCTCATTTCCTATATCTGTACATTGGGGGAGCGTTTATCCTACAGTTAAAGTCGGATCAAACACCTTCAAATTTGTGCGCGCCAATAATTACCTTGAGCAAGAAAGCTAGAGATTCATCAGAATAACCATTTACCCTCCAAAAGGCATGACCATTAACATCCAGGAAAATAGCTAATCCAGTACCAGCTTGATATAAAGGCTACATGTACATTGTACAGTAAGTTACCTAGGGTAATCCTGGATTTTGTTATTACCCTGTTCTTAATGTTTCGCTCCTATAAAATAGTTTTGCAAGTTATAACTCTAATTTTAGAGGCATTGTGAAGGTAAAGAAGAGTGTAAAATGACAATAGTTTACCACTTCCTGTCTTGAAATTTAAGCAGTGCCTCAAGCAGATAATATACAGCTACAACAACATAATCAACAATCAACACAATTAGGCAGCAGAATTAAGCATATTTTGTAGCCGCTGGGCCTATAACGACGAGATGTACGTAATAATAACCATATTAACTCTAAATTCTGATATGAAAATATTTTTGCTGTGATAGTTTGTTGAAATAATGAACATACTTTGAGGAACCATCTTCATTGATTCCAGCATCTGTTTGTGAGATTAAGTTGCTTCAGATTTTATTCGACCTATTAGCCCGTTTGTCCTTGCTTAAAGTTATGACTTATGACTTATAAGGACTTAAGGTGATAAGTGCACAGCTTAAATTGTCTATTTAGGTAATTTTATATTATAGATGACTTATGAGTTATTAAAAAAAAGAAAATTCGATAGCTTATTTATTTTAGTGTTGAAATTGATTTATAAAAAAATCATAAAAATAAAATAAGATGATTAAAAAAGTACATCCTGCCAACTCATTGTTTTAAGTCAGTTTCTGCCTTATTTCTAACTTTAAGCCGACCTCCGACTTATTACACAAACGAATATTTTTTAGCTTAAAGTCGAAAATGGCTTAAAGTCCGGGTTTAAAATCCAGAAAACACGTTCTATTTCTGAATTGCTAAGAGATTGAAAGTGAAGCACCATTATTCACAACAGTTGTTGGGAAGTTCATGATTCACTTTCTGCTTCAAGCTCTTGTTCTGCAAGTACAAAGATGTTTAAGATTGCATGCAGACCCATGTTGTCATGTGTACAAGACCAAAAACGGGAGATTCATTATGTATCAGCTCTTTCGCAGCAAGAACACTTCCTTTTGCTTGTTTTGCTTTTTTAGAAAATTTAGTTCTTGATCGCTAATCCATTCCTTTAATGTTCTGAAAGAAAGTAAAATAAATAAACGAACCAGGTAAGGAAAATTATTAAATTCATATTATAAAGGAATTATAGATTATGTTTACGAAGTTTGAAGAACTTCATGGCTTAAAACAATTAATATTCTGAGTTTTGTTGAGGAATCTGGAGTTTTGTATTCACCAGGTTCACTATTCATGAGATAATCAATAGATTGTGAATCTGTTGCATTTAATGAATCATGACATTCAATTCGTCGAAGCAAAACCACAAAATTTTGCTATATTATAAAGGGTTTGTGTAGTGTGTGCCCATGGGCACATGCTAAGCACTGAATTTTATAAGTTTGGTGCATTTTGATTAGTGTGGTTGTATATGCAGGGGATCTACCATTATTAAAAAACAAGAGCCAATCAAAATGAGTCAAACTTATGATTTTTAGTGCTTAGCATGTGCCATGAGCACACACTAGAAAAACCGTGGTACTCTATAAATTCAGATTTTGAGAACTGTGCAAATAACATCTGAAAAATATTTTATAGAACTGTTACCAACCAAAACGGACATACTAAAAGCAGTTGAATGTGGAAGTGGACAAGGACAACTGCAGTGTGCTGCTGGGATCTCCGAGTATCTACTCGGTCCATTGATTAGCTCATGAATTATGATGCTTGATTATCCCTTGTTCATTCGGTACTACTTGAGGATAGGGAGAAAGATCAAAATAAACAAATGAGGTTTAAATTAAAGCAATGTCATTATAGTTTTATTAAAATGGATTAAAAATATAAAACTAATGGGGTTTTATATCAAATTGGCAACCAAACTCAGCAAAATATATCAAGTAGCTACTCGATCTCCACGGCGACTCATTTAAACCACTAAAGTATTATTATATATCATTTCGTTAAGTTTTGTTTTCCAAATCCAAGAATTAGGAGTTGTTGGTTTGCAAAATGTATCATATCCCACACTCCCAAGAATCTGATACATAAACATAAAATTGACTATTTCACTTGAACAAGTATCTTTATCTTTATATTTTCCCATCCAAGTCGAAGTTATAGTTGAGATAGTCTGAGAAGTTTGAGTTGGAATATCAATATTTTCTTTGAATGTAATCTCATATTAACGGAATTTCGTTACTACATTAGCAATTTCGTTACCACATCAGCACTGCCGTCAAATTTTTTAAAAAAATTAACAGAATGATATATAATAGTATTATAGTGTTTTAACTGAGTCGTCATGGAGATCAGATATATAGTTACTTGATATATTTTGCTGAGTTCGGTGTGCAATTTGATATAAAACCATCAAGTACATTTACTATTTCAATAAAACTATAATGACATTGCTTTAATTAAATAACTCCAAGTTACGACAACTAATAAAAGGATAAACGCTTCTTCATCTTTATTTAGGATCATGCAATCTTCATCCGAATAATACATGTCAAAAATTTAAAACTTGAGCCCAAACAAACAAAGAAAAGAAGGGTTATAGTTACAAAGAATGAAATTCCGGTACCCTTTAAGTGCTGCACAGAATTCTAAAATTGCGCATTGCATTCCCAGCATCTTTTAATGGCAATTTGACATCACCGATAGTTGTCAATTCAATTCCAAGCTGCAATGGAATATTAGCACCAGGATCTCTCCCCAACTGTACCGTGTTTTGCTCCATTTCATTTCGTTGTGTGAAACTTCAAATTCAGATTATCAAACTGAACATCTAACTATGTTATCAATGTTTAATTGAAATAATCATTATAATGTAAGAGACTCGGAGACGGCTACAAGATGTTTTGGGGCTCTCAACCCTAAAGAATTGACGTCTTATCATATATATAGTGTAAAATCAGACGTACAAGGAAATAAATAACAACCTATGACTAGCTGTGCAATCTGTCCAAATCATGCTAAAATATGGCAACTACACTCACTCTGACTAAAACCAAATTTTACTACTATAACTCCATATTTCTACACTTTGTTATCTGGTTCTTTAGGTTGTGTTACTTGAATAGAATGGAATGAGAAGAGAATGGAATGAAAAATTACATAGACTTATATGAAGAATGAAGAATGTATAAGACAATAATGACTAAATATGAGTGAGTTTAAATTTTCTTTGAAAGATTGTAGGGAAACATGATGAAAAAGTGAAATGAGCATTCCTTCCAAAGCATGTGAATTAGATATCTAGTTCAAAAAGTTGAAATGGATCATGACTGAAGAAATGAAAAAATTATAGAGATTTTCTCTAATCAACCCCAATTTATAGTACAAAATTTCATTGCATTTTCAAGTGAACACAACCTTAATGTTTGCATTTTTGTTTCTCTTTTTGTTATTAACTGAACCAAAGAAAATTTTGAGGAAAGTCTTGCTGCAACCAGTCTTTAAGAACACCATCAAGTACCTTTTCTATTTGGTTACCGACTGATTTCATCTAAAACTCAAGGTTTCTTAGGTCTGTTTTCCAGTGAGGCGGAGAAATAACGCCACTATCAAGCAGTTTGTTTTCTATTTATTTATGATTCTTCTTGATTAATATATTCCTTTACTTATTGATTTAGAAAAAGACGACTTTGTTTCAGAGCAGCAGCATCCTTCTCACAAGCATACAACATATTATACACCATCATTTGCCAAAGTTCCATCTTGCATCTTTTTTACTTGTGTCAACTTAAAATTTCAGGATACAGTCAACGGAGTCAGAAGTTCCATGCTGATATTATTTTTCCAGTTACACTATTAGAAAGGGGCTGGATACCGATGTGTTAATTTCTGCCTGTCAAACATTCTATGCAAGGCAGATAATAAAAATGTAATATGCAAAGAACACAAAGATGAAACAAAATATTTGTGTTGATATGATTGACTACAAACTCTCTCATGAAAAACCTTGGTCTTGAGAGCTGCTACCTCTGTAAACTATTAGAAAGCAACTCTCTAGGTGTTTATAAAATCCTGGCTCTGATATTATATATGGAGTTGACAAATAACACGGTGAATATAATAGAGAGTATATATGCAGCCTGAAGGGCTGCAGGTACCTATATAACAACTACATAAGATAATAATGATTATACATGGAAATGGGATAAAGTTGATATCTTCCTTATGTTGATCTTTCCATTCTTGTGCCAGTCGTGTTTTTGCAACCAATCTAATCCTATTCTATAGCACTTTCCATTTCCTCCAACCATCGTTCCAATTCTATATAGAAGTGAACTCTAGAGTTTTTCAGTCTCTAATCACTTTTCAGCCTCAGATAATATTTCCACTCTTGGATAGCTTTGCAGTCTGTAGAAAACATTGCCTTCAGATTTGATTAACTATATGATCACATGTAAAGAGACAAATTAGCACATCTGCATGCAACTATGCTCTATATGTGACTTGAAGCATAAATCTGGTTTGTTGTTTTAAGAAGTCTAGCATATATGAACATTTAATTAGAACAAACAGTTGCTCAAAAAACTGATTCAAGACAACATTTTGTACCTTTTAATGCTCCAATTCATAGCCATCTGGAATTTCACTGAATGACGGATTCTCCTCCAGAAATTTACCAAGGAGCTTGAATTCAGCATTCTCAAGAGCTTTTCTCAATATTCTCTTTATTTTCACAGATTCATCATCAGCTCCGGTGATCTGCCAATATGCTGCTCTAAGTTCTGATGGAGTATAGTCATAATCATAAATGTCATCTAGAGTGATGGAGCTCAGTCCAACTTGACTCCGTGTATATTCCACATAGGTTCCAAGTTGATCATATTGGATCTTCACACTCCCGCAAGGCATTTCCTTTTCTTTTCCATCCTTGTCGCAGACATATTTAGGCCTGAAGTACACCTCCCTGGTTCCGTTCAGCAATCTAGTTATTTGCCTTATCCTGGTCTTCATATTGTTCATCCATCTTCTGTGAACAAATGACCTGTCATGCATAATATGAACCAGATATTCCAGTTCAAGCTGTTCCTTGAAAAGAAGAAGTTGCACTTGATTAATTTTCATAGTCTGACCATCTTTTAGGAAATAGATCAACATCTCTCCTGAACTTTCACCATTCCACAATGTATGTACAACAAATGCAGTTTCCACCTTATCTAGATGCTTTTGAGATAAAGGCTCTGATAAAGAATCATACAAAGGGGCTGGATCACCAGCAAGTCTTAAGTTGTCACCATGAGCACATTCATCAGAGTCTGTCTGTACACTTACATCTCTCCTCCTCTTTTTATACTCTGATGGCTTTTCTTTCACAGTCTCTGGCAACTTCCCAAGTGATCCTTGAAATCTTTCATATCCTTCATAGCCACTAGGACCATGAGCATCACCATCATGGCCATAATCCATTTCTTGATCACTATCATTACCATTCTTCTCTTGATTACCTTCAACTCTGCGTAAATCTTCTGCAATTTTTTTCTTCCCGTTTTTGTCCTCTTTAACAGAAAAGCCAAGCCGATTTGAGATTTCTGTGATCAGACTCAACCTAGGATGTGATGCTGAGTTTGCCTGCAAGAATCAAGAACCAAAAATAATACGGTTTGTCTAGTGTGTGCCCATGGGCACATGCTAAGCGCGGAAATTTTTGTATTTGGAAGATTTTGATTGGTGTGGTTGGTGTATTTGCAGGGGGGTCCACCATTATCAAGAGAGAGGAGCCAATCAAAATCTCTCAAGCACAAAATTTTCCGCGCTTAGCATGTGCCCATGGGCACACCATAGAAAAACCGAAAATAATATAGAAACAGGTTTGAACCAAACACACATAATTATTTATATCTTATTATGGCCAACATCAATTATTCGAATGTTTGTCAAACAACGCAATAAATCTTGCAAATATTTACTAAAATGTAAGGGTACAAACCAAATAATTGTCGGATAAACCAGATTACAAATGGAAAATAAATTTAATCTATAAAAAGGAGAGAGTTTTCGAAGGTTTATATAAAATGAAGGTTTTTACTTTTTCAGGACCATGAATTTTGGCATCCATAACAGGTTCTCCTGGATTTGTTGCCTGCCGCTTCATTTCATTCGGCTGTTTGTTCTCGTCTGATGGACCATTAGAGCTCGAACCTGCAGCCATTGTGAATTGCCAAAATTGTTTGGAGTAAGGTTGGTTACAGTTAATGTTCTTGAACAAGCTGATCTGTGAGTTGGTCTGTGCCAGAGAGGAGAGTGTTTATAATGTGGGTGGAAAAGGAAGAAAGAAAGATTTTAAAATATTTAATCCTATAATCTTTAGATTCTAAATATATTTGTTTCTAATCAATTTTACAATCTTAAAAAAGAATAAAATATTCTTTCTAATAGATACCATGGTATTATTTGTTTTAAATATTCCTATGCATATCATGATTTTGAATGTTGGAATGCATAATTTTTGGATCTCTTAGACAGTGGCGGAGGGGGGTGGGGGCGTGGGGGCATGGGGGTGCACGTGCCCCCCCTCCACTTAAAAAAAAAAAAAAATTTGATGTAGGGCCCACATATTTACTATACCAAAATAAAACTTATTCTATTGTGCCCCCAGACTCTTGCTTTTACTCTTGGTTACTTTCCTCTTCGAAATTTAGCCAAAAGGGAGTAAGGGACAGAGCTTTCCAAGTTCCAAACATTTTGATTTTGTACCATCGGTAATCTATCTTCTAAGTTCTTACCTTTTAATTCTTTTGTATTTTTCAATTCTCTCAGTCTTCTCTTTTGTGTATGTTTGCTTGTTTATTTATAATTGTTTATATGATACCTTTAGGGTTTGTGAATTGTGATTATGGTTAATGATTAAATTGTGTATCGACTATGGATTTCATATTTTCTAATTAAAGTATGAAAGTACTCTCTTAAAATATGAAGCAGGTGTATAAAGAATTAAAGACTCTCCGCGTGATTTTTAAACACAAATTTAAATGGAGAGATTTTATAAAAGAAAGGTTGATTTGGTTATTTCTCCAGATGAGCAAGTTCTAATGAAGAAGAAAGATAAGGTGAATAATCTTGAGGCTAAAGACATAAGTTTTACAAGTATAAAAAATGGTGACAAGTTGATAAATCTAGCAGACCTTGAAGCTGATCCTGGGCTAAGAATTCCTATTTGTGACTATAATGTCAATGACCAAGATGAAGTACGCAAAAGGTATTTGCTCAAAGGTCCCTGCCAACCGCGAAATCATATTTTTCCATTGACAAAATGTGGAGAAAAAGATAGACGTTTCAACCCAAATTGGTTTAATGATCATCCCAGCTGGTTAGAGTACAGCATTGCAAAAGATGCCACATTTTGCCTGTTTTGTTATCTTTTTAAAGGAACCGTGGGAGAGCAGAATTGTTTTGTTACTAAAGGATATGTGAATTGAAAAAAGAAAGATAGATTCGGAACTCATATTGGTAAACCTGGTAGCTCTCATAATTACTCTTGGAGAAAATGCAATGCCTTGCTAAATCAGAAACAACACATTGCCACATTTTTTAGCAAGCAGTCTAAGAAAGATCAAGCTCAGTATCGTATCCGTTTGGAGTCTTCAGTTGATTCTATCAGATTTCTTCTACGACAAGGACTTCCATTTCGTGGTCACGATGAATCCGTTGATTCAAGCAATCAAGGTAATTTTCTTGAACTTCTGAAATTTATGGGTTGCCTGAATAAAGATATCAAAGATGTGACCTTACAAAATGCCCCTGAAAATAGTAAATTGGTATCACCTGATATTCAGAAGGACATACGCAGCTGCAATTGAAACCATAAATGTGATTATCAAAGATATGGGAGATTCTTTGTTTTCTGTTTTAATAGACGAGTCGCGTGATATTTCCATGAAAGAACAAATGGCGGTTGTGGTGCGTTATGTAGACAAAAGGGGTTGTGTAATTGAAAGATTTTTAGGCCTTGAGCATGTCCCTAGTACTACAGCCATCACACTCAAGTCTGCAATTGATAATTTTTTTTCAAGACACAAATTGAGCATAACAAGTTTAAGGGGTTAAGGCTATGACGGAGCCAGTAATATGCAGGGTAAGTTCAATGGACTAAAAGCACTGATTTTGAAAGAAAATTCCAGTGCTTATTATATCCACTGCTTCGCTCATCAGCTACAATTAGCTCTATTACTCAATAATTGATATGCAACTCCAGGAGTTAAACAATCGTTTTGATGAGGTAAATACTACGTTACTTTTGTGTATATCATGTCTATGCCCGGATAATATGTTCATTGCTTTTGAGAAGGACAAATTGATTCAACTTGCTGAGTATTATCCAACTGATTTTACCTTGACGGAGCTTATGGCACTCGATGACCAACTTCAGAACTATATTTTTGATATGCGCTCAAGTACTGAATTTTCAGAATTGAAAGGCATTGGCAACCTTGCAAGGACAATGGTTAAAGTTGGAAGAGACAAAATATATCCATTAATTTATCGGTTGATAACATTGTCGCTAATTTTACCCGTGGCCACCGCAACGGTTGAAAGAGTCTTCTCAGGAATGCATTTTGTGAAAACAAAATTGCGAAATCGCATGGGGGATCAATGGTTAAATGATAGTTTAACCATTTTTGTTGAAAGAGAAAGTTTTGCTAATGTCAGTAATGAATCTATTATGCAGCGTTTTCAGAACATGAAAACGCGTCGTGGAACTTTGTAAAGCTTAAGTTAAATTTATATATATTTTGTACTCTTACTATGTTAAAATTTTGAGAAATGCCCCCTTGAATGATATCTCCTGGCTCCGCCACTGCTCTTAGATATCTTCATAAGATATATACATGTTACCGTTTCAATATTTTAAGAATGTTCTTTCTTTTATTTATATATTCAAAGTTCGTAAAATATTTATATCTCTAATTAAACTATCAAGATAAGATGATAATTTGAAAAGATCATGATTTCGGTTGGTGCAACAATAACAACGGAATTTTATATTAAAATTCATAATATGCATATAGCAAAAAAAATATCAAATATTATAAAAATGTTAGCAGATTATCTTTTTACGAGCACTTTTTCTAACAATACGATAATTTTAATAATAATTTCAAAGAGACTTTATATCTATTTTTAATTGTACATGAAAAAGCCAGAAAAGAGACGTGCATCAAAATGATACTATCAATCTCATCGTGTTTTTAAGAATTTGGAAAGAGGTTGTTGGACGTGAAAGTGTCCTCAGATGACACGCGCTAAGAAATTATAATTATAAATTAGGAGTATTTTTGCAAATGTAGAAAGTTTGGTGTTATATTTATAAATTATGTTATTTTAACCACCTCAGATTTCATGAGCAGTGTTGTAAAAAACTCAAGCGCCGTCTAAACAGAATTGGTCTTAAAAAAATTTGATTTTGTACTAAGCGGGTGACTAAACGTTTTTGAAAATTAAGCGGACTATAAAGCAGATTAACCAGTTATTAAGCGGATTAAGCGGTCAAAATGATGTTGACCTGCTACTTTTTTACTTTTAAAATATTAATTTTTTTATAATGTAACTATATATATATATATATATATATATATATATATATATATATATATATATATATATATATATATATATGGGTAGCACTCCATAGCATACCCTCTTATATGGAGTTACGTAGCACACCATTATAAATATACACATAATATATTTTCTATTATAATTTTTATGAAATATAATTGCAAATTTTGATTATTAAACCGAAAACAAAGTTACACAATTTTTTTATTCCAAAGATCATCCAGAATTATTCTGTTGTAGAATCAGTTTCAAAAATATACTTTTTTTCATCAAATTTTAAGTGTTAAATTATTTAAAATAGATATATTTTATAGTATTCTATATTAGAATCACGTTTTATATGTATTTTATAACAGAATTTATAATAAAATTGATGATTTATAGAGGCGCACTATGTAACCCCATATAAGGAGTCCCTCTCTAGAATGTTGGCCTATATATATATATATATATATAGGGGTTTACTCCACTAGAAACTAAATTAGCCTAGAAATTAGAAACTAGTATCTGATCAATTTTTTATCACTATTTTTAACTGCAAATGTCACTCGTTTGTACATCACAAATCACTATTTCCTATACAAGAAATCTCAGAAATATAGATATATAAATATACATATATACAACATATATCATCATCATTTTCACTCATACCACATTGATGAACCTTCGGGCATCATTATCAAACTCATTCCACTGCTACCCCGGTCACCTATACCCACGATTGACCTACCACCGCTTGTCACCATAACTTGCCATTACTAGTGATTATTTACCACCACCACACACCTCATCTCATCATTTTTTTACCATCATAGACCTCCTACAACTATATATGATCATCAATAATCGATAACCAGTAGTAAACATTAGTAAACTTTCTCAATTATCAACAATAAAAATTGCTAATTTAACTGCATATAATAGTGATAAATAGCGTATAAACGAGTGATATTTGTAGTTATAAACAGTGATCGTGGGATTGGTTTCTAGTTTCTAGAATAACATTAGTTTCTATTTGATCACTTGCATATATATATATATATAGAGTTTTACTCCAATAGAAACCTCCTTATCCTAAAAACTAAAAACCAAGCTGAAATATCACTAAATACTAAAATAAATACCACTAAATTCTTCAACAACCCCATCTTCACCAAACCCACCTCCATCTTCACCAACCCCACCTCCACTGCCACCACCTCCGTGGGGGCCTCCTTCAAAACCACTACCACTTCTATGCCGCCCGCCCCCTCCATAACCACCACCACCACCTCCACCTCCATTATTTCTCTAACAACACAACCTCCACCTCCACCTCCATTATTTCTCTAACAACACAACCTCCACCTCCATCTTCACCAGCCCCATCTTAATTGCTGCTTCAACCTCCTTCAACCCCGTTCATACTTCTTTCTCCACCTCGACTCAACTTCAAACGCGGAGCCGCCACTATTCCGGCAACGCTCCAACCCCCTATTTCAAGCCGCCCAAACTTCCGCTACAATCATCCTTCCTCCATCTCCACCATCTCCACCACTATCACCACCATCTGAATCGAAAATGTGAACGGATCTGGAGATTTCAAGCTGGAACAAATCTGGAGATTAAGTTTTCACTAATTCCTGCAACACAGATCACTAAATCCTAAAGAGAATATCACTAAATTGTACTGAGAATATCACTAACTTGTATTGGTTTCTAGTTTTTATTTTAAGATTGGTTTCTATTTGATCATGAGCATATATATATATATATATATATATGTATATATATATATATATATATATATATATGTATATATATATATATATATATATATATATATGGTAAGGTTCAAATTAGAACCCGTTTTAAATTAGAACTTAGAACTCATATAGAATTATTAGATTATTGTTAAATCAATGGTTATGATCAAATGCTGCATTTAATATTAGTTATTTAATATCTTTTTTTTACTTGATTATAGGTAATTAATGAATGCATTAAATGCTATAACTATATGTATTAAAATTTAATTATTGCCTTCTAATCAAATTGCTCGTTATATTAGTTGATAACATACTTCCTATGTTCTACAACAGTATTGGTGTAATTATTAAATCATATTAGTGTATAATATTTATGTGCTATAACAGTATTTGTATTTTTCTACAAAATTATTGCATTATAAAATAATTTTCGACTATATTAATATATGTTCCGCTGTAGTATGACGTAATAATTTGTATTTTTCTATAAAAATATTGCATTATGAAATTGTTTTCTACTATATTAATATATGTTCTGCAGCAGTATGACGTAGTAATTTACATTTTACTACAAATGTATTGCATTATAAAATCATTTTCTATTATATTAATTATATGTTCCGCAACAGTATTTGCATAATTTATATTTTCCTACAATTTGTAAAATCATTTAATTATATTAATATATGTTCCCCAGTAGTATGACGTATTTTCCTACAAAAATATTGTATTATAAAATCATTTTTAATTATATTAATATATGTTCCGCAGCAGTACGACGTTGTAATTTGTATTGAAGATCTTTAACAAATATTCTGCAGCAGTACAAGCCTATAAGTTATATGATTGAATTATATAATTTTGGAAAGTTTACATTAATTATGGAATTAAATATTGTCATTTAATGAAGCTTCTAAGGTTCTAAAATTAAGAGGTTCTATGTGGAAACTGACCATATATATATATATATATATATATATATATATATATATATATATATATATATATATATATATATATATATATATATATATATATATATATTATTAAATAGAGTGGGGTTCTGTGGGGGATAGAAAAGGGTTATAGTTATACAAGGAATGAAATTCCGGTACCCTTTTAAGTGCTGCACAGAATTCTAAAATTGCTCATTGCATTCCCAGCATCTTTTAATGGCAATTTGACATCACCGATAGTTGTCAATTCGGTTCCAAGCTGCATCTATTAATGGCAATTTGACATCACCGATAGTTGTCAATTCGGTTCCAAGCTGCAATGGAATATTAACACCAGGATCTCTCCCCAACTGTACCGTGTTTTGCTCTTTTTCATTTCGTTGTATGAAACTTAAAATTCAGATTATCAAACTGAAAATCTGACTATGTTGTCAAAGTTGAATTGAAATAGTCATTATGATGTACGACACTCGTGAGACGGCTACAAGATGTTTTGGGGCTCTCAACCCTAAAGAATTAACGTCTTATCATATATATTGTGTAATATCAAACGTACAAGGAAATAAATAACAACCTATGACTAGCTGTGCAATCTGTCAAAATCATGCTAAAATATGGCAACTACAATCACTCTGACTAAAACCAAATTTTACTACTACAACTCCACATTTCTACACTTTGTTATCTGGTTCTTTATAATTAAGTGACCACCAATTCTTCTAAAACCTCAAGGTGTTAGGAGGAGGGCTTACCAGGATCATATTCTAACATTTCCCCTCACCCGAAAGCCCATTTATGGGTCGAGAGTGGATCACGGGAGCCCATCTTTTTGGGGCATAAACTTGCCTTTGTGTTCTTAATAAATTGTGAAAATATTAAGGGTCACAGGGAGTCGAACTCGAGTCTCTCGCAAGTCTAGGATCTGATACCATGAATGTCGGTGTAAAAACAGAAGTATAGCAGAGAGAACAAACTGTTTCTTTCATTGACCATAAAATGCTCAGTACAACACTGATATAGAAAAATCTAAACAATCAAATCCTAAAATTCAGGAAACATAATGCTACTTCCTAAGTTAATGCACGAAATAAACAAACCACTATCTAGATTTATTAACATGCTAAACTACTGAATACTGATAACTGCCAACAACTACTGAAAAATAGCAATCAACTTTGAATCATTCATTCAACACCTTCCCTTGATTCAAAGTTGCACACTCCTAATTGCATTATGAAGAAATCATGTAGAGGAGGGCTTACTAGGATCATATTCTAACAATTTCCCTCATTCGAAAGCCCATTTATGATCGAGAGTGGATAACGGGCGCCCATATTTTTGGGGCATAAACTTGCCTTTGTGTCCAGGCTCTGATACCATGTTAAGTGACCAATTCTCCTAAAATCTCAAGGTGTTAGGAGGAGGGCTTACCAGGATCATATTCTAACACTTTAGGTGGTGTTACTTGAATGGAATGGAATGAGAAAAGAATGGAATGAAAAATTATATACACTTATATGAAGAAAGAAGAATGTATGAGACAACAATGACTAAATATGAGGCAGTTTAACTTTTCTACGAAAGATTGTAGGGAAACATGATGAAAAAGTGAAATGAGCATTCCTTCCAAAGCATGTGGGTTAGATTTCCAGTTCAAAAAGTTGAAATGGAATGATTGAAGGAATGAAAATTATAGACATTTTCCCTAATCAACCCCAATTTGTAGTACGAAATTCATTGCATTTTCAAGTGAACACAGTCTTAATGTTTGTGTTTTTGTTTCGCTTTTTGTTATTAACTGAATCAAAGGAAATTATGAGGAAAGTCTTGCTGCAACCATTCCCCACTTTAAGAACACCATCACCATTTTCTATTTGGTTGCCGACTGATTTCATCTAAAACTCAAGGTTTCTTAGGGGGTTAATAGGCAAAAAAGTAACTGAACTCATGCCCCACTTGCAGTCGGGTCACCGAACTCAAAAAATTTGCAAATGGGTTACAGAACTAAATTTAATATGCAGTTAACTCACTGAACTAATAAAAACTTGCATTTAGGTCACTGCGCCGTTAAGTATCGGTTGACTTTAACGGAATCCGTTAAAAAATTAAAAAAACTCTGGAAAAAATATAAAAAAATTGATTTTCTTAAAAATTCTGGAAACTTAAAAATAATCTGAAAATTTTGAAAAAACTTTAAAGATATGGAATTTTTAAAAAATATGAAAAAAATGTAAAATCTTTCAAAAATATGTAAAATTTTTGTTTTTTTTTAAAAAAATACACCTAAATTTTGAAATTAAAAAAAATTCAGAATTTTTTCTAAATTTCCAAAATTTATCGTAGTTTTAAATTTTCATATTTTCAAGATTTTTTTGAAATTTTTATTTTTTTTGAAGTTGAGCGATCCAATTGCAAGTTGGCCATGAGTTCAATAATCTTTTTACCTATTAAGATGTTTCTTATGTCTGTTTTCCAGTGAGGCGCAGAACTAAAGCCACTATCAAGCCGTTTTTTTATTATTTATTTATAATTCTTTTTGATTAATATATTCCTTTACTTATTGGTTTAGAAAAATACGACTTTGTTTCAGAGCATGCAGCAGCATCCTTCTGAGCAGCAAGCATACAACATATTTGATACACCATCATTTGCCAAAGTTCCATCTTGCATGATGCATCTTTTCTTCTTATGTCAACTTAAAATTTCAGGATACAGTCAACGGAGTCGGAAGTTCCATGTTGATATTATTTTCCCAGTTACACTATTAAGAAGGGGCTGGATACCGATGTGTTAATTTCTGCCTGTCAAACATTCTATGCAAGGCAGATAAAATTAATATAATATGCAAAGAACACAAAGATGAAACAAAATGTTTGTGTTGATATGATTTACTACAAACTCTCTCACAAAAAATCTTGGTCTTGAAGCTGCTAACTCTGTAAACTATTCGTTAGTAACTGCCAACGGATTAGTTTTCGTTGGTAATTTCTGTTGGCAGTATTGGAAATTCTTGTAGTGTCTCTAAGTGTCTATAACACAGTGAATATAATAGAGAGTATATATGCAGCCTGCAGGTACCTCACAACTACATAAGATAATAATGATCATACATGGAAATGGGATAAAGTTGATATATTCCTTATGTTGATCTTTCCATTCTTGTGCCAGTCGTGTTTCGGAAACCAATCTAATCCTATTCTATAGCACTTTCCATTTCCTCCAACCATCATTCCAATTCTATATAGAAAGTGAACTCTAGAGTTATTCAGTCTCCGATCACTTTTCAGCCTCAAATAATATTTCCACTCTTGGATAGCTTTGCAGTCTGTAGAAAACATTGCCTTCAGATTTGATTAAGTATATGATCACAATTCTCATGTAAAGAGACAAATTAGCACATCTGCATGGTACTATGCTCTATATGTGACATGAAGCATAAATCTCGTTTGTTGTTTTCAGAAGTCTAGCATATATGAACATCTAATTAGAACAAACAGTTGCTCAAAAAACTGATTCAAGACAACACCTTTGTACCTTTTAATGCTCCAACTCATATCCATCTGGAATTTCACTGAATGACGGATTCTCCTCCAGAAATTTACCAAGGAGCTTGAATTCAGCATTCTCAAGAGGTTTCTTCAATATTCTCTTTATTTTCACAGATTCATCATCAGCTCTGAAGATCTACCAACATGCTGCTCTCAGTTCTGATGGAGTATAGTCATAATCATAAATGTCATCTATGGTAATGGAGCTCAGTCCAATTTGACACCATGTATATTCCACACAGGTTCCAAGTTAATCGTGTTGGATCTTCACACTCCCGCAAGGCATTTCTTTTTATTTTCCATCCTTGTCAATGAAATATTTAGGCCTGAAGTACTCTTCCCTGGTTCGGTTCAACAATCTAGTTATTTGCCTTATCCTGGTCTTCATATCGTTCATCCATCTTCTGTGAACAAATGACCTGCCATGCATAATATGAACCAGATATTCCAATTCAAGCTGCTCCTTGAAAAGAAGAAGTTGAACTTGATTGATTTTCATAGTCTGTCCACCTTTAAGGAAATACATCAACATTTCTCCTGAACTGTCACCATTCCACAATGTATGCACAACAAATGCAGTTTCCTATCCAGATGCTTTTGAGATAAAGGTTCCGATAAAGAATCATACAAAGGGGCTGGATCACCAGCAATTCTTAAGTTGTCACCATGAGCACATTCATCAGAGTCTGTCTGTACACTTACATCTCTCCTCTTTTTATACTCTGATGGCTTTTCTTTCACAGTCTTTGGCAATTTGCCAAGTGATCCTTGAACTCTTTCATATCCATCATAGCCACTAGGACCATGAGTATCACCATCATGACCATAATCCATTTCTTGATCACTATCATCACCATTCTTCTCTTGATTACCTTCAACTCTGCGTAAATCTTCTCCAATTTTTTTCTTCCCTTTTTTGTCCTCTTTAACAGAAAAGCCAAGCCGATTCGAGATTTCTGGATCAGACTCAACATGGGATGTGATGCTGAGTTTGCCTGCAAGAATCAAGAACCAACAATAATATAGAAACAGGTTTGAACCAAGCACACATAAATATTTCTATCTTATTAATATTATGGCCAACATTATTCGAATGATTGTCAAACAGGGCATTAAATTTTGCAAATATTTACTAAAATGTAAGAGTACAACTCAAATAATTGGCCGCATAAACCAGTTCACAAAAGGAAAATAAATTTAATCTATAAAAAAAGAGAGTTTTTGAAGGTTTTTATAAAATGAAGGTTTTACTTTTTCAGGACCCTGAATTTTTTTGGCCTCCATAACAGGTTCTCCTCGATTTGTTGCCTGCGGCTTCATTTCATTCGGCCGTTTGTTCTGGTCTGATGCACCATTAGAGCTCGAACCTGCAGCAATTGTGAATTGACAAAATTGTTTGGAGTAAGGTTGGTTACGGTTATTGTTCTTGAACAAGCTGATCTTTGAGTTGGTCTGTGCTGGACAGGAGAGTGTTTTTTTTATTTTTTTTGAATATAAGACAAATTTCATTAATATGAAATGTCATACAGAAGAGCCTCCAACAATACATCTGGAGGAGACGTAAACACATTCTGACAATTTAGAGAACAGGGTGATTTAGCTACTAGATGAGCTACTCCATTCGCTTGTCGTTTAATAAATGAAACTGAATAACCTGGCTTCGAATTTAAAATAAGCTTGCAGGCATTCAAGACGTGACCAACTTCTAAATGATTTTCCTGGGAGTCATGCAAGGCTCTAACAGCAAGCAGAGAGTCTGATTCAATTTCCACCACCTCATGATTTAACGAGCACAACCACTGGAGACCTTCAAAAATAGCGCTTGCTTCTGCTTCAAGGACAGTAGCCACCATGGCTTTACAAATTGTTTTACCCATCACAAAAACTCCCTCGCTGTCACGCAGAACCAAACCCAACGAGACCGAGGCCTCACCGAAACGCACACCTGCATCAACATTTAGTTTAAGAACTCCACCCTCCGGCTTTTTCCACTTCACTCGAGTAGAAGATGCAGCACTGGAAGTACTACCAACCTGAACAACACGCTTAGCTTTAGCCTCCTTCCAGTCAGAAATAACCTTAGCGCTCCAATCCATAGCAATAGCAGCTGTAACAACTTTGTGATCCCAGACTTTCTTGTTTCGAAAAAACCAAATTCCCCAAAGAACTCGAGCAATATTGAAAGCTTCGTGAACAGGACCTGATTCAAACTTAGCAAGTAGCCAGGAGGGTGTTTATAGTGGGCGGGCAAAAGGAGGAAAGAAAGATTTTAAAATATTTAATCCTATAATCTTTAGATTCTAAATATATATATTTATATCTAATCAATATTACAATCTTAAAAAAGAATAATATATTCTTTCTAATAGATATCATAGTATTTTTTTTTAAAATATTCCTATCACCCATATCATGATTTTGAATGTTCGAATGCATAATTTTTGGATTTCTTAGATATTTTCATAAGATATATACATGTTATCGTTTCAAGATTTTAAGAATGTTCTTTCTTTTATTTATATATTCAAAGTTCGTAAAATATTTATATCTCTAATTAAACTATCAAGATAAGATGATAATTTGAAAAGATTATGATTCCGTTTTGTGCAACAAACGGAATTTTGTTAAAAAATAGATGAAAAACTGATTGATAAATCCAAAAATTATTTTTCCGAACAACAAATTATTGGCCGAAAAACTTCTTTAGAAAAAGCACGTCCGCATACTTTTAAAAAAAACCGTTTTCAGCTTTGGCGGGAAGTTATTGCAGATTTCACTATCAAATAATATTAATACATAATTTTTTTATATTAAAATTCATAATATGCATATATAAAAAAATCAAATATTTATAAAAATTTTACTGGATGATCTTTTTACGAGCACTTTTTCTAACAATACGATAATTATAATAATAATTCCAAAGAGACTTTATATATATTTTTAATTTTTTTTGATAATCAGCATTTGAACATTACAACCCCTTAATGGGCTTAATCTCTACGCAGAGAGCAAATGAGAGAGTTTAGATTAAATCTAGATTATAGATTAAAAGAGCACTTAACAAAAAGTAAGATAAAAAAAAACAGGAGCATGCAAACTGGGACAGAAGATGAAGAGCCATGCAGCAAAGTAGAATGGGAAGGGAGGAGCCTTAGTCCATATTCTCTACGCCATGCCCAGCCAGGCCACCAGCAACAGAGCCTCCACTCTCACTTGCCTGGACACAAGCATCCGCAACCCCGCCCCGGACATCCACCATCATCTCCTGCTGCTGCATTGCTTCGTATTCATCTTCGTCCACCACCTGAAAGTTGCCTCCAATATAACCTAAACCCATGTCTAGGTGCCAGAGCTCGCTGATCCTCCCAAAAGGCCTATAAATCCTCACCGCCCTGAGTTTTGTGGTTGCACCATGCTCAGCCAGATATCTGGCAAGCATATTCTGGTTTGGTACAATCACCCTCTTGTTCAGAGTGAGGGCTCCAACACTGATCCTCTGGTTGAGTTGCTCAGCTAGTCTGGTATGCCTTGGGTCCGTAAACCACCTCCAATCGTCCCACTCTCTAAGAGCATCCGTTGCTTTAGTTTCCAACTCAATAGCATCCTTCCCTATTTTGAAAGCAAGTTGAAACCCCAACTCGAGGCCCATAATTCGTTAGCCCTAGTGTTGATATGACCTAGGGTTCCCGAGATGATAGCCAGAATAAACCCTCCATCATCTCTGACTACCACGCCCACCCCTATGGTGTTACCATTTGGCAATAGAAGGTTGAAGCCATATTGAGAGTGGAGAGAGTAGTGAATTGGGGAAGAAAAGAGAAAATGAAGAAATGATAGATAAATAGCCTCTGTAATTATTGCATATGTCTTTCTTTTTGTCACTAATGTTAGGTTCAGATTTTTTTCCATCACCGACATTAGGCTTGGATTTGATTATTAACATTATGTTATCTTTTTTTAGTATTATTAAAACATAGTGGTAATCTGTAATATTATTATGATGATTTGATATATATCTATATCTTTATATATAATACTCTATATGTCCTCTAGATAGTTTACTTTGGAGGCGAGAGTTTGACACGCATTGTAAAACTCCTAAAAGATTTGGTTTTATAAATTATTTAATTTTATTCTTGAATAAAAATTGTGATTGTCTATTCTCTATATTATATATTGTTTATTCTCTATTTTTATTCAGAAAAAAAATTAAAATAATTTATGAAACTAAATCTTTTAGGAGCCTTAAAATGCGTGTCAAGCTCTCGTACTCCAAAATAAACTACCTAAGGCACATATGGAGTTATACATATAAAGATTTAGACACATACAATATCACCATAATATATTACAGACTACCACTATATTATAATAATGGTAAAAAGAATAAGGTAGTGTTAATAATCAAATCGAAACCTAACTTTAGTGACAAAAAACAAATCCAAACCTAACATTAGTGACAAAAAGAAAAAACTTATAATTTAGTGGTAAATTTCTAAATACACAATAAGTTGGGTGGCGAAAAAATCTATTTTTCCATTTATTTATTTATAATTCTTCTTGATTAATAAATTCCTTTACTTATTGGTTTAGAAAAAGTCGACTTTGTTTCAGAGCAGCAGCATCCGTTTGACCAGCATACAACATATTTGATACACCATCATTTGCCAAACTTCCATCTTGCATCTTTTCTACTTAAAATTTCAGGATACAGTCAAAGGAGTCGGAAGTTCCATCATGGAACTTCCATGTTGATATTATTTTTCCAGTTACACTAACAGAAAGGGGCTGGATGAATAATGTTTGTGTTGATATGATTGACTACAAACTCTCTCACGAATAACCTTGGTCTTGAAGCTGCTAACTCTGTAAACTATTAGAAAGCAACTCTCTAGGTGTCTATAAAATCCTGGCTCTATGCAGTCGACAAATAACACAGTAAAATATTATATTGAGTATATATGCAGCCTGCAGGTACCTAACAACTACATAAGATAATAATAATTATACATGCAAATGGGATAAAGTTGATATCTTCCTTATGTTGATCTTTCCATTCTTGTGCCAGTTGTGTTTCTGCAACCAATCTAATCCTATTCTATAGCACTTTCCACTTCCTCCAACCATCGTTCCAATTCTATATAGATGTGAACTCTAGAGTTTTTCGGTCTCTGATCACTTTTCAGCCTCAGATAATATTTCCACTCTTGGATAGCTTTGCCTTCAGATTTGATTAACTATTTGATCACATGTAAAGAGACAAATTAGCACATCTCTGCATGGTACTATATATGCTCTATATGTGACATGAAGCATAAATCTGGTTTGTTGTTTTCAGAAGTCTAGCATATATGAACATCTAATTAGAACAAACAGTTGCTCAAAAAACTGATTCAAGACAACATGTTGTACCTTTTAATGCTCCAATTTATAGCCATATGGAATTTCACTGAATGACGGATTCTCCTCCAGAAATTTGGCAAGGAGCTTGAATTCAGCATTCTCAAGAGCTTTCTTCAATATTCTCTTTATTTTCACAGATTCATCATTAGCTCCGGTGATCTGCCTATATGCTGCTCTCAGTTATGATGGAGTACAGTCATAATCATAAATGTCATCTCTGGTAATGGAGCTCAGTCCAACTTGACTCCGTGTATATTCCACATAGGTTCCAAGTTGATCGTGTTGGATCTTCACACTCCCGCAAGGCATTTCTTTTTCTTTTCCATCCTTGTCACAGACATATTTAGGCCTGAAATACTCCTCCCTGGTTCCTTTCAGCAATCTAGTTATTTGCCTTATCCTGGTCTTCATATTGTTCATCCATCTTCTGTGAACAAATGACCTGTCATGCATAATATGAACGAGATATTCCAATTCAAACTGCTCCTTGAAAAGAAGAAGTTGCACTTGATTGATTTTCATAGTCTGTCCATCTTTAAGGAAATAGATCAACATCTCTCCTGAACTTTCACCATTCCACACTGTATGTACAACAAATGCAGTTTCCACCTTATCTAGATGCTTTTGAGATAAAGGTTCCGATAAAGAATCATACAAAGGGGCTGTATCACCAGCAAGTCTTAAGTAGTCGTCACCATGAGCACATTCATCAGAGTCTGTCTGTACACTTACATCTCTCCTTTTTTTATACTCTGATGGCTTTTCTTTCACAGTCTCTGACAATTTGCCAAGTGATCCTTGAACTCTTTCATATCCTTCATAGCCACTAGGACCATGAGTATTACCATCATGACCATAATCCATTTCTTGATCACTATCATCACCATTCTTCTCTTGATTACCTTCAACTCTGCGTAAATCTTCTCCAATTTTTTTCTTCCCTTCTTTGTCCTCTTTAACAGAAAAGCCAAGCCGATTCGAGATTTCTGTGATCAGACTCAACATGGGATGTGATGCTGAGTTTGCCTGCAAGAATCAAGAACCAACCATAATATAGAAACAGGTTTGAACCAAACATACATAATTATTTATATCTTATTATGGCCAACATTAATTATTTGAATGTTTGTCAAACAACGCATTATATCTTGCAAATATTTACTAAAATGTAAGGGTAGAAACCAAATAATTGTCGGATAAACCAGATCACAAAAGGAAAATAAGTTTAATCTATAAAACGGAGAGAGTTTTCGAAGGTTTATATAAATGAAGGTTTTTACTTTTTCAGGACCATGAATTTTGGCATCCATAACAGGTTCTCCTGGATTTGTTGCCTGCCGCTTCGTTTCATTCGGCCGTTTGTCCTGGTCTGATGCACCATTAGAGCTCGAACCTGCAGCCATTGTGAATTGCCAAAATTGTTTGGAGTAAGGTTGGTGACAGTTAATGTTCTTGAACAAGCTGATCTGTGAGTTGGTTTGTGCTAGACAGGAGAGTGTTTATAATGTGGGCGGGGAAAAGGAAGGAAGAAAGATTTTAAAATATTTAATCCTATAATCTTTAGATTCTAAGAGCATCTTCAGCAGCATCTTAGCTCATTCCTTAAATATAATATAAAATATTGGATCCTAGTGACTTAAGATAATAATAGCTATTCTCAGCTCCAACAATATTCCTTATATTCATTCCTTATATATTATTTTATTATTAAAAGTTACCATTATTGCAATAGGTGAAGAGAGAGAACATGTTTGCATTCAAAATTTATTATAAAATAAGATTTAGGAGAGGAGAGAGGTTACCTAAAAATAAGGCATGGCTAGTGGATCTTAGTGATTTAGAGAATCACTAAGATACTGTTGGAGTGGATTATTTTCCCATATTCCCCATATTTTGGTTTAAGACTCCAAATAGGGAAGCTGCTGGAGTTGCTCTAAATATATTTGTTTCTAATCAATGTTACAATCTTAAAAAAGAATAAAATATCTATATCTATATATCTATATATTTCTTAAAGCATGAGTATTTTTTAAGGCTGATATGGTAATTTCACATGCTCTTGGATCAACTCATTAAGCTTCCGGTTCGACCCGGTATCTTCCTTATTCAAATTAACCCCACGCTATCAAATTTCGGATCTTCTTGTGACCCGAACCGGATTAGATTGGATCTACGGCATATTCCAACCATTTCAGAATTTTAAAATAGCATTGAATACAGTTCCTTCAATCATGTCACTTCAAACTTAATTATCTCAATCAATCATGACTAGTAATTATAACATATCCATGCTTAATTATCTCAATCAATCTCTTCCACCTCCATTACGCTTTACGTAGTTTTTTTATTTGAAATTCTTATAATCCGTTTGCATCTGTAATTATTTGATCAGTTTTTTCTCTCTCGATTTGCATAGTGTTTGGTAGTAACATTTGTTTTATATTGTAGTGATAATGGTGGTCGTGTTTTTTAGCATGGAGACTGATTCAATGTCGTCAACAAATTTTGCAGTCCGTTTGAATCTTATGGTGTCTACTGGCTCCAACCGCATTATGGCTTTTCAACCGCGTCTCCGATCTCGGACAGATTCCGAAGCAGTGACACTTTTCCTGGCTCCAATCTCGAACGGGTTCTGAAGTTTGTTGTTTGAACGCTGTAGGTATTATAATCAGTACATGATTTTGTATTTAGCGTGTTTGATAATTTGCTACAGAGTAAAGCTGAGAGATCCGTCCTCACGATTTCTATTGATTTCAAGTTCCAGGAATTTGAGAAAAGGTTCGAACACTTTTGTGCAAATGAAAGATTTGTGTTGTGATATAGAACTTGGGATTATTTTTTGAACATCATTTTTAATTCTTCGTGTTGGGATTTGTGTTGTGCAAAAAATAATCTTAGTGTTTTGTCTTTTAATTCTTTTGGATTAAATTTATTTTAATTTTGTTATAGTTTGTCATGTATGATTTCTGATTTATGGTTAGTATAATTCATAGGTCACAAAGTGTTTGTTAGAATGCCTAAACCAAACTGTCTGTTCTTTGTATTGTTTGATTCATTTAATATATTTTTTATTCTTAACATGTTAATCTCTTCAAACTCTATTTGTGTTTCATATTAATGTTAAAAGAAATGAATGAAGATCTTAGAGTGAAATCGGTTCAAGTATTACAATATAATTTCATAATTGATTTCCACACTAGTGTAAAGTTTCCATACGCATTTATTTTCAAGATACAGTACTCTTGGTCTTGCTTTCTAGAAAGTCTTGGACGTGATCGTATTGTTGTTAACGTCTTCATGCAGAATCATTTGTGTGATATACAACAATTTGTAATAAGTTTGTGTCTGTTATTTAATAGGTATTCTCATGTGGGGCGGTCATTTGATTCACCTGATATTGCATTAAGGCAGCCACCAGGTGAAAGTTTGGAAAGCTGGAGAGGCTTTTATGAAAGTATACGACCTACACATATGGGATTGTCACTTAGCATTGGTCTATGTTCTCTTTTTTGTATTTCTGTTCCAGTTTTTGAGTTTTTTTATATTGTATAGATGACATGATAATTTGTAATTAATTTTTTTACATTGTTTTTGCATAATTTACTTTCGTATTGATAGTGATTATGATGCATATATGTCCTCCATTGTATTTATTGAGCTTCTTTTTATTATTGAGTTTTCCTTGCAGCTGCTGAATAAAGATGATTCGTCCAGGCCACTATCGGATGCTCATCGTGTGTATATTTATATTCACTTTTCCTCAACATCTACTTTGGGACCGTTCGGGCAAACTTAAAAAAAGTGACTTTTTGCTTAAAGTGCAGAAGTGAATAAGAAGTGAGAAATAAATAAGTGAATAAAGTGTTTGGAAAAGAAGCAGAAGTTCTGAGAGAGAAGCTAGCATTTTCAGCTTCTTAAAAGTGCTTCTGCTTATTTACACAAACGGGTCAAGAAAAGCAGAAGCCGGAAGCAGCTTCTGCTTCTCTTAAACAAACAGCCCCATTTGTTGATCTAGACTTTTTGTTTACTTCTTATCGTGTGCCATTGTTTTTTGACAAAAGCCAACGAGAATGAATATGACAAAATTTCCGTCCAGATACATCAATCTAGCCTGATATAATTACTAGTATGTAAATAGAGAAAAGTAGTCAAAATATATTTGATTTTCAATGATTCTGGCATTTATTATTACAGTCATTTTTTGTATAATGTGTAGTGGTTTCCATATTCACTATATTCAATTTACAAATCTAGAATTTTTGTTATAATTTTAAATTAATGGATTTTTTTTCACTCCATAATTTTAGCTCTTAATAAGGAAGTCTTTATATATTAGATTTTTAAATATTTGGATACATGGATCTAGACTGTTATAGCTCATATGCAAATAGGGATCAGAAGTCAAACTTTATTTGATATCCACTGTTTTTGACATTAATTACTAAAAAGCGTTTTCATTTAATTTTTTCAGTTTCCATGTTCATTATATTCAATTTTCAAATCAAGACTTTTTGTCATGATTTGAAATTATTAGAGTATTTTTTTCACTCCATAATTTTAGCTCTTGATAAGGAAGTTTTTATATATTCGAGTTTTTAATATTTGGATGCATGGGTCTAGCTTGCTATAACCCATATGTAAATAAGGAAAAATAGTCAAAGTTTATTTGATTTAACTGATTTTGGCCGTTATTACTACAATATGTTTTTCTATAATATATACAGGTTTCCATATTCAATACATTCGATTTCCAAATCAAGATTTTTTTGTTATAATTCCTAATCGATGGAACACTTTTTAACACCAAAATTTTAGCTCTTGATAATGAAGTTTTTATATATTAATTTTTTCTATATTTTCTGATACATGGGTATAGACTGATATAACTCATAGCAAGTAAGGATACGTAGTCAAATATATAAACTAGACCAGTACCGATGCTCCCAGTATTTGTTTCCACTATTCTGTATAGTGTACCTTCGTTTGTCTTGTTCAAATTAGGCTATGTGTTGATGTAGTGAACCCCAGTCATCCTCCTTATCCAGACATGTCAACATAACTATTTTTGGACTTTGCGGAATTTGGACTTCTCTACACGGTGCATGTGACATTGCGATATGACAGTGCCGAGGAGTTTATGATATAGCGATGCTAATTACTTTGTGATATGGCTTGAGGACTTTGCTACATGGCCTGAATTGGACTTCACGACACAGGCATTTAGAGTTTGCGATCTCAACACTCCAAGGTTCAGCTTTAAGCACTTCACGACATAGGCAATTATGACATCTCTACATAGGGACTTAGAAGCATTTAGCATTTTAATTCTGCTCAGTAAATCACTCTGCTGCATGAACAAATCTTTAACTTCTTCCAGAATGAAATACTATTAGAGTACAAGTATCTACATTTGTGTATGCTAAAACATTCTAAGCTCATTATTTAGAATAGTAGTTGTGAGAGAATGTTGTTTAGATAATGAAATCTAAAACTCCATTTGAATTGGAGTGGATTTGAATAGTTCTCTCTCAGAAATACCATTCTCAAACCATGTAGTCATTGGAGAACTACTTGCACTTGAGATGTGCTAAATTTCACATTGTCTCCACTAAAGAGTGAGGAATCTAATGAGTTTTGAAATAACATCATCAAGTACTAGTTAATTCACGAGAAGGTATCTGAGTTGGTAAGCAAAATGCAAGCATTATGTTACATGATTAAATTGACTTAGCAATGAAACAAATTATTGCTAATTTAATCACAAGAAAATCTAAAAATAAAATTTCTTGATTTCATAGAAATTTAAGATATGAGAGAGGTGGTAAGTTTAATTAAAAGACTTTTGGCATTTTCTTCTGAAAGTAGAAGGAAATTCAAATGATTTTAACTTGATCTTGCTCACTCTATCCCTCTCAATTTCCTTGTTTACTCCATGTTTTGGAGATCATAAAGTGAGTTCATGATCTTTTTGGTAAGAAATGTGTTGTATTGTAGGAAAGTTTCTCACTCACTGTTCGGATAGGAAATTTTTGGTTCTGTTTCATTTTGTGATCTCTCCCCTCAAATATTCTTTTGTAGTAGATTATGTTTTCTATTTGGCAAACGGTTTGGATAAAAGAATAAGTGAGATGTGGTTAATGACTTGTTGATAATGCTTAATAGAAACATAAACATATTTAATCAGAAAAGTGAAAAACATTTGTTAAATTGATAATTATATCAAATAAGGCATTGTTTACACAAATTATCAATTTACATTTACCATAAAGATTAACTGGATAAAGCATTTAAGCAAAACAACAAGATAATCAATATTCCATTATATAATTCAAGTAAGCACTCTACATGAACCATAAGATTGTTTTGAGTTCAATGACTACTTAAGAACGGAGAAAACACATTTCAAAAATTAACCAATAGATGAACGCATTCTCACATGAAAATATATATATATATATATATATATATATGGGTCATGTTCCAGAGAGAACCATTAGAGAGAGAACCATAGAACCCTTACCTTATTAGGCAAGGGTTTTGCAGCAGAACTTAAGTATTAGTTGGGGTTCTGCAGCAGAACTTCACAAAAAAAATGTCAATATCTATGGATTATATTTTTAAATTATTTTGAACACACACAACGATGAAAAAACATGAAAAAAACATGTATTTAGATTTAGATCCTAAAAATCTATTTAAAATTTAGGGTTCTGCAACAGAACCCTAGTGGTTCTACGGTTCTATTTTAAGGAGTGGTTCTCTCTTGAGCGCGACCCATATATATATATATATATATATATATATATATATATATATATATATATATATATATATATATATTTATTTATTTATTTATTTTTCATTAATTTTATTAAAAGAAAAGCAGAAATTTGAGAATACAAAAACAGAATCAGAACAAAGAAATCCTAAACTAGGAAGTCTTCTTCTTCTTCTCTGCCTCTGCCTTCTTCTTCCCGTCTTCTACACAAAGAACAACCATGCAGATTATGCGCTCCTATTCCATGATTGTCCGTCTCTTGTTTTCAAGCCTAAACTTATTTTCCAAAATGAGATAGCCAACCTCGATCTTTAGTTCAGCGCAACTGTGTTCCATATTAGTTGAGGAATGCAATCAATTAGAAATGCTTCTCCTTTTACGAAGATGAGAGATTGAAACAGGTTAACTTTGATGTCATCTGGTGAAGTCATTTTAACTATTGTCAGATGAAGAGTTTGAGAAAGAGTTTGTTTCTGAATGAGGGTTTAGTATGAGGAGAAGAATGTGAATGATGAGAGTTATATAGGTGAAGAGAATATGAATAGACATAGAATATTAAGAGACATCGGTTGGAAAAAGGAATAAAATTGATTTTATGAGAAGGCGCACTTTTACCAGTTACCGAGTGAAAAATAATTAACTAAAGTCATATAGAATAATGAGAAATTTTACATGCAAGGATTAATGCACACTAACCAAGACAATATTATACACACATAACATATTGTCACATTAATGAAGGCAAGTAATCTCATATATTCCAAACACCATCATTACGTAAGTGAAAGTGTATAGTAAAGGAGAATGTATCTGAACACTAGATTTTAGATAGACGTTTTGGCCAATCTCCAAAAAGATCTTCTCATTTTTGAACACTTCAATAATCTTCATTTTGGATTTTGCAATAATTTTCACCCTGCAAACTTCTCAAAACACTTCTTGACATTTCCATTAGTAAACAAATGGCTAAGACAATATTTAGATGAATAAGCACAGATTTAAACAAAATATCGATTAGTCAAATCAAGTTTAACTTAAATGATAAATTATTAAAATAATATCACATTGTCTCAGTTTTGGTCCACATCGCGTAGTCGGGAGATTATCTATGTCGCATAGTCAGAAATGAACTATGTTGCATAGTCTGAAATGAACTATGTCGCATAGTCTCAATAAGAGTAAGACGACTTCACGATATGCTTCCAAAATTGGGATTCCTAAAAATTAATTCAAGAATTTGCAATGTCAGAATTATAGAAATACTTTCAAAATTGAATTTGAAATTCTGTTTCATAATCAAGAGATTTGTCGATATAAGTTATTTTATGTCGTGAAGTCATAAAATTAACTATGCCATGAAGTCTTAAATAATGAACAGTTTGCTATATTAGTCTGTTTCTTTTTATTTATACCGTGAACTCTTAAAATCATCTATGTAGAGATGTCCTAAAAGCTCATAGCTTCAGCATATGATTGAAATATATAGTATATACTGAAATATTTATAAATCATATTTCAGCCACCTTTCACTTTGATAAAAATAGAACATTAGAACATAGTGAAGGTTACTGCTTCAACACTTAGCTGACATTTTCACTTAGAGCTACTGAATGAAGGATTAAGCATTCCAATCTCACTTACTAATTTGTTAAACATTGCTTCATTCAGTGGCTTGGTAAAAATGTCATCCAACTACTTCTCAGTTGGAACATAAGTAACTGCTAAAGTACCATTTGTAGCATGTTCCCTAATGGAAATGGTACCTTGTCTCAATGTGCTTTATAGTATAATGATTCACAGAATTAGCAACAATGGATATAGCACTAGTGTTTTCACACATTAGTGGAATGTTTTCCAACACTAGTCCATAATTCAATAACTGGTTTCTAATCCAAAGCAATTGAGCACAGCAGCTTCCAGCAGCAATATATTCAGCTTCAGGTGTTGAAAGGCATATGTTCAGCCTATTTGTATTTAAAGAGGTACAACTCCACTCAGATAAGAAAGCTCAGTAAATAGCAAGTACTGTTAACCGGAATCTGTACGAAGAACGTCAAATGATTTATGGGAGTTATGTGTTAGAAGAATTCCAGTATGCTGCTGCACACCACTGAAAGAAGTTCATTAATATGTTCAAGCCTCAGTGCACAAATAATCTTTTGTGGCAAATCCAGGAGTTCATAAGATATATAGTTTCCATACTTTATTTCTTCAGAAGTTTCCAATTTATGAAGAAGAACTTTTAAGACGAAGACTCGACGAATGGGCCACTGCTTAATTGTTTTATTGACGAAGAATATTTTATTCAGCTAAATACAGATGAACAAGACATTACATTTGTGTGTCAGCTATTCAAATTAAATATTCAACGTCAAACAAAGGTGGTCGTTCAATCGATTGACAATTCAAGACGAAAATAATAAAGTTTCAAAGAAGACAGAAGCTCTGCTAAAGAAGGAAAGTGATTAAATATTAAATAGATTTTATATATTCACTTCTCATATAATTATATTAATTGTGTATATTATCTGGTAAATTAATTCACTCTCGAATTAATTTAACTAATAAATATTCTCAATTAAATTAATTAAGTGAATTATATTCTATTTATTATTTACTAAAGTAATCACTTTATGCACTACAACAACTAGTTAGACAAAGAAATTCTTTGTCTTGCTTCTTTAAAGACACTCCAAGACATTGGAAAGCTTTGTCCTACCTTGTTTCTTAACACATGGTCAAGACAACTCATGTCCTTTCAAAAGCAAGTCAAGACACTCCAATACAAAGACAAAGCATGTCTTTCCTTTGCTTTATTCGAATGGTACAAAGACAAGGACCTTCCTTGTCAATTCGAATGGAAGCCTTGCCATGCTTTGTCTCCATTTGTCCTACCTTGCTTTGGTTTGTCTTCCCGTTCTTGACTTTGTCTTAACTAGCAATTAAATTGTCCTACCTTGCTTTATATTGTTTTTCCCTTTCTTGTTTTGTCATGACAAAGCAACTAGAATGTCTTACCTTGCTTTGCTTTGTCATACCTTGCTTGTATTTGTCATATCTTTAGTTGTCTTACAAGTTTAATGGTTGTGCCTATATATATGGCCACCATTCTTCATTTCAAAAGTGTTCACTCACTTGTAAAAGTTTGATCAAGTTGCTAGACTTGCTTGTTATATTCACAGAAATGCTGTGCTTTGATCACTCGTTTGTTTTAATCACTAATCGAGAATATACCCTGTCGAATTTATTCTACGAACATTAGTGGACATTAAAATTGAACCCCTTTAATTATATAACGACTTAGAACATTGTTATATTAATTAATTAAAATCTAATTAACAAGTTAAATACGAATCTGATTTGTTCCGCGATTATTTTGAGACGATTGTATTCAACTCCCCATTCTACAATCGCTTCCGGACCTAACAATTGGTATCAGAGCCGTTGATACAAACATACATTATCAGATCCTATACACACTCTGAAACTTCCAAATATTTTTTCATTCAAATTAATTTTATTCCAAAATTATTTCTGATTTAGAATTATTTTCCTTTCAAATTCTAAATCTCATCCAAACACTATACCCTTTTAATCCTTCAGAATGAGTACGCAAAAGATTAGTAGCATTAAGATTCCACCCTTCAGCAAAGAACACTTTGGCCTATGGAAGAGGCATATGCTGTTGTTCCTCCGAACCACCAACAGAAAATATATTGGCATATTAACCAAGGGTGTTACGACTCCGACGAACATAATATTAGCACACGAGGAAGATGGTGCGTTAATACCTCATAGAACTGTTCCGAAAGAACCCTCTGAGTATACTGATGAAGAAAACGAACAGCTAAACTTAGATGATTCTCTTCAACTGATTTTAATTGAATCCCTAGACCCTGTCATGTATAATGGTGTTGTTAATTGTACAAATGCGAAGCAAATTTAGGATACTCTGGAGATTATAAACGAAGGCTCAGAAGATGTTAGAGAAAACAAGAAAGAGATATTGATGGCTCGGTATGAACAGTTTGGTTCCGATCCCGGAGAAGGGATTTCAAAAGTTTTCATCAGATTTAATAACCTAATTAATAATTTAAATCTGAACGGGAAATACTACGACAACAAATAGATTAATCTGAAGTTTCTCTTGACACTTCTTGAATATCTGGAACACAGAATCACTACAATCAGGGAAAGCAGAGATCTACATGAGATTTAGCTGGAAAAACTTTACAGAGTTTTGAAAACTTATGAACTTGAACAAGTTCAGACAAAGCAGAGATATGGCTGGGTTAAAACTTATGAACTTATGCAAATGTGATTAGAAAGAGATGATGCTAAAAGTAAATTGAAAGCTGGCACTCTAAAGAATAGTACTTTAGTCTTAGATATTCATGCTTTTAAAATGAATGAGATGAAAGTATTAAAATCTAAAATTGAACAACTGACTAGAGATTTAGAATTACAATTTGCTAAAGTAAGAGTTCTGGAAAAGAGTGAAATTGCTTTACGACTTCAGCTAGAGGAAGAGAAAGTTAAGTGTAAAGCCTTTAAGGATGCCTCCACTATAGTCAAAGAATTGAATGATAAACTGTAGATAAAAAGAACTGTTGGAATAGGTTTTGACCATAACAAATCTGTAGGCAAGGCTAGTAACATTAATCCTTTTAAGAAGAGTGCTGAGGAGAGAGGGATACCTTTTGTTTTGAAGAATTCCTCTCAACCATTGTTTAAATCCTCAGAAGCTGAACCTTTATGAGAAACACCTGTTGTCATTAAATATGAAATCAAACATGAAGACCTTAAACGGAAAGACAGTAATGAGAATAGAGATGAGTTCCCGACATCCCTGAAACCAATAGAAGTGAAAAGCAATGTTAGGTTGCCTAATGCTGGTTTAGGTGTCAACTCAGAAAGAATAAAATTCAACAAGCCTAATAGTATTGTGAATAGTAAGAACAAAGACAATAGATGCCATTCTACTGAGAACTTTAAAATTGTTAACAAGGTTAGAGTAAAATCTGTTGATGTTCCTATTATTGTGAATGATATTCCTGTTGCCCTTGTATTTGATGCATGTCATAAAATGTTGTGGTGTTGATAATTGTATGCTTTGTGCTTTCAATACAATGTCCACTTATTTTAGAAAGTTGCATGCTAAAAATGAAAACACGTCACCAAGACAACACACAAACAACAAGCATGCTAGGGCAAAGACTGCTAGTCCTCCTCGTGCTAGGAAGGAGACTTATGTGCCTAAGCATAAAAACAAAGTTTACAAGGCTGTCGTTAAAGAAATAAGTTCAGTCAAGTTGGAATCAAATATCATTTCAAAAGGCTCCGTTGTCTTACCAGATAGAAATTAATTCTTTAAGTTTGCTGGACCCAATAAAGTGTGGGTCCCAAAGCATGTTTAATCAAGTTATCTTTTGCAGGGTGCTAGCGGAATTGTACAATTTGTTTGGGTGCTTGACAGTGGAGCGTCAATGCACATGACTGGCATGAGATCCATGCTGACAGAGATAAGAGAGGCAACTGGCCTTTCAGTTAATTTTGCTGACAATGGCGAATGTCAAGCTGTGGGATATGTCAAGTACAAAGTTGGAAGGATCATCATTGAAGAAATTGCTATACCTGAAGAACTTGAACATAATCTCCTTAGTATAAGCCAGTTCTGTGACAAGGGATACTATGTTCATTTTGAAAAGGAGATATGTATAATCAAACATATTAAGAATGAGTGTCCTTCACTATGTGGCATAAGGAAAGGTAATATATACGTAGCTGACTTATCTTCTGGACCAGGAAATGCAGTACACTGTTTCTATGCAAAGGCATCTGCTGAAGATAGTTGGTTATGGCCTAAGAAACTTTCACATCTCAATTTCAAAACTATGAACTCTTTGGTCAAGAGAGACCTAGTGAGAGGTTTGCCTTCCCTGAAATATACGTATGATGATCTCTGTGAAGCTTGTCAGAAAGGATCGAAAACCAAAGAGAGCATCTCACAAAAGCAGGAACATCAATAGCATCACTGATCCACTGCAGCTATTGCATATGGATTTGTTTGGCCTAGTGAATGTTACGTCAATCGATTGAGGAAGATATTCTTTGGTTATTGTGAATGACTTCTCTAAATATACTTGGGTTTACTTCCTGAATTCTAAGGATGAAACTCCACTGATAGTGATTGATCATATCAAGAGAGTTGAATTAGAAAAGGGTGTTCCGGTAAAAGGTATAAGGTCAGATAATGGAATGGAGTTTAAGAATCAAACCTTAATCAACTTTTGCTCTCAAAAGGGAATTAACCGGCAGTACTTAGCACCAAGGACTCCTCAATAGAATGGAGTCCTCGAAAGAAAGAATCGTACATTGATTTAAGCTGCAAGGACAATGATTGCTGAAGCGAAGCTTCCTTTGTACTTTTGGGCTAAAGCTGTGAGCAGTACTTGTTACACCCAGAATCGAACTTTGATCAATAATGATCACATTGAAAACTCCATTTCAGCTGTTTACCAAGAAGAAATCATATGTCAAACATCTTCATGTCTTTGGAGTTAAATGCTATGTTCATAAAGATGGCGAAGAGCACTTGAGTAAGTTTGAACCAAAGGCATATGAAGCCATCTTTGTTGGTTACACCAATTCAGCTTATAGAGTTTCTGTGATTGATACTTTGTTAGTGAAAGTAAGTGTCAATGTAACATTTGATGACACTAAACTCCCAAGTATACAATCTGCTAATCCATCTGAGTCTCAGAAGTTTGATAACTATCCAGATTCAGATTCAGATGATGATATGCCATCTAAGGCTGCAACAGGTGATGAAAACAATGTTGATAATGATCCAGGCAATGGTGGAGAAAATGGTGGAAATGCTGGAGATTCCACTAGTGTTAGTGGTGGATCATCAAGTCAACCTGACAACAATTCAGGGGGAGCTGGTGGATCAACTAGTCATACATTTCAGCCTACTGACAATACTGCTGAATCATCAAGGTCACAATTTCCAAGGGAAAGGATCTGGAGCAGAGATCATCCCTTTGAACTACTCATTAGTGATCCTGATGCTGGTGTAAAGACTAGAAGTGCTATATCTAATGAATGTTTATTTTATGGTTTTCTATCTCAATTAGAACCAAAGAAAATAGATGAAGCACTTGTTGATCCTGAGGGTTCTTACCATCCAAGATGTACTCGATCAATTTGAGAGACAAGATGTCTGGGCCCTGGTTCCAAGGCCTAAGGGTAAGTCTGTAATTGGAACCAGATGGGTCTACCGGAACAAGCTGGGTGGTTATGGCATTGTTGTGAGAAAGAAAGCCCGAATGGTCGCAAAAGGTTATTCCCAAGAAGAGGGAATTGATTCCGATGAAACTTATGCTCTAGTTGCTCGTCTTGAAGCCATCATAATTTTTCTTGCATTTGCTGCACACTTCAACTTAAAGGTTTATCAAATGGATATGAAAAGTGCATTTCTGAATGGAAAGCTTGAAGGAGAAGTATACCTTGAAAAGCCTCCTGGCTTTGAAAATCCAAAATTTGCTGACTTTGTTTACTTCTTATTCAAAGCTGTATATGGCCTCAAGTAGTCACCAACAACCTGGTATGACACTCTCTCTGAGTTTTAAATTGAAAAAATTTTTTATTAGCGGTGTCATAGACAAAACTCTTGTTTACAAATTGCATGATAATAATATGATCTTTGCTCAAATATATTTTGATGATATTATATTTGGTTCTACTAATAATAGCTTGTGTAAGAGATTTGCTAAGTTAATGTAGAGTAATTATGAGATGAGTATGATGGGTGAGCTGTCTTAATTTCTTGGTCTTCAAGTAAGCCAAAAGGAAGATGGCATTTTCATTTGCCGATCTAAATATATCAGAGACCTTCTGCGAAAGTACAATCTAGAAGACTCTTCACTAGCAAAGACACCCATGGCCACTGCCAAAAAGCTTGACCAGGATAAATCTGGTAAGAAAGTTGTTATCTCAAGCTATCGATGTATGATTGACTCATTACTCTATCTTACTGCAAGTGGACCAGATATTATGTTTGCAACATGTTTGTGTGCTAGGTTCCAAGTTGATCCTAAGGAATCACATCTTATAGGCTATAGCCGTCAAAAGAATCTTTATATATCTTAATGGTACACCAGGTTTAGATATTTGGTACACTAAGAATACCAGTTTTGACTTAACCGGCTATAGAGATTCTTATTATGCAGGATGTAGGATTGATAGGAAGAGTACGTCTGGAAGCTGTCAGTTTCTAGGATGAAAGTTGGTTTCCTGGTATAGCAAGAAGTAGCACTCTGTGTCTACTTCTACTGTTGAAGCTGAGTATATAGCTGCTGGTAGCTGCTGTGCTCAGATCTTGTGGACGAGGAATCAATTAAATGATTATGGTATTTAGTAAACAAAATTCCTATATTTTGTGATATAGAAGTTCCATAGCCGTTTCCAACAACCCGGTACAACATTCAAGAACCAAGCACATTGATATCAGGTATAATTTTATTCGAAAACATGTCATGAATGGTACAGTGGTGTTACATTTCGTACCCACGACTCAGCAAATTGCTGACATCTTCACTAAACCACTTGATATTAGATTTTTCATATGCTTTATATGTTTGTATATATTTTTGTGAATTTTCTGTGTAATTATATTTATGTTATTAGATTTTATATGATAAGCCTGTATATTATCTGATAAAATTTTGTGTAATTATGCATGTTTGTATATTAATCTGTAATTTTCTATATGCTTGCATACTCTCTGTATTATACTCTAGGCATTTAGATAATTATTTGTAATTGTTTTGTATTTTTAATAATTAATTAAGCATAAATATTTGAAATTAAGTTAATTCGTTTTATTGAATTAAAGTTAAATTCATAAATATTTATAGTTAATTAAAGTTGGAATTTACAAAATATTTGTGTAATATATAATATTGTTTTTATTATAGATTTTTGATTTCAATTGCAAAATGTTTTATCTTAAAATTAAATCAAAAATCATTTATTTACATTGATTTTTCTGTTTTGTTGCGTTTGGCTAGCTGTTTGGGCTACGCAAGAGAAGTAAAACACTTGTCTTGCGAGCTGTTTTTGCGTACCCATTATGCTTTAATCCCTCGGAAAGACAAATTTTTAATTTGTCTTGCCTGGCCTCTTATTCTTGGCCAGCCGCCTGCTCACCATTCGACAAGACAATTAATTTAATTGTCTTAACAAGCTATCACACCACACATGCGCTCGGCACGACAATTTCCATAATTAATTATCGTCCCGAGTGATTTTTACCACTCCTCAAGACAAATCGATTGTCTTATCCATCTGCGACCTTGACTCAGTACGACAACACTTACTTTTGTCTTACTCGAGTTCCTTACACCCCTCTCTTGATTCGGTACGACAAATACATCATTTGTCTTACCCGAATCAATTAAATTCACCACGGAAACACTTCCTTTTGTCTTTCCCATTTAAAATCGCCCCTCTACAACTCATAAGACATTCATTTCTTTTGTCTAGGCCGTCTTCATCCCCTCCAAACACACTGCGATACACACACTATTGCATATACACACACACTGATCACGATTTTTTCAAGTTTTTGTGTTAAAACTTGCTGATTATTGTTCTTTGAAGCATAAAGCTTGCTGGGTTCGGTGATTTTAGCTCCGATTGTGTTGAAACTCTGCCGATTTTTCAAGAAATCAGCCTGGACTTTTGTGTGATCAACTGGATTTGCTTGAGTGTTTTTGAATTGAGTTTTGCTGCGTGTTTTGCTTGTGAAATGAGATTGTTTCGTTTTGGTTTGAGGGACCAAATTGATTTGATGTAAAGTTAGGGTTCTTGAGCTACTTTGGGTTTTTTTAATTTTATTTGGGTGTCTGAATTTAAGACCACGTTTGGGACTTTGATTATTGGTGTTAAATTGAAGTTGTGCCATCTACAAATTAATTAAGTTTTCGATATTATATTTATAATTCGAATTATTAATTAATTAATTAATTGTCAATTAATTATTAGTTGAAATTTGCGAGAAATTTGAGAATTATCATTTTATTTGAATTTTTTTTTCTTAATTCAATTTTTAATTATAAAAATGAATGGCCAATTCAATATAATTGAGACAAACTACTATGGATACTTGGATCCCGAGTCTTGTTCACAACGCTTCAGACCGTGCATTCGTTTTCTCAACGAAGAGTGTTTAGTCAGCACTGCCATTACTGCCTCTGCAGATATTCAAGTGCAATCCCTCTACGACTTTTACTCCACTCCACTGCAGTCATATCAACTACTTTGGATAATTACAAGATCGTTGGAGACATTTATGGAGGCAAGCGAATCTCAATCACTACAGATGATGTGAACAGAATCCTTGAGGAATTACTTTGTTGAGGTCCCGTCTGACGAACAGATAATTCAATTCTTTCAGACAATCAACTATCAAGGGAAAATCAATCTTTCAAAGATGTCTAAGGGTAACCTAAGAGCTGAGTCGGATGTGTTCTTTGATACTTTGGCGAAAGTATTTGCTCCCACTTAACGGAGAAATTTTGGTAATATATCTTCCCTCCTACAGGTCTTTGGATTCTATAGTGCCCATAATCGTCCTATCAACTTCGGGTAGATTATTCTTAAGGATATTATCAAGAAGCTGGGTCCGTTAAAGAATTCTACCGTGGAACACAATGCCAAGGTTGACTGCTTTTATCCTAGATTCCCTATGTTGGCAAGATGTCGCGGGAAGACAAGATCTTGTACATGAATTCCCCAGTGGCTCCTACCTCTATGACCTGTACGAAGTTGGTGAACAGACTTGCTAAGGCAAAGAGGCATGATCATGTTCCTCTAATTGTCACTCCATTCATGCTTGATCAGTTCAATGCGCAACTTCAACCATATCAGCTACAAGTGGCTCAACCTCCTCAACCACTACAACACTTGCAACCTGGTGAATCACTTCCACCACAACAACCTCAACAACAGCAACAAGAGCAACAACCACTTCCACCACCTCAACCTCAACAACCTCAACAACAACCAATTCTACTTATCCAAGATTACCAATCACCAAGCCACTCTCCTCACCAATCCCCTCACCAATCACCATACCATTCACCACATTAATCACCTTTACATCATCCTTCACCACCACATGAAAGAGAACCACAACAATACAACTTCTTCCATGTACAACAATTTTCCATCCTACAATCACAGTTTGAACCTACACCCTCAAATATCCAAACACAATTCATCCCTCAGACACAATCAACCTCTCAACCACTGCCATCTGATTCTGCCATCAACACTGAGCTTCATGCCTTTCAGGACTAACAGGTAGCTCAGGTACTTTCTAATTTTTCACCTAGTTTTACTGTTGATATATCAGATTATGGTATCCTGGAAACGGAGTGGGAGTAGTTTGTTGAGTCAACCCACAGCACTGTCTCCATCCAAGAAGCAAAGGGTGGATGAGCCGGAGACAACTGCAATTTCCTCCCAAAATTATTTGGACAACAAAATGCTAAATATACAATCTCTAGATTCATTCTCTCAACAGAATGCGTTTGTTGAAATTGGCCGTCCTACCGCGGTACCCTATATAGAGTCATGCACACCCTTAGCAGTCACGCTAGTAAACACTCAACTTGATACATGTGATACTACACTTAAGGAGTGCACCAATTTTAAAAACATGTTAAATGAAAATTTTTCTGATCACACTTTCTTTCTAGATCAGGATCTACTTGGCAGCCTGCAAGTACATCTGTGTTCACAAGCATCGGAAGGACAATTAGTTCCTTCACTACCACTAGTTTCATCTCAGGGAACTTTGGTAGTTTTTACAGGTACAGCTGGCAGTGTGACAAACACGAGTGAAGTTAGGCAAACACCGAGCGAAACACATGCACGAGAGGATAATGATAAATCTTTGAGTGTTCGTGAGGTGAGTGCACACACCGACACTGGTTTGTTATAGGAATAATTGGCCCATCTAAAAGCTGAACTTGAAATGCTTGCTGCTGAAAATGCTCAGTGGAAGAGTGGAGAGCTAGTCACTCTACAGGAAAAGGTTGCTGATCATCCCTCTACTTTTCTGCGAGAGGAAGTACGTGAACATGTCAAGGGTATTCACTCTCGAATTGACAAGAATCATGAGCTCTACATGTCAAAGCTTGATAGCTTGGAGCAATCAATGGCTCAAGTAATTCAACATTTGAAGATTTCAAAGTCTACAGCTCAGTCAACTGGAGAGGATCCCTCAACTAAGGGGGAGAAATATCAGGATAAGGACAAAGATGGAGATGATAAGGGTGGAGAAAGCAAAGAGAATGAAGTTGGAAAGGACACCTCATAAGATGATATAAAACAAGACAAGTCTAAAGGCAAAAACAAGACGCCTGATTCTGAAAATATCTTCACCAATCAAAATTATGAGAACTATCCTGAAGATATGGATGATGATGATGTCTTTGATGCTGCTTACTGTGTAGCTGGAGGGGAAGGCAATTTTGAAGAAAGCTTTTTGTTTCTAGAAGAAGAGTCTGCTGACCTTGAGCACTTGGAAAGGGTACAGAAATTCAAGGCAGAACATGAAGCTAGAAAGTTAAAGCTTCAAGAATTGCAGAGGTTGTTTTTATGTTTCAAGAAACCTATACCAACCTTAGCATTGGTTTTATGTTTTTCATGATAGTTTTTGACAATATTGGCAGAGTCTCTGTAGGCTTTGATTTCAAGCTCATTCTTAGCAAGTTTCTCTCTAAGAGCAGTCTCAATTTGAGATGCACAAATGACCTTATTCTTCAAGTACTCTACATCATGACTCAGACTATCAACAGTGACCACAAGAGCTTCCAGTTCATCATTTCTTTTTGTAAGTTTATCATTCCTAGTCAATCTATCAATTTCTTCATTAGCAGTTAATAGACTTGTGTGAATGTTAAACATTTCAGAACTCATATTTATAGTTCATTTATACTGAGAGGGAGAGATAGCAATGGAGGTTAGAATAGGTACCTGACTTGATGATGATGATTTTGCCTCATTTGACTTTGCCATTAATGCCAAGTTCCCATACTCCTGCGTGTCTTCATCACTTGATTCGTCCCAGCACTTTCCCTCAGCTATAAACACCTTACTGTTCTTCTTTTTCAGCAATGCTTCATACTTGGCCTCAAGCTCCAGATATGCTTTATATTTCTTAATCTGCTTTGGCTTCTTGCATTCTGTTGAGAAGTGGCCAAGCTCCTGATAGTTGAATCATCTAATCTTCGCCCTATCAACACTTCTAGTCTTATACCCAGATCCAGATCCTGATCTTGTATAAGCATTTTTCCCTTTGCTGAATCCAGCTTGATTTTCACTCATCGATCTTGTTCTAAAAGACTTGTTTCTCTTGATCCCGATGTTGGGATATTTCCTAGCCATGTAAGCATAAGATTTATTCTCCATCTGATCAAGCTCCTCCAGAGTATAAAAATCATTTTCATCAGATTGCTTTGAACTTCCACACACTTCTTTTTCAGTTTTCTCATCAAGAACTTCTCTGATCTTAGGATGCCCTATCTTCAGTGCATCCATCCTTTGGCTTGAGCCATCTATAAGGAGAGCAAATGAAGTGTTGACCATTATCCCTTGTTTAGCCTGTATAGACCTCTTCTGAAAAAGTTCAAGTTCACCGTTCCCATTTGGATTTTAAAAACTATTTTAAAAATGGATAAATGGTACATCGATGTAGACATAGACCCTAATCTTCTTCGGTAAAAGTTAAAGGGTTCGCTGTTCCTTTTTGGATTTAAAAAATAGATAGAAGATACATTGATTTAGGATTTTGGGTGTCGGTTTTAAGACATAAAGCCTAAACCTAGATTAAGACATGGAACCTAATGTTCCTTGGTTAAAATTAAACGGTTCACCATTTCAATGTGATTTTAAAACTATTTTAAAAATGGATAATAGGTACATCGGTTTAGCATGGATCCTAATTTCTTCGGTCAGAGTTAAATAGTTCGCCATTCCTTTCTGGGTTTAAAAAAATAAAAAAGGATGAATGATGTAATTATTTTGTACATCTAATTGGATTACATAGTCCGGAGTACGCATTGCTGACTTGCGTGTTATTCAATTATGTATACAGGGAAAACGTAGTATGCATATGCGTATAGGTTGAAGTACAAAATAAGGATGCGTATTCAGTTATCCATCAAGGTTCACTTTTATCACAGTCAACTTTCAGCAATATGTATGAGAGGATCTTATTTCCTCAATTCCAACAAGACCATAGGATATGAACTCATTTTAGATAAATTTGTATACTCTCCTCTATGTGTATCAAGAATTTTTCACAAAATATTTATTTCATGATTGAAAAGTTTTTTTTGAAAGGTTTATGTTGATGAGCTGAAAGCATATTTTCATTTTATGTAAAAATTACACTGTCACTATAATGCTCAGAAGTAGTAGGTTGAATGTGAAAGATGGAAGTATGTTAACTATGAATAGCACAAATAACTAGACAAAAGGGGGGGGGTGATTGGATAGTTTAAAACTGATATGAATTTTTCTTTTAAAATCTGTTAGTTGTTTTGTGTGAACCGTGTATGCATGCAGAAATGTAAAGGCAAGAACACACAAAAATACTTCAATTCACTTTACACAAGTAAATCGAATACTACAGCTATCAAAATGAGAATTCTGGCTTCGAAAGAAAAGAACTGATTGTTCTTCGTTTTCTTATAGAGAAAGAAAAAAAAAATCTGATTTTTCTATTTGTTCACTCTCTCTTGGCTAATAAGAATGTGCATGATATATATTACTTTTTCTTTTCTCTCAGATGAAGCAGCAGGCATCGGTCTGTAGAACCTATAAAAAAGAGATGGTTATGGCACGAAGTACTCTTGTGCACCTATGTCACTCGGCTCACCCGCAACCCCGCCCCGTTATGTTATGGAAGAATTGAGCTTTACAAAACTAGTGCACATCCTCATTTTACACAATTTCCCTCACTGCAAAAGCGGCTCTAACAGATTAGTACAAAGGTACAATTATGCAGGTCAGGACCACCAAAAGATTTTTCAATTGTGTTTCTTCCTCTCCAAGTTGAGCTGTAGATTTGCCATCTATCTTTGGACCACAGACCAGTACAGATGCTCCCAGTATTTGTTTCCAGTTTTTTGTATAGTGTACCTTCGTTTGTCTTGTTCAAATTAGGCTAGTGTTAATGTAGTGAACCCCCGTCATCCTCCTTATCCAGACATATCACCACAACTATTTTTGGATTTTGCGGAATTTGGACTTCTCTACATGGTGCATGTGACTTGGCGATATGACAGTGCAGAGGAGTTTGTGATATTGCTATGCTGAGTAGTTGGCGATATGGCTTGAGGACTTTGCTACATGGCCGGAACTGAACTTCACGACATAGGCCTTTAAACTTTGCGATCTCAACACTCCAAGGTTCAGCTTTAAGCACTTCACGACATAGGCAATTCTGACTTCTTTACACAGGGACTTAAAAGCATTTAGCATTTTATTTCTGCTCAGTAGATCAATCTGCTGCATGAACAAATCTTGAACATCTTCCAGAATGAAATACTATCAAGTATCTACTTTTGTGTATGCTAAAACATTCGAAGCTCATTATTCAACCTAAGCAATCAGAATAACCTATTTACATGATGTCAAGACAAGTACATTTGGAAACTAAATACTAGTAACTAATTACAAGAATCACTAGGAAAATATGTGACTATATCACAGATGAGCAGGCTTGTTAAATGTGGTGTTCAGACATGCCTTGAGCTTAACAAAATATTAATATGTGGACAGGTTGTGGAGGAAAATTTACATTACATTATGCAAGTGAGATGTGACCTTTAAACTGACAACAATTTTAGTTTCATCCTCTTAAAGTACAAGACTTTTTGTATAAGTCGTTGAAATTAAGAATGTAGTAATAGCACTCTTTGTAGGAATATATTGTGTACTTGATGATAATCATACAAAATACTTTTAGTAGAATTATTAGTGAAATTTGTAGCCATCAACGGATAAGTGCATTCTATGCTATCCGTTGACGGAATAGCCTTATTTATGGTTGCAATAATGATGTAGCACATTTCTGTTTACCAAAGTCATGATAAATGTTTAGATGTTAATATGTATTCTTAAGTCATGTTGACTATCAGCAAGATATACAAAATAGGAAGGTCAAGTGTAAATATTCAATACCTTGTAATTTTGTATAAGTGAAATAGTATCAACTGCTAAGGAATTGATTATCAATGGATAAATCACAAGTTTCAATTGATGAAAATGTGCCTAAATGGATATGGCTAAAGACGCTTCAACAGATAACACCTGTAGAGCTTCAAATGATAAACTTCGAATAGGAGTTGATGGTGACTTGACAGAGGCTGACAGAGTCATATGGGTTGATAGTAAACAAAAGGAATGTGGGAGCTCAACTGGGAATCCGAAGAAAGTGAAACATTTCATTCTGGTACAAAACAAGAGATATTCAAAGATGCTAAATTTAACTTGGATTGCCTTGGACAGAGAAATGAAGAAGCATGTGAAGACATAGCTGTTAGATTTGATTCTTTTATCTTGATACACATGTAACCTTGGTGATATATAAACCAAGGAGTAGCTAGTTAAAATAGTGACTTAGACATTCAAGAAAATCTTAAGAGAGTCTCTGTTTTAAACTAAATAGCAGATGTGTGCAAACTTTTGTATTACAGACCATTTCTTTAATACGCACGCACACACACACACACACACATCTGTGTGTGTGTGTGGTGGAAAGACTATCCACCGGAAAGTTTTTAAAGCTTTGAGGGTCATTTCTTGTGTCTTGAATATATATATATCGTTCTATTTACATTACAGCAATTCAAACACACACTTTATTCAATCCTCTAAAATCTAGAAGAAAATTAAAAAGAATCAGAATTCCATTCAACCCCCCTTCTGTAATTGTGTTGTGTTCATTGTTTGGGAATAATAATTGGTATCAGAGCAAGATCTTGACATACAAAGAGTTTAAAGATCAAGACAATCAAGCAACATGAGTAAGAAGAAAATGGAGTGAAGATTCCTATTCCGCATAGAGAAAATTATCATGAATGGAAAGTGAAGATGCACCTTCATCTGCTCTCTCAAGATGAAAGCTATGTGAGTTGCATAGATAATGGTACTCATGTTCCTCTCAAGGCGTGGCTACAGAAACTGGTGATGCTACTGGAGCTGAGCAAACGATCCCAAAACCTAAAGTTGAATGGACTATTGAAGATATTGCAGAAGTTCTTAAAGACAAAAAGTCTATGAACGTACATACTGTTCTATGGCCTTGATAATGTCATAAGCTCCAAGTCAGTTAAAGAAGTTTGGGACAGATCAAATACCGTGTGGGGGAACTGAGCAAGTGTGGGAAAATAAGATGCAACTTCTCATACAACAATATGAACATTTTCATTTTGAAGATGGTGAAACTCTGAATGACACCTTCAGTAGATTCCAAAAATTACTGAATGAATTGAAACAATATGGAAAGATCTATCAATCCAAGGACTCAAACCTTAAATTTCTAAGGTCTTTACCAAAAGAATGGAAGCCAATTACAGTTTCTTTAAAACTTACAAGAGTACAAAGAGTTCACTCTTGAGACACTGTATGACATTTTAAAGACCTATGAGCTTGAAATGGAACAAGATGAGCTTATTGGGAAAGGAAGAAAGAACGGTGGGTTTGTGGCATTGATAGCTGAGCATAAGAGGGTAGAAGAAATGAAGGTTGAGACTGCTAAAAGTTCATCAAACAACATTGTTTGTGATGGGAAATCTGAGATGAGCAAAGGAAAAAGGTTAATGGCAGATGATGAAGACTGTCATAGTCAAGATGACCTAGATGAGGTTGATGAGCATCTAGCCTTCCTGTCTAGAAGATTTGCAAAGCTGAAGTTTAAGAAAAATCCAAGAGCTATGAAGCCTAACGGAAACATGGTGGAAAAATCTAAATTCAAGTGTTTCAAATGTGGGGTAACTGGTCACTTTGCAAATGAGTGTAGGAAGCCTAGTTCAAAAAGAAAAGGATTGAGCCTGTAGACTACAAAAAGAAATATTTTGAGTTGCTTAAACAAAAATAAAAAGCCTTCATCACTCAAGAGAATGACTGGGAAACTGATGGAGATTATGCAGATGAAGACATGGAATATGTCAACCTTGCTCTCATGGCTGAATCAGATGAAGAAGAAGTCAGTTCTATCAATAAGGTAATCACTATTGATCTTTCACAACTTTCTAAAGATGAATGCAATGATGCAATAAATGAAATGTCTACTAAATTATATCATTTGCGTGCACCTTAAAATCACTAACAAAAGAGACCACAAGAATAAAAGAGAGTAATTTATTTTTGAGTGATAGAATTGCTGCATTAGAAGCTCAATTAATTGAGTTTGAGAAAAAGAAAATCCAATGTCAAAATGTTAGAGATGAATTGACTAAATCATTAAATAAAGAAGAAATTCTGAGAAATCAACTTAAACGTGAACAAGAAGTCATTAAGGCTTGAAAACATCTAGAGATGTTAGTGCTCAATTGTCAAGGTTCAAGGAATTGAATCATTTTTCGAGGAATCCTGGAAGAAAGACAAAAGGAAACCAGACTCAGTTGATGATCCTTCAACGGATGTTGAATCAACGGATAATGAAACTTATCCGTTGTTTTGGCTAAACTCAACAAGAAATATGGTCATTTGTCAGGATCTACATACTCGTAGATGAGTTGTATCATAGATGCAATAACTGAAACAAGGATTCCTTTCATCCAATAAAATTTATCATCTAACCCAAAGATACGAAAGTATCTCCAGATGTTTAGATAATAAGACTTTAAAGTCTGAATAAGAAAACCCATGAAGTTCCCTTCCATGATCCTGAAAATCAAAACAAGTAAAGAGAAACATTAGAATGATAAATTAATTGAGTAAAAAAAGTATATATATTAGGAGAAAAAATTAATCCAATTATAACATATAAATCTTGACAAACACATAACATCTTATTTAACAAAAATTTATGAACTTATAAAAATATGAGATAATAATAAAAAAAATTAAATGTCTAACCAAAGCGAGAACTTTGGTTAGACACACAATTACTAAAATATTCATAAATCATTCTAAGCTTTTCTTCTGAGAACAATAATAACAAAAACTAAAAATTTCATATTTTTGTCTGTAAATTAATCATTCTCGTTTTGATAAAAAATTATAATATAAAATATATTACTAATATTCAACCTCTAAATTGAAAAATACTGAAATTAAATTATAAATATAATAAAATAAATATTCCATAAGTAGTACATATAAGCTTACTAGTAATATATGTATATATATATGTATATATATATATATATATATATATATATATATATATATATATGGCTCGAAAGCTTGAATCAGTTTTAGTGGATACTAAGAAAAGCTGGAATGCAATAAGTTCGGTTTGATTTTGGTTCGAGTTCGGCTTAAGTTGGACTTCTACACACACACATATTGAATATTTATACAATAATATTATATATACTATACAAGCTCGATGAGGCTTGCTAGCCGCACGAACCGAGTAATTTGAGAACTGAGTATGTATATATACATATATATATACATATATATATATATATATATATATATATATATATATATATATATATATATATATATATATATATATATATGGGTCAAGTTCCGGGGAGACGCAACCTTATCAAGAGACCCAAGAGACTAAATGTGAGCCGTTGATTACATGAGTATTCTATAAATACCAACAAGGGTACGCTTGTCCATTCTGATGCTCAAATACAGAAAAATATTATAAAAATACGAATCTTATACGAGGCAACCAAAGGAAAGATTTAAACTAATTTTGTATAGTCATCAATCATGAAATTCATTTATTTTTGAAAGCTTTTTAAGATATGGACAGATGCAAAATATATAATGAAAACGACAATTATACGTGCTAAAGAAAGTTTCATAGAACCCTAATAGTGCAGCAGTCATGAATGAGCAAAGTTTGTTCTTGTTTTTTGATGTACACTATATTATGTGTAGTGTTGCTATTATAAGAATCACGAGTAGAACCCTACAAAGAACCGTGTATCTTACGTTTTTCTACTTTGTTTGTGCCCAGGGGATCATGAGAGAGATCGATTGTTAGGGCTAGACTCGCTTGTGGAATTTTTGAACTCGCTGTCTCATGATAAAAAACGATGTGTTTCTTCGACTGGGTTTGATTCCATACTAAGTTTCCAGATGAAGGAGTACCCAGTCAAGATTTATGAATTTTTGTTATCTGTTTTTGAACAAAATCCTCACAGTCAAGATTCGGAAGGAATCGTGTATCTTATGTTTTTATGTATTTTTTGTCCAGTGATGAGAGGTCGATTGTTAGGGTTGTTTGGAAGTTGATTGTTGGCTGCCTATATTGGGTCTGGGCTTTTCCTTGTTATGTCTTCGAGTTTGTTCTCTGTTGGGATATTATATCTGCCGGTATGTTTTGTCGGGGCTGTGAAAATTTTTTATGGTTGTGTGTTCGAATTTCTGGATATGCTTTGAAATTCAGTTGGCAGTTCGATTTTCTGAAGATGCTTTAAAATTCATCAGTTGGCAGATTATTTGGCTTGGGTGAGGAATATTCAGTAATGTATGATGGCTTGCATTGGGGTTCCACCCTATTTCTTAGGTGCATTTGCATGCTTGAGTATTTGTTTTTTTTTCCTTGGATGGTTTTTTTAGCTTTTATGAAGGCTGGAATAATTTGCTGCTGGTCTGTGTCATGAGGCTGGTAATTTTATTTGCTGATTTAGTCAACACAGGAGGTTGTTCTTCATTATTTAATGTGGGGTTGTTCTATTGGTTTGCATGATCTCTGCTACATGAATATTTATTTGCAGTTTAGAGCCTGGTGCTTGCATTGGTAGTTTTTTCTCTATGATTCTGTAGTTTGTTGGTATGACTATGGGCATTCTGATGAGGACTTGTGTTCTGATGAGGAGAGCGATGAATTGGTTCTCATATGTTCTGTGTTCTTTTATTTCTGGTAATGAATAATGATACCATGTCGTTATTAAATAGAATATACATGTTACTGGTTACCAGAATTGATTCTGTAAAATTCTGTCAAATACACCGGTTGTTGATGCTGAGTTCAAACCAAATTTTATTGTTCTGCTTGTATTATTCTTATATATGTGTTGTTTAAATTGGGGTTCTTATAAATATTCTTAACAGGAAATATAAGAATAACATGTTTAATTTAAACCACAAAATTCCAAAATTTATATTATTTAAAATTCATGACTTTAAAATTCATGACTTTGATCAGATTCATTACAGTATTCCTTCAAATAACTTTCCATTTATTTATTTAGTAGAACCTAATAATATATTCTTCGCTAGGACACGTTAATACAAACTGAAGAATCTACGAACACCTATGAGATTAAAGAATCAAAAATACTTTAAAAAAACATAAATTATATAAAAAAAAATATTTGGCATAAACGATAAATTTACAATTAGAAAATAATAAATGGAATCACAAATAGAATAATATAAAAAATATTTCTTGAATTTATAGAAACCATATATTAAATTATCATCATATTTTAAATTTCTAATTTGGTAATGTATTTTTTTTAAATGAGATTCTTTAAAGTATTTTGTTCGCATTATATATCTCTTTCAATAGTTTTTTCATAATAAAATTTTCACGGAAAGTAGTTGAAATATGGAATTTTCAAAAAATTATATGTTAAAATCCTTGAACATAAATTTTAGTAAGTGTTAACTTAATATATTAAAAATATACTAGTTGTTTCACTTGTATTATATTTCGACTCTATTATTGTTGAATATAATTATTCTATATTAAGTTCTATAACATATAGGGGGTTAATTTAATTTTAATATAATCCAGATTAGTGAGAAATTAATTACGATTCTACTGATTATAATATATACACTGATAATTAAGAATTATTTAATTTATAATAGTAAAACACTTAAAAAAATCTAAATAAGAAATTAATTGCTATAGAGTTGTTAATTAATATTATTAAAACATAATTAAACAATTTGGAGCATATGTAATAGTCTTTTTTTAATATTATCGAATTTAATGTATTACAATATTTAGTAAGAGACTTTTCATATATCTTTATTACATATTAGAGATTATCAATAATGTTAATAAAATTGTAATAAGGGTTCTAATAACAATTTGTACAAAATAATTTGAAAATATTTTATGGAAGTATAAATAAAATAATGTAGAAAAATATTTAGAGTATTTATAGAAACCCGGTAGAAATGCTTTAAATCATAATTTATATATAAATTACCCCCAAATCATTTCATCATATTTAGAATTTAGATTTCATAAAATATTGTTATATTTTACATGAGATTGTTTAAAATATTTTAATTCGAATTATATATCTCTTTTGAAAGTGATACCGTAATGTTCTTACACAATATCACTTTCAAAAAGGTTTGTACATAGTATCTTTTTTTATGAAAAAATAAGTTTAAAAAATAAGATTCCTGAGGGTGTTCGTGAATGGAGTGTTTAAGAATTACACATTTCTGTTTAATTTAAGTTGAATTTCTATTTTTAACAATTTTCAAATACATATAAAATCAATAATGTCTCTTTACCATCCGTTAAAAGTAGACATTTTTTTTAAAAAATTTTTTAGATATTGACGTTATTAAATTATAAAAAATAAATATTTTAATAGATATTCAAATTAATCTCTCATAAATTTTTAATTATTAAAAATATGAGAAAATTTATATGGACTTTTTGGGAAGGTGAATAAAGACTTGAAAAAGTTTGCATTAGGAATTTAACGTTTCTTTATATTTATATGGGCTGTTTTTTATATTTACTTGGTCCAAGTACGCGAATAAAACTTATATCTTTGCTTTATTATTACTTTGATTAATATGGAGATTCATTAAGGTGTTCTCAAAAATACTAAAGTTTTAATAAGTGATCTAACAACATTTTTTTTGCTTGTAATATTTAAGTTTGTACATAATATATAATTTTTTTAATATAAAATTTAATGTATTTTTTTTGAGTAAAATATTATGAATTTTCAGTTTTATACATTTTTCATATTTGTTTATATTTTCACTTATTTTTCATAATGCCTTTCTAAACACTTATCATTTTTTCTTTTGCTAAACTAAACATGTATTGTTTCTTTTTATTTTAATTTGTTAGATTATCTATTAATGTAATCGATCGAGAGTATCTCCTTAGCTACCAGAAGCGGATCCTGATAGGGGCAAGAGGGTCAGTCGACTCCATTAAATTTTTGTTCCTAATTTTATATAATTACATAATGTCGTGCAACGGTAAAAAATTACATAGTTTGAATATTAAATTTTTTTTTTCTATGTTAACATTTCGGTATCCACCATTCTAATCAAGGTCGAGATGACTTATTAATGTTGTGCAACGGCAAAAAATTACATAATATGAATATTAAATTTTCTTATGTTCATTCCGATTAATTATAGTTACAAAATATTATATATGACCTCTCCTATTTTGGTTGGTCTTGTTTTCTGTAGTTGTATTTAGTTGAACTCCTATAATTAGAGGTTCTTTTAATGAAATGGTGTTAAAAAAAAGGATACGTTGTACTTGGTTACTTAAACAGTAAGAACCACACAACAGTAGGAGTGCCCCGCTTTTATTTATAATTTTAAGGTCATTCAAATCCATTATCAGGGTACTTTCTGTTTTGGTTATTTTTTTAAATTAGTTACAAAATATATCTTGTTTGCATCTTTTGTGGATGAAAAATGCATCCATTGAAGTTTTTTGTGAAGAAAAGTTGGTTTATGGTTAAAGCCACGAGTGTAGATGATGATGACAATAAAGGTGAAGATGGTGACAAGAAACCTGATTGGTTAAAGAGGCCGGAAGACATTCTCAAAAATAGAGGCTCTTACCAAACTGCTTGCGTACTTTCAGCTAATCACTGAAATTGCGATGATCGTGTGTTGGTTCTATAAGTATGTGCTAACTCCAGCCTATGTAATCGGAAATAGCTTTTAGAGCCAAAACCTAAGAATGCCATTGCTGTTTTAGATAAGGGAAAAGAACGGAATAACAGATGGGGTAAAAATCATAGTTGAAAGGGAAATAGCCAAACGAAAGAACAAAATGAGGAAGAGAGCAACACAATCGGGAGGATTCAGTTCTACAAGAGTCTATTTTACATATACATTCAAGTTCAGTTCCATATTCATTTTGGTAAGTAGGAGTAAGAGGTTCCACACATGTTTAAAAAATACTACTATATAGTGAAAAGGAGCAGTAAGTGATATTTTGGTACTCAGCACAATTGTTTCTCCTAAGATTTAGACTTTATTTTGGTGGTATTTGAAGCTTATTATTCTAGGCTTTATGGCACCCTTCTGCTGTAAATCTATCAGGTTTAGTTTTAGAGAATTGATGTCTGCAGATGTAAGCATCATGCTTGGTAATGGATATTTCACAATAGAGGAATTACCATTGCTTTCTCAAGGTCTCTTATTTTGAAACTGTTTTAACAAGTCTGACATTTAAATGAATTCTTTCTTAGTAACTGAACGTATTTAAATGTATTGTACTAAAATAACCTTCAAAACCATGTTTCTCTTGCTTCCTTAAATGTATTGTATAAAATAACCTCCAAAACCCAAGGAACTGCAAAGTGGTGACCAAAATTTTGAAGGTCTACGTACTAAAATTATGTCATTTACACTGTCAAGATATCTGCATTCAGTTAGGGCCACTTTCAATTGTAAGTAGCTAAACACGTTCACAGTTGATCTCAAAATCAAATTTTGACATGTTTGATAATGTCATAAGCTCCTACCCAGTTAAGGAAGTTTGGGACACATTTCAAATACCGTGTGGGGGAACTGAGCAAGTGAGGGAAAATAAGATGTAACCTCTCATACAACAATACGAACATTTTCATTCTGAAGATGGTGAAACTCTGAATGACACCTTCAGTAGATTCCAAAAATTGCTGAATGAATTGAAACAATATGGAAAGATCTATCAAACCAAGGACGCAAACCTTAAATTTCCAAGGTCTTTACCAAAAGAATGGAAGCCAATTATAGTTTCTTTAAGAAACTCACAAGAGTACAAGGAGTTCACTCTTGAGAGATTGTATGACATTTTAAAGACCTATGAGCTTGAAATGGAGCAAGATGAGCTTATTGGGAAAGGAAGAAAGAAAGGTGGGTCTATGGCATTGATAGCTGAGCCTAAGAGGGTAGAAGAAATGAAGGTTGAGACTGCTAAAAGTGCACCAAACAACATTGTTTGTGAAGGCAAATCTGAGATGAGCAAAGGAAAAGGGTTGACGGCTGAAGATGAAGACTGTCATAGTCAAGATGACCTAGATGAGGTTGATGAGCATCTAGCCTTCCTGTCTAGAGGATTTGCAAAGCTGAAGTTTAAGAAAAATCCAAGAGCTGTGAAGCCTAACAGAAACATGGTGGACAAATCCAAATTCAAGTGTTTCAAATGTGGGATAACTGGTCACTTTGCAAACGAGTATAGGAGGCCTAGTTCTCAAAAGAAAAGGATTGAGCCTGTAGACTATAAAAAGAAATATTTTGAGTTGCTCAAACAAAAAAAATAGCCTTCATCACTACTCAAGAGTCTAAACATTAGAATTAGCCTAAAATGTGTTCTTAACTATATTGACATACCATAAACTGTTTTTAATCTTTTGTTTCTCAATGGCTAATTCTTTTTCCATTTCTTTATACTTGAGTCTAAGCATGTTTTCTGAGTCTTTAGCAATCTCGCAGTCATTGTTAACTTTATTCATCATCACTAGTTCATATTCTAATAAGTCATTTCTCTCTTTGCATTCTTCAATCTCACTTCATAGTCTAGTATTTTCTAGTGTTTTTATTTTAAAACTAAGATGCAATGATTTCAGGAAAGATTTTAGTCTATATGTATCATCAATATCAAAGTTGTAAATTGGTTCTTGTACCTTATCAGTAGAGGAATCATCTGTGGTTTGAGTTTCCTCGAAACTTGCCACCAATGCATAGTTCACTTCTTCTTCTTCAGGTAATGATCTGAGATATTTTGTGTTGGAATCTTCAGCTTCATATTCTTTCCCAGCAAGAGATAAGTTGTTCAATAAGGTAAGAAACCAATCATATGAGTCAGTAAGATCTTCATCAGGATTTGTCTCATATCTTTCGTATTCTTGAACAAGCAGTGCTCTTTGTTTTATTTTAATCGTTCTGTTCCTTGACATTGAACTTCTAATGTATCCCAATATCTCCTTAGAGGTTTTACATGTAATTACTCTATTGGACATGACAGAATCCAAACTGTTATGGAGAATAAATTTCACCTTTGAATCTTTAAGAACTTCGAGTTTTTCTTAAAGAATTTTTTCGACATCGGTTCAATAATTAAACGATGTCAAAACTTCATTTTCAAAATTTCATCCGGTGATATATCTCTTTGTTTCGCGCTTGCTTAAAAAAACATACTCCCCCCTAACATATTTCCCCTCCCGCCTACATTAAAACAACATTCAGACAAAATAAATCAAAAGTAACTAAAACCAAAACAAAAAACATAACTAAAAACAAAACTAAAACTATAAAGCTGACTGTCCAGATTGAAACAATTCACAAAACCGTAAGCAGCTCTTCTCCCCTTTCTTCCTCGCTATAAACCCTAGAACGCAATTCGTTCGAACCACGGCTTTCAATCATTTTTTTTGTTTGTTTCTTTGTTCGATACTTCGATTAAACCTATTTTATTTCCTCTTTTTTGTTTCTTAAACAGATCTAGAGCTTTGGATTTTTGGGTTTGAAGTGGGTTTCGAGGATTAAAGTGGGTTTCGATGGATTTGGCTTGCGAGGTTCATTGTGTTGTTCGAGTTTGGATTTTGTCAGCTGATTCGAGCTTCATTGTCTACTCAGGTATTTCGAGTTTGCTTCTTTGTTAGTTCTTTCTCTTTGAGTCTGCAGCTGGTTCGAATTTGATACTAATTTGGTGTGTATATATCTCTATATATGTATGTCTATGGTTGCATGCTCCAAGTGTTTGTTTAAAGTCCCCATGGAACCCCTAAATTTCTCTGTTGTTTGTAGTCCCTGAGATCAGTCCTAAATTTGTGCTCTGTTATATGTTTGTTTTCTTGTATTACTCTGTTATTTGTATGATTTCTCTATTAAATTTATTTTTTTGGTTGTTCGATTTTGTGGGTTTAAATTAATTACAATGATGTAGGTAGGTAGCTTTTGGTTATTCATATACATGGATAAGACATGGCTTTCCAAACAAAAGGATTCTTTAGATTATGAAATTGGGGTAGAAGAGTTCTTAATATATGCTCAAGAGAATTCAAAAGATCTCAAGAGAATACTCTACCCATGTTCATGATGTGCTAATTTCAAACAGTTTTCTGTAAATATTATAAGGGGACATATCTATGAAAATTGTTTTAGTTTTGGGTATGTCAAATTGATTTGGCAGGGGAAAGACAATAGTGGGACGACTAGGTATGTCAATATAGGGTATGTCAATATAGTTACATACAGACTCTTTCTTGTGTTAACCCTCAATTTTTAATCCTTTGTTTCTCAATAGCTAATTATTTTTCCATTTCTTCATACTTGAGAATAAACATGGATTCTGAGGCTTTAGCAATCTTTCAGTCATTGTTAACTTTATTCATCATCACTAGTTTGTATTCTAAGAAGTCATTTCTCTCTTTGCATTCTTCAATCTCACTTCTTAGTCTGGTATTTTCTAGTGTTTTTGTTTTAAAACTAAGATGCAATGATTTCAGGAAAGATTTTAGTCTATATGTATCATCAATATCAAAGTTGTAAATTGGTTCTTGTACCTTATCAGTAGAGGAATCATATGTGGTTTGAGTTTCCTCGAAACTTGCCACTAATGCATAGTTCACTTCTTCTTCTTCAAGTAATGATCTGAGATATTTTGTGTTGGAATCTTCAGCTTCATATTCTTTCCCAGCAAGAGATAAGTTGTTCAATAAGGTAAGAAACCGATCATATGAGTCAGTAAGATCTTCATCAGGATTTGTCTCATATCTTTCGTATTCTTTAACAAGCAGTGCTCTTTGATTCTTTTTAATCGCTTCTGTTCCGTGACATTAAAATTCTAATGTATCCCCATATCTCTTTAGAGGTTTTAATAAGTGATCTAACAACATTTTTTTTGCTTGTAATATTTAAGTTTGTACATAATATATAATTTTTTTAATATAAAATTTAATGTATTTTTTTTGAGTAAAATATTATGAATTTTCAGTTTTATACATTTTTCATATTTGTTTATATTTTCACTTATTTTTCATAATGCCTTTCTAAACACTTATCATTTTTTCTTTTGCTAAACTAAACATGTATTGTTTCTTTTTATTTTAATTTGTTAGATTATCTATTAATGTAATCGATCGAGAGTATCTCCTTAGCTACCAGAAGCGGATCCTGATAGGGGCAAGAGGGTCAGTCGACTCCATTAAATTTTTGTTCCTAATTTTATATAATAACATAATGTCGTGCAACGGTAAAAAATTACATAGTTTGAATATTAAATTTTTTTTTCTATGTTAACATTTCGGTATCCACCATTCTAATCAAGGTCGAGATGACTTATTAATGTTGTGCAACGGCAAAAAATTACATAATATGAATATTAAATTTTCTTATGTTCATTCCGATTAATTATAGTTACAAAATATTATATATGACCTCTCCTATTTTGGTTGGTCTTGTTTTCTGTAGTTGTATTTAGTTGAACTCATATAATTAGAGGTTCTTTTAATGAAATGGTGTTAAAAAAAAGGATACGTTGTACTTGGTTACTTAAACAGTAAGAACCACACAACAGTAGGAGTGCCCCGCTTTTATTTATAATTTTAAGGTCATTCAAATCCATTATCAGGGTACTTTCTGTTTTGGTTATATTTTAAATTAGTTACAAAATATATCTTGTTTGCATCTTTTGTGGATGAAAAATGCATATTTCGATCCATTGAAGTTTTTTGTGAAGAAAAGTTGGTTTATGGTTAAAGCCACGAGTGTAGATGATGATGACAATAAAGGTGAAGATGGTGACAAGAAACCTGATTGGTTAAAGAGGCCGGAAGACATTCTCAAAAATAGAGGCTCTTACCAAACTGCTTGCGTACTTTCAGCTAATCACTGAAATTGCGATGATCGTGTGTTGGTTCTATAAGTATGTGCTAACTCCAGCCTATGTAATCGGAAATAGCTTTTAGAGCCAAAACCTAAGAATGCCATTGCTGTTTTAGATAAGGGAAAAGAACGGAATAACAGATGGGGTAAAAATCATAGTTGAAAGGGAAATAGCCAAACGAAAGAACAAAATGAGGAAGAGAGCAACACAATCGGGAGGATTCAGTTCTACAAGAGTCTATTTTACATATACATTCAAGTTCAGTTCCATATTCATTTTGGTAAGTAGGAGTAAGAGGTTCCACACATGTTTAAAAAATACTACTATATAGTGAAAAGGAGCAGTAAGTGATATTTTGGTACTCAGCACAATTGTTTCTCCTAAGATTTAGACTTTATTTTGGTGGTATTTGAAGCTTATTATTCTAGGCTTTATGGCACCCTTCTGCTGTAAATCTATCAGGTTTAGTTTTAGAGAATTGATGTCTGCAGATGTAAGCATCATGCTTGGTAATGGATATTTCACAATAGAGGAATTACCATTGCTTTCTCAAGGTCTCTTATTTTGAAACTGTTTTAACAAGTCTGACATTTAAATGAATTCTTTCTTAGTAACTGAACGTATTTAAATGTATTGTACTAAAATAACCTTCAAAACCATGTTTCTCTTGCTTCCTTAAATGTATTGTATAAAATAACCTCCAAAACCCAAGGAACTGCAAAGTGGTGACCAAAATTTTGAAGGTCTACGTACTAAAATTATGTCATTTACACTGTCAAGATATCTGCATTCAGTTAGGGCCACTTTCAATTGTAAGTAGCTAAACACGTTCACAGTTGATCTCAAAATCAAATTTTGACATGTTTGATAATGTCATAAGCTCCTACCCAGTTAAGGAAGTTTGGGACACATTTCAAATACCGTGTGGGGGAACTGAGCAAGTGAGGGAAAATAAGATGTAACCTCTCATACAACAATACGAACATTTTCATTCTGAAGATGGTGAAACTCTGAATGACACCTTCAGTAGATTCCAAAAATTGCTGAATGAATTGAAACAATATGGAAAGATCTATCAAACCAAGGACGCAAACCTTAAATTTCCAAGGTCTTTACCAAAAGAATGGAAGCCAATTATAGTTTCTTTAAGAAACTCACAAGAGTACAAGGAGTTCACTCTTGAGAGATTGTATGACATTTTAAAGACCTATGAGCTTGAAATGGAGCAAGATGAGCTTATTGGGAAAGGAAGAAAGAAAGGTGGGTCTATGGCATTGATAGCTGAGCCTAAGAGGGTAGAAGAAATGAAGGTTGAGACTGCTAAAAGTGCACCAAACAACATTGTTTGTGAAGGCAAATCTGAGATGAGCAAAGGAAAAGGGTTGACGGCTGAAGATGAAGACTGTCATAGTCAAGATGACCTAGATGAGGTTGATGAGCATCTAGCCTTCCTGTCTAGAGGATTTGCAAAGCTGAAGTTTAAGAAAAATCCAAGAGCTGTGAAGCCTAACAGAAACATGGTGGACAAATCCAAATTCAAGTGTTTCAAATGTGGGATAACTGGTCACTTTGCAAACGAGTATAGGAGGCCTAGTTCTCAAAAGAAAAGGATTGAGCCTGTAGACTATAAAAAGAAATATTTTGAGTTGCTCAAACAAAAAAAATAGCCTTCATCACTACTCAAGAGTCTAAACATTAGAATTAGCCTAAAATGTGTTCTTAACTATATTGACATACCATAAACTGTTTTTAATCTTTTGTTTCTCAATGGCTAATTCTTTTTCCATTTCTTTATACTTGAGTCTAAGCATGTTTTCTGAGTCTTTAGCAATCTCGCAGTCATTGTTAACTTTATTCATCATCACTAGTTCATATTCTAATAAGTCATTTCTCTCTTTGCATTCTTCAATCTCACTTCATAGTCTAGTATTTTCTAGTGTTTTTATTTTAAAACTAAGATGCAATGATTTCAGGAAAGATTTTAGTCTATATGTATCATCAATATCAAAGTTGTAAATTGGTTCTTGTACCTTATCAGTAGAGGAATCATCTGTGGTTTGAGTTTCCTCGAAACTTGCCACCAATGCATAGTTCACTTCTTCTTCTTCAGGTAATGATCTGAGATATTTTGTGTTGGAATCTTCAGCTTCATATTCTTTCCCAGCAAGAGATAAGTTGTTCAATAAGGTAAGAAACCAATCATATGAGTCAGTAAGATCTTCATCAGGATTTGTCTCATATCTTTCGTATTCTTGAACAAGCAGTGCTCTTTGTTTTATTTTAATCGTTCTGTTCCTTGACATTGAACTTCTAATGTATCCCAATATCTCCTTAGAGGTTTTACATGCAATTACTCTATTGGACATGACAGAATCCAAACTGTTATGGAGAATAAATTTCACCTTTGAATCTTTAAGAACTTCGAGTTTTTCTTAAAGAATTTTTTCGACATCGGTTCAATAATTAAACGATGTCAAAACTTCATTTTCAAAATTTCATCCGGTGATATATCTCTTTGTTTCGCGCTTGCTTAAAAAAACATACTCCCCCCTAACATATTTCCCCTCCCGCCTACATTAAAACAACATTCAGACAAAATAAATCAAAAGTAACTAAAACCAAAACAAAAAACATAACTAAAAACAAAACTAAAACTATAAAGCTGACTGTCCAGATTGAAACAATTCACAAAACCGTAAGCAGCTCTTCTCCCCTTTCTTCCTCGCTATAAACCCTAGAACGCAATTCGTTCGAACCACGGCTTTCAATCATTTTTTTTGTTTGTTTCTTTGTTCGATACTTCGATTAAACCTATTTTATTTCCTCTTTTTTGTTTCTTAAACAGATCTAGAGCTTTGGATTTTTGGGTTTGAAGTGGGTTTCGAGGATTAAAGTGGGTTTCGATGGATTTGGCTTGCGAGGTTCATTGTCTTGTTCGAGTTTGGGTTTTGTCAGCTGGTTCGAGCTTCATTGTCTACTCAGGTATTTCGAGTTTGTTTCTTTGTTAGTTCTTTCTCTTTGAGTCTGCAGCTGGTTCGAATTTGATACTAATTTGGTGTGTATATATCTCTATATATGTATGTCTATGGTTGCATGCTCCAAGTGTTTGTTTAAAGTCCCCATGGAACCCCTAAATTTCTCTGTTGTTTGTAGTCCCTGAGATCAGTCCTAAATTTGTGCTCTGTTATATGTTTGTTTTCTTGTATTACTCTGTTATTTGTATGATTTCTCTATTAAATTTATTTTTTTGGTTGTTCGATTTTGTGGGTTTAAACTAATTACAATGATGTAGGTAGGTAGCTTTTGGTTATTCATATACATGGATAAGACATGGCTTTCCAAACAAAAGGATTCTTTAGATTATGAAATTGGGGTAGAAGAGTTCTTAATATATGCTCAAGAGAATTCAAAAGATCTCAAGAGAATACTCTACCCATGTGCATGATGTGCTAATTTCAAACAGTTTTCTGTAAATATTATAAGGGGACATATCTATGAAAATTGTTTTAGTTTTGGGTATGTCAAATTGATTTGGCAGGGGAAAGACAATAGTGGGACGACTAGGTATGTCAATATAGGGTATGTCAATATAGTTACATACAGACTCTTTCCTGTGTTAACCCTCAATTTTTAATCCTTTGTTTCTCAATAGCTAATTCTTTTTCCATTTCTTCATACTTGAGAATAAACATGGATTCTGAGGCTTTAGCAATCTTTCAGTCATTGTTAACTTTATTCATCATCACTAGTTTGTATTCTAAGAAGTCATTTCTCTCTTTGCATTCTTCAATCTCACTTCTTAGTCTGGTATTTTCTAGTGTTTTTGTTTTAAAACTAAGATGCAATGATTTCAGGAAAGATTTTAGTCTATATGTATCATCAATATCAAACTTGTAAATTGGTTCTTGTACCTTATTAGTAGAGGAATCATATGTGGTTTGAGTTTCCTCGAAACTTGCCACTAATGCATAGTTCACTTCTTCTTCTTCAAGTAATGATCTGAGATATTTTGTGTTGGAATCTTCAGCTTCATATTCTTTCCCAGCAAGAGATAAGTTGTTCAATAAGGTAAGAAACCAATCATATGAGTCAGTAAGATCTTCATCAGGATTTGTCTCATATCTTTCGTATTCTTGAACAAGCAGTGCTCTTTGTTTTATTTTAATCGTTCTGTTCCTTGACATTGAACTTCTAATGTATCCCAATATCTCCTTAGAGGTTTTACATGCAATTACTCTATTGGACATGACAGAATCCAAACTGTTATGGAGAATAAATTTCACCTTTGAATCTTTAAGAACTTCGAGTTTTTCTTAAAGAATTTTTTCGACATCGGTTCAATAATTAAACGATGTCAAAACTTCATTTTCAAAATTTCATCCGGTGATATATCTCTTTGTTTCGCGCTTGCTTAAAAAAACATACTCCCCCCTAACATATTTCCCCTCCCGCCTACATTAAAACAACATTCAGACAAAATAAATCAAAAGTAACTAAAACCAAAACAAAAAACATAACTAAAAACAAAACTAAAACTATAAAGCTGACTGTCCAGATTGAAACAATTCACAAAACCGTAAGCAGCTCTTCTCCCCTTTCTTCCTCGCTATAAACCCTAGAACGCAATTCGTTCGAACCACGGCTTTCAATCATTTTTTTTGTTTGTTTCTTTGTTCGATACTTCGATTAAACCTATTTTATTTCCTCTTTTTTGTTTCTTAAACAGATCTAGAGCTTTGGATTTTTGGGTTTGAAGTGGGTTTCGAGGATTAAAGTGGGTTTCGATGGATTTGGCTTGCGAGGTTCATTGTCTTGTTCGAGTTTGGGTTTTGTCAGCTGGTTCGAGCTTCATTGTCTACTCAGGTATTTCGAGTTTGTTTCTTTGTTAGTTCTTTCTCTTTGAGTCTGCAGCTGGTTCGAATTTGATACTAATTTGGTGTGTATATATCTCTATATATGTATGTCTATGGTTGCATGCTCCAAGTGTTTGTTTAAAGTCCCCATGGAACCCCTAAATTTCTCTGTTGTTTGTAGTCCCTGAGATCAGTCCTAAATTTGTGCTCTGTTATATGTTTGTTTTCTTGTATTACTCTGTTATTTGTATGATTTCTCTATTAAATTTATTTTTTTGGTTGTTCGATTTTGTGGGTTTAAACTAATTACAATGATGTAGGTAGGTAGCTTTTGGTTATTCATATACATGGATAAGACATGGCTTTCCAAACAAAAGGATTCTTTAGATTATGAAATTGGGGTAGAAGAGTTCTTAATATATGCTCAAGAGAATTCAAAAGATCTCAAGAGAATACTCTACCCATGTGCATGATGTGCTAATTTCAAACAGTTTTCTGTAAATATTATAAGGGGACATATCTATGAAAATTGTTTTAGTTTTGGGTATGTCAAATTGATTTGGCAGGGGAAAGACAATAGTGGGACGACTAGGTATGTCAATATAGGGTATGTCAATATAGTTACATACAGACTCTTTCCTGTGTTAACCCTCAATTTTTAATCCTTTGTTTCTCAATAGCTAATTCTTTTTCCATTTCTTCATACTTGAGAATAAACATGGATTCTGAGGCTTTAGCAATCTTTCAGTCATTGTTAACTTTATTCATCATCACTAGTTTGTATTCTAAGAAGTCATTTCTCTCTTTGCATTCTTCAATCTCACTTCTTAGTCTGGTATTTTCTAGTGTTTTTGTTTTAAAACTAAGATGCAATGATTTCAGGAAAGATTTTAGTCTATATGTATCATCAATATCAAACTTGTAAATTGGTTCTTGTACCTTATTAGTAGAGGAATCATATGTGGTTTGAGTTTCCTCGAAACTTGCCACTAATGCATAGTTCACTTCTTCTTCTTCAAGTAATGATCTGAGATATTTTGTGTTGGAATCTTCAGCTTCATATTCTTTCCCAGCAAGAGATAAGTTGTTCAATAAGTTAAGAAACCGATCATATGAGTCAGTAAGATCTTCATCAGGATTTGTCTCATATCTTTCGTATTCTTTAACAAGCAGTGCTCTTTGATTCTTTTTAATCGCTTCTGTTCCGTGACATTAAAATTCTAATGTATCCCCATATCTCTTTAGAGGTTTTAATAAGTGATCTAACAACATTTTTTTTGCTTGTAATATTTAAGTTTGTACATAATATATAATTTTTTTAATATAAAATTTAATGTATTTTTTTGCGTAAAATATTATGAATTTTCAGTTTTATACATTTTTCTTATTTGTTTATATTTTCACTTATTTTTCATAATGCCTTTCTAAACACTTATCATTTTTTCTTTTGCTAAACTAAACATGTATTGTTTCTTTTTATTTTAATTTGTTAGATTATCTATTAATGTAATCGATCGAGAGTATCTCCTTAGCTACCAGAAGCGGATCCTGATAGGGGCAAGAGGGTCAGTCGACTCCATTAAATTTTTGTTCCTAATTTTATATAATTACATAATGTCGTGCAACGGTAAAAAATTACATAGTTTGAATATTAAATTTTTTTTTTCTATGTTAACATTTCGGTATCCACCATTCTAATCAAAGTCGAGATGACTTATTAATGTTGTGCAACGGCAAAGAATTACATAATATGAATATTAAATTTTCTTATGTTCATTCCGATTAATTATAGTTACAAAATATTATATATGACCTCTCCTATTTTGGTTGGTCTTGTTTTCTGTAGTTGTATTTAGTTGAACTCCTATAATTAGAGGTTCTTTTAATGAAATGGTGTTAAAAAAAAGGATACGTTGTACTTGGTTACTTAAACAATAAGAACCACACAACAGTAGGAGTGCCCCGCTTTTATTTATAATTTTAAGGTCATTCAAATCCATTATCAGGGTACTTTCTGTTTTGGTTATATTTTAAATTAGTTACAAAATATATCTTGTTTGCATCTTTTGTGGATGAAAAATGCATATTTCGATCCATTGAAGTTTTTTGTGAAGAAAAGTTGGTTTATGGTTAAAGCCACGAGTGTAGATGATGATGACAATAAAGGTGAAGATGGTGACAAGAAACCTGATTGGTTAAAGAGGCCGGAAGACATTCTCAAAAATAGAGGCTCTTACCAAACTGCTTGCGTACTTTCAGCTAATCACTGAAATTGCGATGATCGTGTGTTGGTTCTATAAGTATGTGCTAACTCCAGCCTATGTAATCGGAAATAGCTTTTAGAGCCAAAACCTAAGAATGCCATTGCTGTTTTAGATAAGGGAAAAGAACGGAATAACAGATGGGGTAAAAATCATAGTTGAAAGGGAAATAGCCAAACGAAAGAACAAAATGAGGAAGAGAGCAACACAATCGGGAGGATTCAGTTCTACAAGAGTCTATTTTACATATACATTCAAGTTCAGTTCCATATTCATTTTGGTAAGTAGGAGTAAGAGGTTCCACACATGTTTAAAAAATACTACTATATAGTGAAAAGGAGCAGTAAGTGATATTTTGGTACTCAGCACAATTGTTTCTCCTAAGATTTAGACTTTATTTTGGTGGTATTTGAAGCTTATTATTCTAGGCTTTATGGCACCCTTCTGCTGTAAATCTATCAGGTTTAGTTGTAGAGAATTGATGTCTGCAGATGTAAGCATCATGCTTGGTAATGGATATTTCACAATAGAGGAATTACCATTGCTTTCTCAAGGTCTCTTATTTTGAAACTGTTTTAACAAGTCTGACATTTAAATGAATTCTTTCTTAGTAACTGAACGTATTTAAATGTATTGTACTAAAATAACCTTCAAAACCATGTTTCTCTTGCTTCCTTAAATGTATTGTATAAAATAACCTCCAAAACCCAAGGAACTGCAAAGTGGTGACCAAAATTTTGAAGGTCTACGTACTAAAATTATGTCATTTACACTGTCAAGATATCTGCATTCAGTTGGGGCCACTTTCAATTGTAAGTAGCTAAACACGTTCACAGTTGATCTCAAAATCAAATTTTGACATGTTTGATAATGTCATAAGCTCCTACCCAGTTAAGGAAGTTTGGGACACATTTCAAATACCGTGTGGGGGAACTGAGCAAGTGAGGGAAAATAAGATGTAACCTCTCATACAACAATACGAACATTTTCATTCTGAAGATGGTGAAACTCTGAATGACACCTTCAGTAGATTCCAAAAATTGCTGAATGAATTGAAACAATATGGAAAGATATATCAAACCAAGGACGCAAACCTTAAATTTCCAAGGTCTTTACCAAAAGAATGGAAGCCAATTATAGTTTCTTTAAGAAACTCACAAGAGTACAAGGAGTTCACTCTTGAGAGATTGTATGACATTTTAAAGACCTATGAGCTTGAAATGGAGCAATTAGATGAGCTTATTGGGAAAGGAAGAAAGAAAGGTGGGTCTATGGCATTGATAGCTGAGCCTAAGAGGGTAGAAGAAATGAAGGTTGAGACTGCTAAAAGTGCACCAAACAACATTGTTTGTGAAGGCAAATCTGAGATGAGCAAAGGAAAAGGGTTGACGGCTGAAGATGAAGACTGTCATAGTCAAGATGACCTAGATGAGGTTGATGAGCATCTAGCCTTCCTGTCTAGAGGATTTGCAAAGCTGAAGTTTAAGAAAAATCCAAGAGCTGTGAATCCTAACAGAAACATGGTGGACAAATCCAAATTCAAGTGTTTCAAATGTGGGATAACTGGTCACTTTGCAAACGAGTATAGGAGGCCTAGTTCTCAAAAGAAAAGGATTGAGCCTGTAGACTATAAAAAGAAATATTTTGAGTTGCTCAAACAAAAAAAATAGCCTTCATCACTACTCAAGAGTCTAAACATTAGAATTAGCCTAAAATGTGTTCTTAACTATATTGACATACCATAAACTGTTTTTAATCTTTTGTTTCTCAATGGCTAATTCTTTTTCCATTTCTTTATACTTGAGTCTAAGCATGTTTTCTGAGTCTTTAGCAATCTCGCAGTCATTGTTAACTTTATTCATCATCACTAGTTCATATTCTAATAAGTCATTTCTCTCTTTGCATTCTTCAATCTCACTTCATAGTCTAGTATTTTCTAGTGTTTTTATTTTAAAACTAAGATGCAATGATTTCAGGAAAGATTTTAGTCTATATGTATCATCAATATCAAAGTTGTAAATTGGTTCTTGTACCTTATCAGTAGAGGAATCATCTGTGGTTTGAGTTTCCTCGAAACTTGCCACCAATGCATAGTTCACTTCTTCTTCTTCAGGTAATGATCTGAGATATTTTGTGTTGGAATCTTCAGCTTCATATTCTTTCCCAGCAAGAGATAAGTTGTTCAATAAGGTAAGAAACCAATCATATGAGTCAGTAAGATCTTCATCAGGATTTGTCTCATATCTTTCGTATTCTTGAACAAGCAGTGCTCTTTGTTTTATTTTAATCGTTCTGTTCCTTGACATTGAACTTCTAATGTATCCCAATATCTCCTTAGAGGTTTTACATGTAATTACTCTATTGGACATGACAGAATCCAAACTGTTATGGAGAATAAATTTCACCTTTGAATCTTTAAGAACTTCGAGTTTTTCTTAAAGAATTTTTTCGACATCGGTTCAATAATTAAACGATGTCAAAACTTCATTTTCAAAATTTCATCCGGTGATATATCTCTTTGTTTCGCGCTTGCTTAAAAAAACATACTCCCCCCTAACATATTTCCCCTCCCGCCTACATTAAAACAACATTCAGACAAAATAAATCAAAAGTAACTAAAACCAAAACAAAAAACATAACTAAAAACAAAACTAAAACTATAAAGCTGACTGTCCAGATTGAAACAATTCACAAAACCGTAAGCAGCTCTTCTCCCCTTTCTTCCTCGCTATAAACCCTAGAACGCAATTCGTTCGAACCACGGCTTTCAATCATTTTTTTGTTTGTTTCTTTGTTCGATACTTCGATTAAACCTATTTTATTTCCTCTTTTTTGTTTCTTAAACAGATCTAGAGCTTTGGATTTTTGGGTTTGAAGTGGGTTTCGAGGATTAAAGTGGGTTTCGATGGATTTGGCTTGCGAGGTTCATTGTCTTGTTCGAGTTTGGGTTTTGTCAGCTGGTTCGAGCTTCATTGTCTACTCAGGTATTTCGAGTTTGCTTCTTTGTTAGTTCTTTCTCTTTGAGTCTGCAGCTGGTTCGAATTTGATACTAATTTGGTGTGTATATATCTCTATATATGTATGTCTATGGTTGCATGCTCCAAGTGTTTGTTTAAAGTCCCCATGGAACCCCTAAATTTCTCTGTTGTTTGTAGTCCCTGAGATCAGTCCTAAATTTGTGCTCTGTTATATGTTTGTTTTCTTGTATTACTCTGTTATTTGTATGATTTCTCTATTAAATTTATTTTTTTGGTTGTTCGATTTTGTGGGTTTAAATTAATTACAATGATGTAGGTAGGTAGCTTTTGGTTATTCATATACATGGATAAGACGTGGCTTTCCAAACAAAAGGATTCTTTAGATTATGAAATTGGGGTAGAAGAGTTCTTAATATATGCTCAAGAGAATTCAAAAGATCTCAAGAGAATACTCTACCCATGTGCATGATGTGCTAATTTCAAACAGTTTTCTGTAAATATTATAAGGGGACATATCTATGAAAATTGTTTTAGTTTTGGGTATGTCAAATTGATTTGGCAGGGGAAAGACAATAGTGGGACGACTAGGTATGTCAATATAGGGTATGTCAATATAGTTACATACAGACTCTTTCCTGTGTTAACCCTCAATTTTTAATCCTTTGTTTCTCAATAGCTAATTCTTTTTCCATTTCTTCATACTTGAGAATAAACATGGATTCTGAGGCTTTAGCAATCTTTCAGTCATTGTTAACTTTATTCATCATCACTAGTTTGTATTCTAAGAAGTCATTTCTCTCTTTGCATTCTTCAATCTCACTTCTTAGTCTGGTATTTTCTAGTGTTTTTGTTTTAAAACTAAGATGCAATGATTTCAGGAAAGATTTTAGTCTATATGTATCATCAATATCAAAGTTGTAAATTGGTTCTTGTACCTTATCAGTAGAGGAATCATATGTGGTTTGAGTTTCCTCGAAACTTGCCACTAATGCATAGTTCACTTCTTCTTCTTCAAGTAATGATCTGAGATATTTTGTGTTGGAATCTTCAGCTTCATATTCTTTCCCAGCAAGAGATAAGTTGTTCAATAAGGTAAGAAACCGATCATATGAGTCAGTAAGATCTTCATCAGGATTTGTCTCATATCTTTCGTATTCTTTAACAAGCAGTGCTCTTTGATTCTTTTTAATCGCTTCTGTTCCTTGACATTAAAATTCTAATGTATCCCCATATCTCTTTAGAGGTTTTACATGCAATTACTCTATTGGACATGACAGAATCCCAACTATTATGGAGAATAAATTTCACCTTTGAATCTTTAAGAACTTCGAGGTTTTCTTATCATGTCATCTCTGCTTTAAAGTTATCCGCATAGTGTTCAGGTGTTGTTCCTTCTTTAGGTACCAGTTTCTTTGGGACATGAGGAGCATCAATAATCCTGTCGATGAAGTCAGGATCTGCGGATTCGAGAGACAGTATCATCCTGACTTTCCAGGTCGGATAATTAGCTTTGTTAAGGACCGAAATTTTGAGTGATTCTTGTTTGGTTGTTGACATGATTCGATCTTTACTGGTAGTAAATAACCAGCCTACTCTGATACCACTTGTTAGGCCTTGATTTGATCAAGAAACTATTAGCAGAATTTTATCTATTGATCAATCGAATGTCGGATAGGCTTGATTAGACAACAAACAAGATCCAAATAAACTCATCTCTTATTAACCACTTTAAGGACTGTTATAATACCTTCTCAAGAAAATGTTCTCAAGAGCTGCTAGGTTACACAAATATTACTCGTGTTGTGCTTCTTACTCGTATCTTCATAAGACATGAAAATCTGTGTTTATATGTACAAAGCTTCTACAATTAAAAACTTGATTTACTTTAACAGACGTATATATCAATAAATAAGCTATATCGTATCAATCTTCTTTCTTTCCTTCTCAAACTCAATCTCCAAATATTGATTATACTCGATACTGATCAAGTATCTGCTTACTAATGTGGTTCCATCAGTTGCTGATGCTGTCAACTGTATTGTTCCTTATCGCTTCATTGTGATGATCTTCTGATGCATAAATAAATCTTCCTACATAATAGTGTTGATGTGCAATCTTGTTTTAAATTACCTGAAAACACTACCATGAACCCACACACTGACACTGATGTGGTTAACATGCTTATTTCCCTAGGATACTCTTTAGACACTAGTAGTTTAGGTGGTATTAAGAGGTGAGGACTTAGGAAATAATTGAGTTTTCTTAGTGATGCCTTTCTCAAATTGTTTTCTAGGAAAAATTAGCGATTTTGATGCTATAATCTCTACACTCATTAATATGCTCTACATGCTTTTATCTGATTAGTATTTCAATTTCAGCAATTGTGTCATGCTAGAAATTAGGACCAAATTAGGAAATGTAGCCAATAGACCTAGAATTATCTATTATGCTAGGTTTATTATGCTTTTGCCTAACCATGTGTCTGAGGATCTAGTAATTGAGAATCCAACCAACAAGTTGGACGGCTGGTAGGCACCTCGGGTAAGCCAAATATCAACTTCTATCTCCACCTCTTCTCAACCCATTATTTCCTTGCCTTCTACTGTGACTATAGGATCTGTAGCCTTGACACAACAGATCCCCACCAGTTTAAAATCCAGATCAAAGAAACCAACGTCTATCGTCTCTCAAAAGACAACAGTTGTAACAACTACAATCACACATGTGGTGAGTGATCTGGGTGGTGAGTTAGGTGAGGGGCATGGTGAACATCAAAGAAACCCCCAAGACAAGGTTGGAGAGTTGAGTGAGTCCCACCAAGCCACACCGCAGTCTCCAACAGACTTTAGTGCCTCAAATGGAGTCAACCACATCCCTAGTTGCATCCTCCCAAAAGGATGTAGCTATTGAAAAAGGCCCCCAACCAGGGGCACGGGCCAAAAGGGTGAGGGATAACGAAACCACACACACCTTAAAATCCTACACAAGGAAGAAGAAACCTAGAACAACTGAGGATTCACAGGGTACACACACAGTGCCAGTACAAGTCAAAGACTATGTAACTGCACCTTCACAAATTCAGTTTGATGTGACTCCTACAAATAAGGAGTCACAGCCCCACTCTCTCACAATTGAAACACTTCAAACACACAACTCTCACACTCTCTCTTTGGATGTTGATATATTTCCCACATCACTTCCTGATTCTCCCTCTTTAAAATTAAGGGAGGTGCGCCACTCTTATGCTGGTGATCATTCTCTAGTTGAGAATTTGTTGGATCACTAGTTAATTCCTTCAAGGACTATAGAGGAATATGTGTCTCTACATTTAAAATCAATCTCCACAGATTCAACTATAATCTCAAAACGTACTACATTTGTTTATTCTTCATCAACTGATATCCATCATCCGTTGATAAGTGATTGTCCTTCAACAGATATGCCTAACAACAGTTATCCGTTGAAAGTCACAACTACAACTTCAACTCCTATCTCACAGCAGTTGATGGTCTCTGCAAAAATTACAGAAATTCCAATAATTCCAATCACAGTAGTTGTTTAATCACTTTTAGGATTGAGGGAAGGGAGTTATTTGAGTAAGAGGCTGGGTTTCCTTCAGGAAAAAGGAGAGGTTGAGAGTCAATCAATGCATGTCATTTCTTTAGGCATGGAAAAAGTTAGTTAAAGGAGTGCCACCTTAGTAGGTGAAGGTGAGGGTGTGAGTGGTGTGAGCTAGGGGGAGCCTCTGATGCAAGAATACAGAAGAAATGAGAAAAATACAGGTACCAGAGAGATAAGGGTGGCAACCATCGCTAGTGAGTCAATGAATGTAAATAAGGATGAAAGGAAAAGGCTATATCAGCAAGACTATAAAGCTGTTACAGAATTCATTCTCTTAGATGCTGAGACATTTACTCACCCTGTAACAGCCTATCAAATATTGGTTGTTCAGGGAAATGAGGAGGCAGAGAGAATACTAAATCTAGTACATACAACTAAATATCCATCCCAAGAGCAAATGATGTTCTCTCTCATCTGCCTCCTCCAGCTGACAATGATGATGATTTTGATGAATTTGGTGATTTTGATGATGAATCTAATGAGTTTGATGAAGGCATGGACTTAGAGGGAGATGCAGGCCTTAGTTCAAATACCTCATTGTCAGATTGGATAATGAGCAAAGAAAGAAACTCTCAAGTGTTTACATCTACAATGTTAAAACTCATCAGACAAACTCAAGTAGCCATTGCAAATGCAACTGATGTTGCTACAAAGGCACTTCTCACAGCCCACCTTGAGTCATTGCAACTGCATAAGCTTCAAAATTTAAGACAAAGTGTGGATGTGGATGGTCTTAAGATTGATATTGCTAACATCAAGGCTGACATATACAGAAGGATGGATGAGAAGCTTCCTGAAACCACAATGAGAGAACTACTCACCAGGCTCAGAAAGGAGTCTGAATTAGCCTAAAAGGTTGGTGGTTTGGAGACCAAGATGACCAAAGTTGAAGCTTCCTTAACCAGCATCCTTCAAAATCAAAACACACAAACTCAATTCCTTCAATAGTTGGTGCTGCACAGGGCTCAACTCCTCTCTTTGATGTTAATAAATGGGGGAAGAAGGACAAGGACGGTCAATCCAAAGCTCTAGATGCTCCTGTGCATGTTCAAGTCACCAAAGTAATGGTACCAACTATAACACTGTCAAAGCCATCAACTAAGGGGAAGTTAGACAGTATTGGTCTGATCAATCTTGTAGCAGCTGAGCTCAGACTCAAAGAACGTCAGAGAAAATTGGATGAGCACATTTCAAAAGTATTTGGCTCAACTTCAACAAATCTACATCAGTGAAAGATGTCATTAAGTTGAGGTCACTCATAGCTGAAGAACTAAAGATGGGAGGGAGCAAGGATGGAGAGCCATCATTGACAAATGAGCTGAAGGCAATTATAGTTCTCAACCCGAGTCCATCTCCATACAGGTTTAGCACCAAAATCGAATAGAGCCTGATTTTGAACTTCCTATTCCTGATGAAGACAAACTCATGGGTTTAGCCATTGCAATTTATAGGAGAACCACAGATGTGGGGGTGAAACTAAGGATGGCAAAAATCTATAGACATGGACAACTAATTTATGTGATGTCAGGCGATCCTATGTTTGCACAAGCTAAAAGGGAGGAGGTCTTGAGATTGGAAGATGAATTGGACAAAAAGCAGGCCAAAGGAAAAACTCAAGAGGAAACTGAGAAGGATGCTTCAAGAGTAACAAAGAAATTAGAGGAGGAAATTGAAAACAAGAAGGAATGGCAAACTGGTCATAGACTGAAGAGCAGAGCAAAAATACCATCAACAGAATTAAATGATGAGGACTCTCAACCCATACCAATAAATCATACCATAATTCCTGAAGCTGAGCTGAAGGTTGATCCAGGAATGAATTTTCATGGTGAGCCTATTCAACCAAAAGATGAGCCTATTGATTGGAAGAATATGTCAATGCTAGCCTTCAACTTACCCATTCCTACAAAGAAAAGACAAGTAAGAAGAAAACCAAAGCCTACCCTAGCTCCACCAAAATTCATCTCAAAATCATAGAAGTCCCTAGTCAACAAAGATGACTATCTCTATATTTGGGACATTAAACAATTCTCTGACATTAAGCTTTATCTGGATGATCTAGATGAAGTAAGAGGCATCTTTGCCAACAACCAACTTCCAGAGAGATTCATTTTCAGATATAAGGGTGGCAGTGAGAGAACATGGCCCTTTCTAAGGATTCTCAATGGAAGCTGTGATGTTCTAGTCAAAGTATTCTCTACAATGAAGAAAGACTTTGGTTTTACAAAGATTGCCAGGACAGAAATACTTGACAAGATAGCTAAGATTAAAAAGAGTTGGAGAGATCCCAATTCACTTCCAAGAACATTAATTATTCTAAAGGATGAAAACAGACTGCACAAGGAGCCTCATTGGTTAATGGAGTTCAGGGATGAGGAGGGACTAAGAAGATTAAATGAAACTATCAAGGGGATGCGAGAAATGCTCGACATCAATGTTGAAGATGAAGCTGAGTTCTACAGACAACTCCAACTCTAGATTGGAGAAAACAACAGGAAGCTGGGAAAGAAAACTAGGGAATCAAGGAAAAGGAAATGATCAGCTCAGACTAAAGGAGCACCTTGGTCATGGCATGTAAACTTCTTTTAACATTTCGGTGTACATACAAGTTATATTGTTTGGAACACTATTAAAGAATTTTTGCTATTCATATTGTCTTATTGCCCTTAGTGTTTTGTTCTTATCAAGTCAACCTAAATTTATGCCTATAATTCTATTAGACATAAATTGGGGAAGATTGTTAGGAATATGTTGTGTACTTGATAATAATTATACAAAACACTTTTGTAGAATTAATAGTGAAATTTTTAGCCATCAACAGATAAGTGCATTCTATGCTATCCGTTGAAGGAGTAGCTTTATTTATCTTTGCAACAAGGATATATGTAGCACATTGCTGTTTACCAAATTCATGATAAACGTTTAGATGTGAATATGTATTCTTAAGTCATGTTGACTACTAGAAACACATACAAAATAGGAAGGTCAAGTGTAAATATTCAATACCTTGTAATATTGTATAAGTGAAATAGTATCAACTGCTATGAAATTGATTATCAACGGACAAACCACAAGTATCAACTAATGACAATGTGCCTCAATGGATAACAACCATAAACTGCTAAGGAAGGAAAGTTTCAACGGATAATCAATTGTGAAGCATCAACGGATATGGCTAAAGAAATTTCAACAGGTAACACCTCTAGAGCTTCAACTAATAAACTTCGAATAGGAGTTGATGGTGACTTGACAGAGGCTAACAGAGCCACATGGGTTGATAGTAAACAAAAGGAATGCGGTAGCCTCAACTGGGTATTCGAAGAAAGTGAAGTATTTCCATTCTGGTGCAAAACGAGAGATATTCAAAGATGTTAAATTCAACTTGGATTTTCTTGGACAGAGAAATGAAGAAGAATGTGAAGACATAGCTTTTAGATTTGATTTTTTTTTTATCTTGACACGCATGTAACCTTGGTGATATATAAACCAAGGAGTAGCTAGTTAAAATAATGACTTAGACATTCAAGAAAATCTTAAGAGAGTCTCTGTTCTATACCAGATAGCAGCTGTGTGCAAACTTTGTATTACATATCATTTCTTCAATATATATATATATATATATATATATATACATATATATATATATATACATATATATATCTGGTGGAAAGACAATCCACCAAAAGTTTTTAAAGCTTTCAGTGTCATTTCCCGTGTCTTGAATATATATTACAACAATTCAAACACACATTGCATTCAATCCTCTAAAGTCTAAAAGAAAATTAAAAAGAATCAGAATTCCATACAACCCCCCTTCTGTAATTCTGTTGTGTTCTCTTTTACTTATTGAGTTATGATCTTTTTTGAAATTTTGGTAAATTTAATTGTTCATAGTTTGAGCTAAGGTAATTATTTGGTGACTTTCAAAAGATTGATTGATAACATCACTTTTTAATTAAAAATAAAATTTTAAAATTTTATTTGACTGTACAAAACTAAATTAAAAAAAATTAATTAGTAATAGAATCGATAACCCTCTCGTGTTTGGCAAATGATTTTTAAAATACAGTTTGTGTTACACAAATTGTAGTCGTTCATTTCGATTTAACCTAATTTTAACCCACTTTTAAACTGGACCGCATATATATATATATATATATATATATATATATATATATATATATATGTGTGTGTGTGTGTGTGTAAAGAGAGAGAGGAAAGTTATTTGGAGTACCATAATTATTGGAGTCCTAATCCTGACCCTTCATTTTGAATTAGATCCAATGGATGATAGTTTTTTTGAATTAAAGAGATATATATATATATATATATATATATATAGTTTTTTTATTTGTTACACAGATAGGCACGTGTTTTTCTTGTACCACTCGGCAGTTACAACTGATCGAGAGTTTTGTGGATAACGGGAATGAAGAGTGTTCTGCACACTTCAAATTTTTTCCCTTTTTTAATTTTTCTTTTTTTATCCGTAAGAGGCAATATAAACCACTACTGCAGGACTTTCATTTCATATACGTATCCAGTGTCCAATGGCTAATAACAAAGACGATTCATGTAAGTTATGCAACCACACTGAAAAAGTTTCTCCACCTATGTATATATTTAGTATTTGTGTGCAAGATGTGTTAAGCGTTAATCTATTTTTGTTCCCCTTTTTTTTGTGTTTTTCGGATGCACACGTCGTTTTGTGCTACATTAGTATCTTTGTTCTGCAGTGTTTTAATGTTTGGGTTAGTACGTACTTATGAATTGTGTTTTATGTAATCATATATCGAGTAGTTGTGTGGAGGATGTGTTCTATGTCAGTCTATCTTGTTCTGGTTTATCTGTGTTTTGTTCTGCACATGTGGTATGGTGTTTCATTAGCATCTCTGTTCGGCATTTTTTATTTAGATGGTTGCTTAATTTTGAATTTTTTTTATATATAGGTGTCCAAAATGTCCCCCATGTTGAGAGTTCAGAGTCTGAACGTTCTTACAAAGATTCTATTCAGGACACATGTGAAAGTGACGAGGATGGAGATGGTGAAGTTCAGATCAATAATCAAGCTTCTTTATCTTGATATTCTGAGATGTAATTTTCTATATTTTTATGGCTAAAATTAGAGTCAAAAATGAGCTATATGTTTCACTGAATCATAGTTTGTTAGGCAAAATTGTTGGGAGAACTGAGTTTTCCGAACACATGGTTGAACTTCTACCTTGTTCTGTTAAATTGAAAGGAAGAGCTAAGTGAAATTATGTATCTTAATTTAGGAGTTGGATTAATGTAACCTCAGTTCACTGGCATAAGTCAAGCTACTATAATCTTGTTTAACTTTGCCCGAAACTTTTGTCCCTCTTGCAGTCTATCTTCCTTGTACCAAAATATTGTTCAAATATTGATTTATTATGATAGCTTGTTAGCCTCGGCCATTTCTCTTGATACTTAACCCCGACAGCTGAAATTAGCAACCTCTTTCCCATTTATAATTTAAATATTTTAACAAACAAAAGTTGGAACAAGATACAGAACTGATTATTGATGGTATTAAATGCAAGCGACAGAAAACCAAAAGAGTAGGACTCGTTCAGATAAAGAAAAACCGACAACCACACATTATTAAGCAAAGTTGCTGCCGTACAAGGAAAAACTTGACACTGCCATTATTTGTGCTAAAGCTAGCCAGAACATCCCGACTTCCTACCGGTTTGTCCTGCTGCCTTTTTCGCCAAGCTCCTAAAGTGTTCTCTAGGAGTCACAAACTCATCATCCTCTTCGAGATGGTCCCTCATCAGCATCCTATCGGCTTCGATCCGTTCGCTATGTATGTCCAAACTAGGCCTTGGTGTCGACCCCTCAGATTGAGATTTGCCAAACACGCTTCCGCTTACTTTCTTCTTGAGCAACGTACCCCTGAAACAATTCCTGGAGCTTTGCAACTATGCCCATCGTCATCAATGGTTACAAATGCAGGCTTCCTATTTTGCCCAATTGTATACCCACGGGTTTTCTATAAGTCTACTGCTTCTCCTTCGCCCTACAAACAAAAGTCTTAGCGTTTTAGCATAACTTTTCAATTCACATATTAGGGAACAAAATATGGATCCAAAAAATATACATATCATTACGTGTGCAGCAACCACGAAAAGTTTGACCACTTATACACATGGGAATGTCACGCAGAAGAGTATCAGAAAAAACACATTTCGACACACACTGCATAACCAAAAAACCTGGTACATTATCACTTGGAGTACAACTTAAATTACAGACCAAGTAATGCATATGAAGAACATGACCACATACTGCAACTACAAAGTGAAGAAACAAAGCAAAAGATTGTTTATTACAAAGTGAAGAAACAACTCATACCCGATAATCAACATTTTCATTCCGCAGTTGACTAAGTCATATACTATATTGCTATATGCAGTACATTTACGCAAGACACAACAAGACACAACCAATGCTTCAAAAGATTGTGTGGCACAAAAGAAAATACCCCTAGTCACCATGTGCAGGACAAGTGCAATTTCATGGTTTTTTAATACATCAATTGTAGAACATACTTCATTTGCCAAATAAAAATATAATCCACACTTAAAATGCGGGACAAACAAAAACAGTCTAACGATACATAACATACATAACGTATAACTAATCCACCATCTGCTAAACCTAATAAATATAAATGTACCATACTACCAGTGAACCGTCCCGCGTTGTATCAATGCAGCATGCATTGAGCCCACAGTATCAATTCGGATTATAATCATAAATTTACAGTATATGCTTGCAAAGTCACACACGACACCATGTAGGACGAGTGATCCGAGAAGCAAAATGTAGGACGACCCATTGAACGAGAGTCGCGCGGTTTTAAAAAACTAATAGTATAGTGCTTGGAACTTCGGCATGCAATGGAATCGAAGAACAAAAGATGGAGAGTGTGGGGAATACCTGAACTCATAATCGCGAAACCTAGATTCGTCCTGCAGACAAATGTCGAGTCGGTGAATTAAGAGGCTGATGTTGAGTCCCGCACCTTGGATTGATCACATCGAACTTCAAGCCCTACGGATAATGGACGTAGTCTGGAGCGGGTGATGCGGGATATGGGTTTGATTAGGAGTTTAAATTTAATTAAAACAGATCCTCCCACATTTTAATTCAGTAAATCTCAGCCGCATGATCTTTTTAAATTTAATTGTAGATCTTAGGGACTCAAATATCACAATAATAATAGTACCCCATAGATCTCAACTATATATATATATATATATATATATAGGCCAACATTCCAGAGAGGGACTCCTTATATGGAGTTACATAGTGCGCCACTATAAATCATCAGTTTTATTATAAATTCTGTTATACAATACATATAAAATGTGATTCTAATATAGAATACTATAAAATAAATCTATTTTAAATAATTTAACACTTAAAATTTGATTTAAAAAATATATTTTCGAAACTGATTCTACAACAGAATAAGTCTGGAAGATTATATTCTGTTATAGAATCATGTGGAGATATTGCATAATTTTAGATGATCTTTGGAATAAAAAAATTGTATAACTTCGTTTTCGGTTTAATAATCAAAATTTGCAATTATATTTCATAAAAATATAATAGAATATATATTACGTGTATATCTATAATGATGTGCTATGTAACTCCATATACGAGAGTATGCTGTGGAGTGCTACCCTATATATATATATATATATATATATATATATATATATATATATATATATATATATATATATACTGTTAAGTTTTATCAAATATCCAGTTATCACAATCAATCAATTTTATGGTGTTTTTCTTTTAAAATATTGTTGATTTTTTTTTTTCGTATTTCTTACAATGTTAAGAATCGCCAAAACTAGTTAATCTTAATCGATTAAAAGTAATCTGCTGATCTATCGATTAAAACAAAACCAAACGATTTGATTTAGTTGAGTTACAAATTACAGGTTATAAATTGATTTTAATTTATTAAAAATTGTTACCATATGATTGGTGCTTAACCACAATCGGAGCGGAACATATAACTTAATAAATAGATTACTTCTTCATATTACACAATTAAATTAACAAGATTATTACTTTAGACAAATTATCGCATGAATAGATGTATGAAAAAGCAAAAATTACGTAAGACATGAACGTATATGCATATAAGAAAACAATTATGTTATGCGCAATAAAAAGAATTGAGCACATACTAAAATCACATTTGTAATATAAAAGTTAATGAATAAAAGAAATGGAAAGCAAGAGAAGTGCTATAAAACAAAGAAAACAAAAATTATATTTTGGTTGGTCTTGTTTTCAGTAGTTGTATTCAGTTGAACTCTTATAATTGGAGGTTCATTTAATGAAATGGTGTTAAAAAAAGTATATGTCATACTTACTGTACTTGGTTACTTAAGCAGTAAGAACCATACAACAGTAGAATTGCCCCTCTTTTATTCCTAATTTTAAAGTCATTCAAATTCATTATTAGGGTACTTTCTGTTTAGGTTATATTTTTAATTAGTTACAAAATATATCTTGTTTGCACCTTTTGTAGATGAAAAATGCATATTTCGATCCATTGAAGTTTTTTGGAAGAAAAGTTGGTTTATGGTTAAAGGCACAAGTGTAGATGATGATGACAATCAAGGTGAAGATGGTGACAAGAAACCTGATTGGTTAAAGAGGCCGGAAGACATTCTCAAAAATAGAGGCTCTTACCAAACTGCTTGCGTACTTTCAGCTAATCACTGAAATTGCGATGATCGTGTGTTGGTTCTATAAGTATGTGCTAACTCCAGCCTATGTAATCGGAAATAGCTTTTAGAGCCAAAACCTAAGAATGCCATTGCTGTTTTAGATAAGGGAAAAGAACGGAATAACAGATGGGGTAAAAATCATAGTTGAAAGGGAAATAGCCAAACGAAAGAACAAAATGAGGAAGAGAGCAACACAATCGGGAGGATTCAGTTCTACAAGAGTCTGTTTTACATATACATTCAAGTTCAGTTCCATATTCATTTTGGTAAGTAGGAGTAAGAGGTTCCACACATGTTTAAAAAATACTACTATATAGTGAAAAGGAGCAGTAAGTGATATTTTGGTACTCAGCACAATTGTTTCTCCTAAGATTTGGACTTTATTTTGGTGGTATTTGAAGCTTATTATTCTAGGCTTTATGGCACCCTTCTGCTGTAAATCTATCAGGTTTAGTTGTAGAGAATTGATGTCTGCAGATGTAAGCATCATGCTTGGTAATGGATATTTCACAATAGAGGAATTACCATTGCTTTCTCAAGGTCTCTTATTTTGAAACTGTTTTAACAAGTCTGACATTTAAATGAATTCTTTCTTAGTAACTGAACGTATTTAAATGTATTGTACTAAAATAACCTTCAAAACCATTTTTCTCTTGCTTCCTTAAATGTATTGTATAAAATAACCTCCAAAACCCAAGGAACTGCAAAGTGGTGACCAAAATTTTGAAGGTCTACGTACTAAAATTATGTCATTTACACTGTCAAGATATCTGCATTCAGTTGGGGCCACTTTCAATTGTAAGTAGCTAAACACGTTCACAGTTGATCTCAAAATCAAATTTTGACATGTTTGATAATGTCATAAGCTCCTACCCAGTTAAGGAAGTTTGGGACACATTTCAAATACCGTGTGGGGGAACTGAGCAAGTGAGGGAAAATAAGATGTAACCTCTCATACAACAATACGAACATTTTCATTCTGAAGATGGTGAAACTCTGAATGACACCTTCAGTAGATTCCAAAAATTGCTGAATGAATTGAAACAATATGGAAAGATATATCAAACCAAGGACGCAAACCTTAAATTTCCAAGGTCTTTACCAAAAGAATGGAAGCCAATTATAGTTTCTTTAAGAAACTCACAAGAGTACAAGGAGTTCACTCTTGAGAGATTGTATGACATTTTAAAGACCTATGAGCTTGAAATGGAGCAAGATGAGCTTATTGGGAAAGGAAGAAAGAAAGGTGGGTCTATGGCATTGATAGCTGAGCCTAAGAGGGTAGAAGAAATGAAGGTTGAGACTGCTAAAAGTGCACCAAACAACATTGTTTGTGAAGGCAAATCTGAGATGAGCAAAGGAAAAGGGTTGACGGCTGAAGATGAAGACTGTCATAGTCAAGATGACCTAGATGAGGTTGATGAGCATCTAGCCTTCCTGTCTAGAGGATTTGCAAAGCTGAAGTTTAAGAAAAATCCAAGAGCTGTGAATCCTAACAGAAACATGGTGGACAAATCCAAATTCAAGTGTTTCAAATGTGGGATAACTGGTCACTTTGCAAACGAGTATAGGAGGCCTAGTTCTCAAAAGAAAAGGATTGAGCCTGTAGACTATAAAAAGAAATATTTTGAGTTGCTCAAACAAAAAAAATAGCCTTCATCACTACTCAAGAGTCTAAACATTAGAATTAGCCTAAAATGTGTTCTTAACTATATTGACATACCATAAACTGTTTTTAATCTTTTGTTTCTCAATGGCTAATTCTTTTTCCATTTCTTTATACTTGAGTCTAAGCATGTTTTCTGAGTCTTTAGCAATCTCGCAGTCATTGTTAACTTTATTCATCATCACTAGTTCATATTCTAATAAGTCATTTCTCTCTTTGCATTCTTCAATCTCACTTCATAGTCTAGTATTTTCTAGTGTTTTTATTTTAAAACTAAGATGCAATGATTTCAGGAAAGATTTTAGTCTATATGTATCATCAATATCAAAGTTGTAAATTGGTTCTTGTACCTTATCAGTAGAGGAATCATCTGTGGTTTGAGTTTCCTCGAAACTTGCCACCAATGCATAGTTCACTTCTTCTTCTTCAGGTAATGATCTGAGATATTTTGTGTTGGAATCTTCAGCTTCATATTCTTTCCCAGCAAGAGATAAGTTGTTCAATAAGGTAAGAAACCAATCATATGAGTCAGTAAGATCTTCATCAGGATTTGTCTCATATCTTTCGTATTCTTGAACAAGCAGTGCTCTTTGTTTTATTTTAATCGTTCTGTTCCTTGACATTGAACTTCTAATGTATCCCAATATCTCCTTAGAGGTTTTACATGTAATTACTCTATTGGACATGACAGAATCCAAACTGTTATGGAGAATAAATTTCACCTTTGAATCTTTAAGAACTTCGAGTTTTTCTTAAAGAATTTTTTCGACATCGGTTCAATAATTAAACGATGTCAAAACTTCATTTTCAAAATTTCATCCGGTGATATATCTCTTTGTTTCGCGCTTGCTTAAAAAAACATACTCCCCCCTAACATATTTCCCCTCCCGCCTACATTAAAACAACATTCAGACAAAATAAATCAAAAGTAACTAAAACCAAAACAAAAAACATAACTAAAAACAAAACTAAAACTATAAAGCTGACTGTCCAGATTGAAACAATTCACAAAACCGTAAGCAGCTCTTCTCCCCTTTCTTCCTCGCTATAAACCCTAGAACGCAATTCGTTCGAACCACGGCTTTCAATCATTTTTTTGTTTGTTTCTTTGTTCGATACTTCGATTAAACCTATTTTATTTCCTCTTTTTTGTTTCTTAAACAGATCTAGAGCTTTGGATTTTTGGGTTTGAAGTGGGTTTCGAGGATTAAAGTGGGTTTCGATGGATTTGGCTTGCGAGGTTCATTGTCTTGTTCGAGTTTGGGTTTTGTCAGCTGGTTCGAGCTTCATTGTCTACTCAGGTATTTCGAGTTTGCTTCTTTGTTAGTTCTTTCTCTTTGAGTCTGCAGCTGGTTCGAATTTGATACTAATTTGGTGTGTATATATCTCTATATATGTATGTCTATGGTTGCATGCTCCAAGTGTTTGTTTAAAGTCCCCATGGAACCCCTAAATTTCTCTGTTGTTTGTAGTCCCTGAGATCAGTCCTAAATTTGTGCTCTGTTATATGTTTGTTTTCTTGTATTACTCTGTTATTTGTATGATTTCTCTATTAAATTTATTTTTTTGGTTGTTCGATTTTGTGGGTTTAAATTAATTACAATGATGTAGGTAGGTAGCTTTTGGTTATTCATATACATGGATAAGACGTGGCTTTCCAAACAAAAGGATTCTTTAGATTATGAAATTGGGGTAGAAGAGTTCTTAATATATGCTCAAGAGAATTCAAAAGATCTCAAGAGAATACTCTACCCATGTGCATGATGTGCTAATTTCAAACAGTTTTCTGTAAATATTATAAGGGGACATATCTATGAAAATTGTTTTAGTTTTGGGTATGTCAAATTGATTTGGCAGGGGAAAGACAATAGTGGGACGACTAGGTATGTCAATATAGGGTATGTCAATATAGTTACATACAGACTCTTTCCTGTGTTAACCCTCAATTTTTAATCCTTTGTTTCTCAATAGCTAATTCTTTTTCCATTTCTTCATACTTGAGAATAAACATGGATTCTGAGGCTTTAGCAATCTTTCAGTCATTGTTAACTTTATTCATCATCACTAGTTTGTATTCTAAGAAGTCATTTCTCTCTTTGCATTCTTCAATCTCACTTCTTAGTCTGGTATTTTCTAGTGTTTTTGTTTTAAAACTAAGATGCAATGATTTCAGGAAAGATTTTAGTCTATATGTATCATCAATATCAAAGTTGTAAATTGGTTCTTGTACCTTATCAGTAGAGGAATCATATGTGGTTTGAGTTTCCTCGAAACTTGCCACTAATGCATAGTTCACTTCTTCTTCTTCAAGTAATGATCTGAGATATTTTGTGTTGGAATCTTCAGCTTCATATTCTTTCCCAGCAAGAGATAAGTTGTTCAATAAGGTAAGAAACCGATCATATGAGTCAGTAAGATCTTCATCAGGATTTGTCTCATATCTTTCGTATTCTTTAACAAGCAGTGCTCTTTGATTCTTTTTAATCGCTTCTGTTCCTTGACATTAAAATTCTAATGTATCCCCATATCTCTTTAGAGGTTTTACATGCAATTACTCTATTGGACATGACAGAATCCCAACTATTATGGAGAATAAATTTCACCTTTGAATCTTTAAGAACTTCGAGGTTTTCTTATCATGTCATCTCTGCTTTAAAGTTATCCGCATAGTGTTCAGGTGTTGTTCCTTCTTTAGGTACCAGTTTCTTTGGGACATGAGGAGCATCAATAATCCTGTCGATGAAGTCAGGATCTGCGGATTCGAGAGACAGTATCATCCTGACTTTCCAGGTCGGATAATTAGCTTTGTTAAGGACCGAAATTTTGAGTGATTCTTGTTTGGTTGTTGACATGATTCGATCTTTACTGGTAGTAAATAACCAGCCTACTCTGATACCACTTGTTAGGCCTTGATTTGATCAAGAAACTATTAGCAGAATTTTATCTATTGATCAATCGAATGTCGGATAGGCTTGATTAGACAACAAACAAGATCCAAATAAACTCATCTCTTATTAACCACTTTAAGGACTGTTATAATACCTTCTCAAGAAAATGTTCTCAAGAGCTGCTAGGTTACACAAATATTACTCGTGTTGTGCTTCTTACTCGTATCTTCATAAGACATGAAAATCTGTGTTTATATGTACAAAGCTTCTACAATTAAAAACTTGATTTACTTTAACAGACGTATATATCAATAAATAAGCTATATCGTATCAATCTTCTTTCTTTCCTTCTCAAACTCAATCTCCAAATATTGATTATACTCGATACTGATCAAGTATCTGCTTACTAATGTGGTTCCATCAGTTGCTGATGCTGTCAACTGTATTGTTCCTTATCGCTTCATTGTGATGATCTTCTGATGCATAAATAAATCTTCCTACATAATAGTGTTGATGTGCAATCTTGTTTTAAATTACCTGAAAACACTACCATGAACCCACACACTGACACTGATGTGGTTAACATGCTTATTTCCCTAGGATACTCTTTAGACACTAGTAGTTTAGGTGGTATTAAGAGGTGAGGACTTAGGAAATAATTGAGTTTTCTTAGTGATGCCTTTCTCAAATTGTTTTCTAGGAAAAATTAGCGATTTTGATGCTATAATCTCTACACTCATTAATATGCTCTACATGCTTTTATCTGATTAGTATTTCAATTTCAGCAATTGTGTCATGCTAGAAATTAGGACCAAATTAGGAAATGTAGCCAATAGACCTAGAATTATCTATTATGCTAGGTTTATTATGCTTTTGCCTAACCATGTGTCTGAGGATCTAGTAATTGAGAATCCAACCAACAAGTTGGACGGCTGGTAGGCACCTCGGGTAAGCCAAATATCAACTTCTATCTCCACCTCTTCTCAACCCATTATTTCCTTGCCTTCTACTGTGACTATAGGATCTGTAGCCTTGACACAACAGATCCCCACCAGTTTAAAATCCAGATCAAAGAAACCAACGTCTATCGTCTCTCAAAAGACAACAGTTGTAACAACTACAATCACACATGTGGTGAGTGATCTGGGTGGTGAGTTAGGTGAGGGGCATGGTGAACATCAAAGAAACCCCCAAGACAAGGTTGGAGAGTTGAGTGAGTCCCACCAAGCCACACCGCAGTCTCCAACAGACTTTAGTGCCTCAAATGGAGTCAACCACATCCCTAGTTGCATCCTCCCAAAAGGATGTAGCTATTGAAAAAGGCCCCCAACCAGGGGCACGGGCCAAAAGGGTGAGGGATAACGAAACCACACACACCTTAAAATCCTACACAAGGAAGAAGAAACCTAGAACAACTGAGGATTCACAGGGTACACACACAGTGCCAGTACAAGTCAAAGACTATGTAACTGCACCTTCACAAATTCAGTTTGATGTGACTCCTACAAATAAGGAGTCACAGCCCCACTCTCTCACAATTGAAACACTTCAAACACACAACTCTCACACTCTCTCTTTGGATGTTGATATATTTCCCACATCACTTCCTGATTCTCCCTCTTTAAAATTAAGGGAGGTGCGCCACTCTTATGCTGGTGATCATTCTCTAGTTGAGAATTTGTTGGATCACTAGTTAATTCCTTCAAGGACTATAGAGGAATATGTGTCTCTACATTTAAAATCAATCTCCACAGATTCAACTATAATCTCAAAACGTACTACATTTGTTTATTCTTCATCAACTGATATCCATCATCCGTTGATAAGTGATTGTCCTTCAACAGATATGCCTAACAACAGTTATCCGTTGAAAGTCACAACTACAACTTCAACTCCTATCTCACAGCAGTTGATGGTCTCTGCAAAAATTACAGAAATTCCAATAATTCCAATCACAGTAGTTGTTTAATCACTTTTAGGATTGAGGGAAGGGAGTTATTTGAGTAAGAGGCTGGGTTTCCTTCAGGAAAAAGGAGAGGTTGAGAGTCAATCAATGCATGTCATTTCTTTAGGCATGGAAAAAGTTAGTTAAAGGAGTGCCACCTTAGTAGGTGAAGGTGAGGGTGTGAGTGGTGTGAGCTAGGGGGAGCCTCTGATGCAAGAATACAGAAGAAATGAGAAAAATACAGGTACCAGAGAGATAAGGGTGGCAACCATCGCTAGTGAGTCAATGAATGTAAATAAGGATGAAAGGAAAAGGCTATATCAGCAAGACTATAAAGCTGTTACAGAATTCATTCTCTTAGATGCTGAGACATTTACTCACCCTGTAACAGCCTATCAAATATTGGTTGTTCAGGGAAATGAGGAGGCAGAGAGAATACTAAATCTAGTACATACAACTAAATATCCATCCCAAGAGCAAATGATGTTCTCTCTCATCTGCCTCCTCCAGCTGACAATGATGATGATTTTGATGAATTTGGTGATTTTGATGATGAATCTAATGAGTTTGATGAAGGCATGGACTTAGAGGGAGATGCAGGCCTTAGTTCAAATACCTCATTGTCAGATTGGATAATGAGCAAAGAAAGAAACTCTCAAGTGTTTACATCTACAATGTTAAAACTCATCAGACAAACTCAAGTAGCCATTGCAAATGCAACTGATGTTGCTACAAAGGCACTTCTCACAGCCCACCTTGAGTCATTGCAACTGCATAAGCTTCAAAATTTAAGACAAAGTGTGGATGTGGATGGTCTTAAGATTGATATTGCTAACATCAAGGCTGACATATACAGAAGGATGGATGAGAAGCTTCCTGAAACCACAATGAGAGAACTACTCACCAGGCTCAGAAAGGAGTCTGAATTAGCCTAAAAGGTTGGTGGTTTGGAGACCAAGATGACCAAAGTTGAAGCTTCCTTAACCAGCATCCTTCAAAATCAAAACACACAAACTCAATTCCTTCAATAGTTGGTGCTGCACAGGGCTCAACTCCTCTCTTTGATGTTAATAAATGGGGGAAGAAGGACAAGGACGGTCAATCCAAAGCTCTAGATGCTCCTGTGCATGTTCAAGTCACCAAAGTAATGGTACCAACTATAACACTGTCAAAGCCATCAACTAAGGGGAAGTTAGACAGTATTGGTCTGATCAATCTTGTAGCAGCTGAGCTCAGACTCAAAGAACGTCAGAGAAAATTGGATGAGCACATTTCAAAAGTATTTGGCTCAACTTCAACAAATCTACATCAGTGAAAGATGTCATTAAGTTGAGGTCACTCATAGCTGAAGAACTAAAGATGGGAGGGAGCAAGGATGGAGAGCCATCATTGACAAATGAGCTGAAGGCAATTATAGTTCTCAACCCGAGTCCATCTCCATACAGGTTTAGCACCAAAATCGAATAGAGCCTGATTTTGAACTTCCTATTCCTGATGAAGACAAACTCATGGGTTTAGCCATTGCAATTTATAGGAGAACCACAGATGTGGGGGTGAAACTAAGGATGGCAAAAATCTATAGACATGGACAACTAATTTATGTGATGTCAGGCGATCCTATGTTTGCACAAGCTAAAAGGGAGGAGGTCTTGAGATTGGAAGATGAATTGGACAAAAAGCAGGCCAAAGGAAAAACTTAAGAGGAAACTGAGAAGGATGCTTCAAGAGTAACAAAGAAATTAGAGGAGGAAATTGAAAACAAGAAGGAATGGCAAACTGGTCATAGACTGAAGAGCAGAGCAAAAATACCATCAACAGAATTAAATGATGAGGACTCTCAACCCATACCAATAAATCATACCATAATTCCTGAAGCTGAGCTGAAGGTTGATCCAGGAATGAATTTTCATGGTGAGCCTATTCAACCAAAAGATGAGCCTATTGATTGGAAGAATATGTCAATGCTAGCCTTCAACTTACCCATTCCTACAAAGAAAAGACAAGTAAGAAGAAAACCAAAGCCTACCCTAGCTCCACCAAAATTCATCTCAAAATCATAGAAGTCCCTAGTCAACAAAGATGACTATCTCTATATTTGGGACATTAAACAATTCTCTGACATTAAGCTTTATCTGGATGATCTAGATGAAGTAAGAGGCATCTTTGCCAACAACCAACTTCCAGAGAGATTCATTTTCAGATATAAGGGTGGCAGTGAGAGAACATGGCCCTTTCTAAGGATTCTCAATGGAAGCTGTGATGTTCTAGTCAAAGTATTCTCTACAATGAAGAAAGACTTTGGTTTTACAAAGATTGCCAGGACAGAAATACTTGACAAGATAGCTAAGATTAAAAAGAGTTGGAGAGATCCCAATTCACTTCCAAGAACATTAATTATTCTAAAGGATGAAAACAGACTGCACAAGGAGCCTCATTGGTTAATGGAGTTCAGGGATGAGGAGGGACTAAGAAGATTAAATGAAACTATCAAGGGGATGCGAGAAATGCTCGACATCAATGTTGAAGATGAAGCTGAGTTCTACAGACAACTCCAACTCTAGATTGGAGAAAACAACAGGAAGCTGGGAAAGAAAACTAGGGAATCAAGGAAAAGGAAATGATCAGCTCAGACTAAAGGAGCACCTTGGTCATGGCATGTAAACTTCTTTTAACATTTCGGTGTACATACAAGTTATATTGTTTGGAACACTATTAAAGAATTTTTGCTATTCATATTGTCTTATTGCCCTTAGTGTTTTGTTCTTATCAAGTCAACCTAAATTTATGCCTATAATTCTATTAGACATAAATTGGGGAAGATTGTTAGGAATATGTTGTGTACTTGATAATAATTATACAAAACACTTTTGTAGAATTAATAGTGAAATTTTTAGCCATCAACAGATAAGTGCATTCTATGCTATCCGTTGAAGGAGTAGCTTTATTTATCTTTGCAACAAGGATATATGTAGCACATTGCTGTTTACCAAATTCATGATAAACGTTTAGATGTGAATATGTATTCTTAAGTCATGTTGACTACTAGAAACACATACAAAATAGGAAGGTCAAGTGTAAATATTCAATACCTTGTAATATTGTATAAGTGAAATAGTATCAACTGCTATGAAATTGATTATCAACGGACAAACCACAAGTATCAACTAATGACAATGTGCCTCAATGGATAACAACCATAAACTGCTAAGGAAGGAAAGTTTCAACGGATAATCAATTGTGAAGCATCAACGGATATGGCTAAAGAAATTTCAACAGGTAACACCTCTAGAGCTTCAACTAATAAACTTCGAATAGGAGTTGATGGTGACTTGACAGAGGCTAACAGAGCCACATGGGTTGATAGTAAACAAAAGGAATGCGGTAGCCTCAACTGGGTATTCGAAGAAAGTGAAGTATTTCCATTCTGGTGCAAAACGAGAGATATTCAAAGATGTTAAATTTAACTTGGATTTTCTTGGACAGAGAAATGAAGAAGAATGTGAAGACATAGCTTTTAGATTTGATTTTTTTTTTATCTTGACACGCATGTAACCTTGGTGATATATAAACCAAGGAGTAGCTAGTTAAAATAATGACTTAGACATTCAAGAAAATCTTAAGAGAGTCTCTGTTCTATACCAGATAGCACCTGTGTGCAAACTTTGTATTACATATCATTTCTTCAATATATATATATATATATATATATATACATATATATATATATATACATATACATATATATATATATATACATATATATATACATATATATATATATATACATATATATATCTGGTGGAAAGACAATCCACCAAAAGTTTTTAAAGCTTTCAGTGTCATTTCCCGTGTCTTGAATATATATTACAACAATTCAAACACACATTGCATTCAATCCTCTAAAGTCTAAAAGAAAATTAAAAAGAATCAGAATTCCATACAACCCCCCTTCTGTAATTCTGTTGTGTTCTCTTTTACTTATTGAGTTATGATCTTTTTTGAAATTTTGGTAAATTTAATTGTTCATAGTTTGAGCTAAGGTAATTATTTGGTGACTTTCAAAAGATTGATTGATAACATCACTTTTTAATTAAAAATAAAATTTTAAAATTTTATTTGACTGTACAAAACTAAATTAAAAAAAATTAATTAGTAATAGAATCGATAACCCTCTCGTGTTTGGCAAATGATTTTTAAAATACAGTTTGTGTTACACAAATTGTAGTCGTTCATTTCGATTTAACCTAATTTTAACCCACTTTTAAACTGGACCGCATATATATATATATATATATATATATATATATATATGTGTGTGTGTGTGTGTGTGTAAAGAGAGAGAGGAAAGTTATTTGGAGTACCATAATTAGTTTTTTTGAATTAAAGATATATATATATATATATATATATATATATATATATATATATAGTTTTTTTATTTGTTACACAGATAGGCACGTGTTTTTCTTGTACCACTCGGCAGTTACAACTGATCGAGAGTTTTGTGGATAACGGGAATGAAGAGTGTTCTGCACACTTCAAATTTTTTCCCTTTTTTAATTTTTCTTTTTTTATCCGTAAGAGGCAATATAAACCACTACTGCAGGACTTTCATTTCATATACGTATCCAGTGTCCAATGGCTAATAACAAAGACGATTCATGTAAGTTATGCAACCACACTGAAAAAGTTTCTCCACCTATGTATATATTTAGTATTTGTGTGCAAGATGTGTTAAGCGTTAATCTATTTTTGTTCCCCTTTTTTTTGTGTTTTTCGGATGCACACGTCGTTTTGTGCTACATTAGTATCTTTGTTCTGCAGTGTTTTAATGTTTGGGTTAGTACGTACTTATGAATTGTGTTTTATGTAATCATATATCGAGTAGTTGTGTGGAGGATGTGTTCTATGTCAGTCTATCTTGTTCTGGTTTATCTGTGTTTTGTTCTGCACATGTGGTATGGTGTTTCATTAGCATCTCTGTTCGGCATTTTTTATTTAGATGGTTGCTTAATTTTGAATTTTTTTTATATATAGGTGTCCAAAATGTCCCCCATGTTGAGAGTTCAGAGTCTGAACGTTCTTACAAAGATTCTATTCAGGACACATGTGAAAGTGACGAGGATGGAGATGGTGAAGTTCAGATCAATAATCAAGCTTCTTTATCTTGATATTCTGAGATGTAATTTTCTATATTTTTATGGCTAAAATTAGAGTCAAAAATGAGCTATATGTTTCACTGAATCATAGTTTGTTAGGCAAAATTGTTGGGAGAACTGAGTTTTCCGAACACATGGTTGAACTTCTACCTTGTTCTGTTAAATTGAAAGGAAGAGCTAAGTGAAATTATGTATCTTAATTTAGGAGTTGGATTAATGTAACCTCAGTTCACTGGCATAAGTCAAGCTACTATAATCTTGTTTAACTTTGCCCGAAACTTTTGTCCCTCTTGCAGTCTATCTTCCTTGTACCAAAATATTGTTCAAATATTGATTTATTATGATAGCTTGTTAGCCTCGGCCATTTCTCTTGATACTTAACCCCGACAGCTGAAATTAGCAACCTCTTTCCCATTTATAATTTAAATATTTTAACAAACAAAAGTTGGAACAAGATACAGAACTGATTATTGATGGTATTAAATGCAAGCGACAGAAAACCAAAAGAGTAGGACTCGTTCAGATAAAGAAAAACCGACAACCACACATTATTAAGCAAAGTTGCTGCCGTACAAGGAAAAACTTGACACTGCCATTATTTGTGCTAAAGCTAGCCAGAACATCCCGACTTCCTACCGGTTTGTCCTGCTGCCTTTTTCGCCAAGCTCCTAAAGTGTTCTCTAGGAGTCACAAACTCATCATCCTCTTCGAGATGGTCCCTCATCAGCATCCTATCGGCTTCGATCCGTTCGCTATGTATGTCCAAACTAGGCCTTGGTGTCGACCCCTCAGATTGAGATTTGCCAAACACGCTTCCGCTTACTTTCTTCTTGAGCAACGTACCCCTGAAACAATTCCTGGAGCTTTGCAACTATGCCCATCGTCATCAATGGTTACAAATGCAGGCTTCCTATTTTGCCCAATTGTATACCCACGGGTTTTCTATAAGTCTACTGCTTCTCCTTCGCCCTACAAACAAAAGTCTTAGCGTTTTAGCATAACTTTTCAATTCACATATTAGGGAACAAAATATGGATCCAAAAAATATACATATCATTACGTGTGCAGCAACCACGAAAAGTTTGACCACTTATACACATGGGAATGTCACGCAGAAGAGTATCAGAAAAAACACATTTTGACACACACTGCATAACCAAAAAACCTGGTACATTATCACTTGGAGTACAACTTAAATTACAGACCAAGTAATGCATATGAAGAACATGACCACATACTGCAACTACAAAGTGAAGAAACAAAGCAAAAGATTGTTTATTACAAAGTGAAGAAACAACTCATACCCGATAATCAACATTTTCATTCCGCAGTTGACTAAGTCATATACTATATTGCTATATGCAGTACATTTACGCAAGACACAACAAGACACAACCAATGCTTCAAAAGATTGTGTGGCACAAAAGAAAATACCCCTAGTCACCATGTGCAGGACAAGTGCAATTTCATGGTTTTTTAATACATCAATTGTAGAACATACTTCATTTGCCAAATAAAAATATAATCCACACTTAAAATGCGGGACAAACAAAAACAGTCTAACGATACATAACATACATAACGTATAACTAATCCACCATCTGCTAAACCTAATAAATATAAATGTACCATACTACCAGTGAACCGTCCCGCGTTGTATCAATGCAGCATGCATTGAGCCCACAGTATCAATTCGGATTATAATCATAAATTTACAGTATATGCTTGCAAAGTCACACACGACACCATGTAGGACGAGTGATCCGAGAAGCAAAATGTAGGACGACCCATTGAACGAGAGTCGCGCGGTTTTAAAAAACTAATAGTATAGTGCTTGGAACTTCGGCATGCAATGGAATCGAAGAACAAAAGATGGAGAGTGTGGGGAATACCTGAACTCATAATCGCGAAACCTAGATTCGTCCTGCAGACAAATGTCGAGTCGGTGAATTAAGAGGCTGATGTTGAGTCCCGCACCTTGGATTGATCACATCGAACTTCAAGCCCTACGGATAATGGACGTAGTCTGGAGCGGGTGATGCGGGATATGGGTTTGATTAGGAGTTTAAATTTAATTAAAACAGATCCTCCCACATTTTAATTCAGTAAATCTCAGCCGCAGGATCTTTTTAAATTTAATTGTAGATCTTAGGGACTCAAATATCACAATAATAATAGTACCCCATAGATCTCAACTATATATATATATATATATATATATATATATATATATAGGCCAACATTCCAGAGAGGGACTCCTTATATGGAGTTACATAGTGCGCCACTATAAATCATCAGTTTTATTATAAATTCTGTTATACAATACATATAAAATGTGATTCTAATATAGAATACTATAAAATAAATCTATTTTAAATAATTTAACACTTAAAATTTGATTTAAAAAATATATTTTCGAAACTGATTCTACAACAGAATAAGTCTGGAAGATTATATTCTGTTATAGAATCATGTGGAGATATTGCATAATTTTAGATGATCTTTGGAATAAAAAAATTGTATAACTTCGTTTTCGGTTTAATAATCAAAATTTGCAATTATATTTCATAAAAATATAATAGAATATATATTACGTGTATATCTATAATGATGTGCTATGTAACTCCATATACGAGAGTATGCTGTGGAGTGCTACCCTATATATATATATATATATATATATATATATATATATATATATATATATATATATATATATATATATATATATATATATATATATATATATATATATATATATACTGTTAAGTTTTATCAAATATCCAGTTATCACAATCAATCAATTTTATGGTGTTTTTCTTTTAAAATATTGTTGATTTTTTTTTTTTCGTATTTCTTACAATGTTAAGAATCGCCAAAACTAGTTAATCTTAATCGATTAAAAGTAATCTGCTGATCTATCGATTAAAACAAAACCAAACGATTTGATTTAGTTGAGTTACAAATTACAGGTTATAAATTGATTTTAATTTATTAAAAATTGTTACCATATGATTGGTGCTTAACCACAATCGGAGCGGAACATATAACTTAATAAATAGATTACTTCTTCATATTACACAATTAAATTAACAAGATTATTACTTTAGACAAATTATCGCATGAATAGATGTATGAAAAAGCAAAAATTACGTAAGACATGAACGTATATGCATATAAGAAAACAATTATGTTATGCGCAATAAAAAGAATTGAGCACATACTAAAATCACATTTGTAATATAAAAGTTAATGAATAAAAGAAATGGAAAGCAAGAGAAGTGCTATAAAACAAAGAAAACAAAAATTATATTTTGGTTGGTCTTGTTTTCAGTAGTTGTATTCAGTTGAACTCTTATAATTGGAGGTTCATTTAATGAAATGGTGTTAAAAAAAGTATATGTCATACTTACTGTACTTGGTTACTTAAGCAGTAAGAACCATACAACAGTAGAATTGCCCCTCTTTTATTCCTAATTTTAAAGTCATTCAAATTCATTATTAGGGTACTTTCTGTTTAGGTTATATTTTTAATTAGTTACAAAATATATCTTGTTTGCACCTTTTGTAGATGAAAAATGCATATTTCGATCCATTGAAGTTTTTTGGAAGAAAAGTTGGTTTATGGTTAAAGGCACAAGTGTAGATGATGATGACAATGAAGGTGAAGATGGTGACAAGAAACCTGATTGGTTAAAGAGGCCGGAAGACATTCTTAAAAATATGAGCCTCTTACCAAACTGCTTGCGTACTTTCAGCTAATCGCTGAAATTGCGATGATCGTGTGTTGATTCTATAAGTATGTGCTAACTCCAGCCTATGCAATCGGAAAAAGCTTTTAGAACCAAAACCTTAGAATGCCATTGCTATTTTAGATAAGGGAAAATAACGGAATAACAGATGCGGTAAAAATCATAGTTGAAAGGGAAATAGCCAAACAAAAGAACAAAATGAGCAAGAGAGCAACACAATCTGGAGGATTCAGTTCTACAAGTGTCTGTTTTACATATACATTCAAGTTCAGTTTCATATTCATTTTAGTAACTAGAGTAAGAGGTTCCACACATGTTTAAAAAATACTTCTATATAGTGAAAAGGAGCAGTAAGAGATATTTTGGTACTCAGCACACTTGTTTCTCCTAAGATTTGGACTTTATTTTGGTGGTATTTGAAGCTTATTATTCTAGGCTTTCTGGCACCCTTCTGCTGTAAATCTATCAGGTTTAGTTGTAGAGAATTGATGTCTGTAGATGTAAGCATTATGCTTGGTAATGGATATTTCACAATAGAGGAATTACCATTGCTTTCTCAAGGCCTCTTATTTTGAAACTGTTTTAACAAGTCTGACATTTAAATAAAATCATTCTTAGTAACTGAACGTATTTTAATGTATTGTACTAAAATAACCTTCAAAACCATTTTTCTCTTTCTTCCTTAAATTTATTGTATAAAATAACCTTCAAAACCCAAGGAACTGCAAAGTAGTGACCACAATTTGGAAGGTCTCTGTACTATAATTATGTCATTTACACTGTCAAGATATCTGCATTCAATTGGGGCCACTTTCAATTGTAAGCAGCTAAATACGTTCATAGTGAATCTCAAAATCAAATAAGCATAAATCAATATTGAAATGATCCTTCAAACACCAATACAGAATTACAACACTGAATTCAAAATCTTCTTGATGATAACTATCTGAAATAGTGGTAAAAGTTGATCCTCAAGCATCAGGCGGTGATATGCAAATATTCTCCCAAAAAACATGATTTAAATTGCTAGCATCTGCAACTAACTCGTATCTATTTCAACAAACAAGCTGCAATGAAATATTAGATATTAAGAAAAGGAATGATTATGTTGAATCTGAACTAGTTTTCATGCTAGAAATTAAGAAAGAAAAAGATATTGCTATAGGCAATAAAAATCAAACGAGGAAGAAATGTGCTATTCTAGAACTAGAACTTAATGCTCAAAAAGAAAAGATAAGTCATTGGACTAGCTCTGGAAGAAAATTTCAAGAACTCTTCAGTGGTAGAAACTCGAAGGAAGGTCTAGGTTATAGATCAAAAGCAGAAAAGAATATTCAAAATCCTGATAGACCTAAGTTCATTCCCATAAAATTTGTTCCCTCTGTTATGAAAAATATCTCCAACAAGAATCATGTTCCTCTTGATGATGAGAAGACTAAAAAGAAGGGAAACAAAAGGAAAAACATAGGTCTACTTTCTAAAGGACAACTGAACAAAAGGATTAGTGAAATCACAGGAAAGCCATTACTAAAAAATGTCAAAAGAAATAGAAATGGCAAGTAAAAAATAAATAAGAAGAACAATTATCAATATGTTCCAGCTGCTCCCATGTAAACTACTTGTCATAACTGTGGAAACACTAATCATCTTGCTATTGACTGCAGAAAAAGTAAGAAGAAAGCAAAAACTATTCATAAATCTGACATTGCAGGAAAAGCAATGAACATCAAACTGGATAATCCATGCTCTCATTGTGGAAGTTTTTGGCATTCTGTTTTTACATGTTCAGATTATCATATCTTATATCAGAACAATTATGATCCTCTTCCAAAGTTTAATCAAAGTTCAAATTTTGATGTCAAGCATACTCATAACTCTTCTACTTATGTGAAAAAGAACATAAATACTAAAAGAACCCAACAAGTGTGGGTTCTCAAAAAAGTCTAATTAAATCTTATATTAACTGACTGCAGGGAAGCAAGAGAGATGTGCTTGTTTTAGATAGTGGATGTTCCGGACATATGACTGAAAATAAAGCCCTGCTGTCAGAATTTGAGAGGAAAGCTGGCCCATCTGTGTCCTATGGAGATGGTAACATTGGACAAACATTGGTATATAGAAATATTTTAATTGAAAATGTCATCATTGAAAACGTAGCTTTGGTGGAAGGATTGGAGCACAATTTGTTGAGCATCATTCAAATAGTTGACAAATGATATCATGTCTCTTTCTATTCAAATCACTGTGAAATAATTGATCAATCTACAGGAAAAATTGCTCTCACTGGTCACAGACATGGCAACATTTATGAAACCAACCTTCACAACAACACTGCTGGCCCTGCAACTTGTCTAATGAGCAAGGCATCTTTAGAAGAAAGTAGGAATTGGCATAAGAAACTTTCTCATCTAAACTTCAACAATATCAATGAACTGGTGAAGAAGGATCTTGTCAGAGGACTTCCCAAAGTATTATTTACACCTAATGGTCTCTATGATGCATGCCAAATTGCCAAGCAAAGAAGGAGTTCTTTTAAAAGCAAGATGGATCACTCAGTTACTGATCCACATCACATGCTTCATCTCGACCTCTTTGGTCTTGTAAATGTTATATCAATCGGCAAGAAAAGGCACACTCTAGTCATTGTTGATGAATTTTCAAGGTTCACTTGGGTGTATTTTCTCCATAGGAAAGATGAAACATCAGAAATTCTGTTATATGATGTGAACATGATTGAGGATGGAAAAATAAAGAAAATCTAGATTCTACGAAGAGACAATGGTACAGAATGCAAAAATTCCACGATGACTGAATTCTATAAGTACAAAGGAATTATCCAGCAGTTTACAGCACCCGGTACTCCTCAACAAAATGGAGTTGTTGAGAGAAAGAATAGAACACTGATAGAAGCAGGAAGGACCATGCTACAAGAAGCGAAGTTACCTACTTATTTCGAGGTTGAAGTGGTTAACACTGCATGCTACACTTAGAATATCACTCTGGTAAATAGACATGGAGTCACTCCTTATCAAAGCTTGAAAGGGATGAAGCCAAGCCTTAAACATCTACATCTCTTTGGCTGCAAATGCTTTGTTCTAAGAACACATCCCGAGCAACTCGGAAAGTTTGATGGAAAGGCTGATGAAGGTATATTTGTTGGGTATCCACCAACAAGAGCCTATAAGGTATTCAACCTAAGAATAAGAGTAGTGGTAGAGTCCATAAATGTATCCTTTGATGACAAGAAAATCACTGGACTGGATTAGGACTCACATGAAATTTAGACATTTCAAAATGATATTGATCGTAACACAGTTCCCGATCAAAATATTGATGATCCCACTACTGATGATGATAATACTGATGACTTCAACGCTACTCAGCCAACTCAAGTTAACTCCAATATTGAAAATCATGATGCTACGATTGAGGGGGAGTAGCAAGAGCAATCAACCAACTCTCCAGTCAACAATCAAAACTTCACTCAGTCATTTGACTTTATTGACTCAACTGGAGAATCATCAGAAGCCAACAATGTAGGGGGAGCTCAGGAACAACATAACTATCAGGATGAAGGATACGATGCAGGGGGAGCATCTAGCTCGAGACAATGTCTTCCACATGATAGGAAGTGGACAAAAGATCATACCCCAGATCTTATTATTGGAATTCCAACTTCTGGAGTTCAAACTCGAAGGGCTATGCAAAATGAGTGTCTCTTTCATAATTTTCTATCCAAGGAGGAACTAAAGAAGGTTGAGGACGCTCCTAAGGATCCCGACTGGATTACAGTCATGCAAGAAGAGCTGAACGAATTTGAAATAAATGAGGTATATATATATATGGAGACTAGTCCCAAGGCCAAAGGACAGATCAATAGTTGATACAAAATGGATGTTCAGAAACAAGACTGATTCTAATGGAACCATCATAAGAAACAAAGCGATACTTGTTTCCAAAGGATATTCACAACAAGAAGGAATCGATTATGATGAGACTTTTGCACCAGTTTCAAGATTAGAAGCAATTAGAATGTTTCTTGCATATGCTACACATAAGAAATTCAAAGTCTTTAAGATGGATGTAAAGAGTGCCTTCTTGAATGGAGAACTCGAAGAGGAAGTGTATGTGGAACAACCACCTGGATTTGTTGATCCTAAATATACAGATCATGTCTACATATTAGACAAGGATTTATATGGACTGAAGCAGGCACCACATGCATGGTATGAAACCATCGCTCAATTTCTCATAGATAGTGGCTTTAAAAGGGTACCATTGATAAAACTCTCTTTTATCTAAATCATGGTAAAGATTTACTTATGGTCCAAATCTATGTTGATGATATTATTTTTGGATCAACTAATGACAAGCTATGTGAAAAGTTCTCTAAGCTCATGCAGTCCACATATCAAATGAGTATGATGGGAGAGATGATTTATTTTCTAGGACTGCAGGTGAAGCAAACGAATGATGGTATCTTTAGAAATCAATCAAAATATACTGACAACTTGCTTAAGAGATTTCACATGCTAGACAGTTCCACAGCTGCCACTCCAATGGCAACGGCAACCAAGCTCGATGCTGATCAAGGAGCTGAAGTTGAAATAACAAATTACAGAGGAATGATTGGCTCTCTCTTATATCTAACAACCAGCAGACCAGATATCATGTTTGCCACTATTCTGTGTGCTTTCAAGACAAACCAAGAGAACCACATCTAATTGCTGTCAAGAGGATCTTTCGATATCTTAAAGGAACTCAAGGTCTTGGTTTGTGGTACTCAACTGAAACAGATTTTAACCTCTGTGGCTACTCTGATGCTGTCTTTGCCGGCTGCAAAGTTGATCGAAAGAGCACTTCTAGAAGCTGTCAGTTTCTAGGAGGATGACTGGTGTCATGGTATAGTAAGAAGCAGAAGTCCATCTCTACATCCACAGCTGAAGCTAGGTACATTGCTGCAGGCAGTTGTTGTGCTCAGATATTATGGATGCGCAATCAGTTGCTGGACTATGGTTTGTCATATTATAAAATTCCTATTTATTGTCACAATGAAAGTGCTATTGCTATGACAGGGAATACATTTTCTTTCCTGTTGCATAGTTTTCTACCACGCCAATCTTTCTTATAAACCCAGAATTTTCAGCGACGGTAATCTTTATCTCTTGAACTCTGTCAAATGTTTCTGGCAAGATTTGATCATTTTAATCAGACTGGTGAGAGGGTTGAAGATTTGTGTCTGGGGAATGATCTTTAAATTCGAAGTTGACATCAACAAACTCTTTTCCGTTTTCATCAAAAATTTTTGGGCGGTCAGGGACTGCAATCTTAGAAGAAATATCTTTAAAAGGTACATCACGTAATAAGACAGGAGACAGATCTGCAGTTCGATGCAGTTTTAAGAATAGATTTCCAAGGACCAGAGACTGATAAATTTTACCATTTTCAGCATTAACATCCTCGGCTACTTCACCAACTTCATCCACCATATCTTCAGATGGATAACTCAGCTCCTCCATTGTATATTGTTGCAGTGGAATGGCAGTAAGAAGTTGTGCATTAAGAACAGTTCCTTCAAAAATCACAAGTTCCTTTCCTTTCTTTCCTTGTGCGGCAATCTCCTTTGAAGAAATATACATGGTATAAACATTTAACCGCATAAATCCCAAAGAAATTTTAGAAATTTAATTACAAACTTTCCATCATTATATAAACAACTACATACCTTCTCTGAAGCACGCCGCTTTTTTAGAGAAGCATCGGTATCATTTGCATTCCTTATAAGACCAAAATTTTCAGGACCTTTGGCATGCAGTAATTTAGAAAGGGAGGATTAATACCCAGCTGCCTTAGCTTTATGGCTAAGATTACGGGTAGGTACCTCGCTTTGCTCTAAGGAATTAAAGGAGACGGTATTTTCAGAATCGACAGGTAATACTTGGCAAACATAAAAAATCAAAAAAAAGCACACCTGCAGATACTGCAATTGCATATATCTCGGCACTTTGGACAACTCCATACCTCCGATGCTTCAGCTTCTTCTGCCTTCTCACCGTATCTGTTGAGTAGAAGTTATTGATGAGTGGTTACCAAACTAGGAATTTGCAAGATTTTGATACGAACATGAGCTAAAAAATCTGTATTTGTTTCATAAAATGGCTTTATCAATATCAACCTATTCAAGAGACATTTCTGACAATACAGCAAAGTGCAGGGCTTCTTTTTCCGCTGACCTTTGCAGGCAGTAGCAGAGCTCCTATGCTGAGGACACTTCAAACATTGAAAAGAAAAGAAAATCAAGAACCAACAACATACCAAACATACTTAATATTAATAAATTACTTTGGCCAACAGTATATTCAACAAATCATGACAATTTTTGTCAAGCAAAACATTAAATCTTGCAAATATCTAACAATTCTTTCCGGCACGGATTAAATAATTATATTCTAGCCCAAACAATTCGTTTTTTATCAGAAAAGAGAAAAAAAAATTAATGACAAAAAAATGAGAGCAGATTTTCAAAGTTCCATAAGAAAATACTTGGTGACAAGTTTTTACTTCTCGATTTAGTGATGTGCGAGGGGAGCTCGAACTTGCGGCCATCCTCAATTGTTAAAAATGTTTTTGAGGGAGGTTGGTGTCGGTCAATGTTCTTACTAGAAGTTTGTTTATGATATGGTGAGGAGGAGAAAAGGAGAATACATGGTTTAAAAGTATTTAATGTTATCTTTTATATTTATTATAATATCTATATTTTCTATAATATCTCATTCTCATATATTTAATATTTATTATATTGTATATTCTAAAACTTAAAATCAATATTCTGACAAAAAAAAAAACTTAACATATAAGAGATTGTAACTTTATTGTATCCATAATGAACTGTATCTCCAAAAGAAGTTAGGAAGGACACAAAAAGATTAAGGACACAAAAAGATGATACTATCTATCTCCTGTGGGTGAAATTTACACTATGGAGCTATTTAGCCTTTATTTGGTCATTAAATACCATTTTTCATTCCATTTGTCCCATCGTATAATTTAACCAGTATTTTCAAATCTAATAAACTTTTGCGGACTTTAATTACTAAGTGTAAAAATTAATATGATATTTATAAAACATAAATATGTTGGTTATCTTATAAAATTCAAAAATAATTTTACTTTCCAATGCCGGTTGTGAAAATTATATTGCTTATCATTGATAAATTAAAATCACATACATCAAGATATAAGAATATCTATTGATTCCGTACTACCCTTTTATAAAATGGAATAGAATACACTATGCAATTTTGAATAATAATTCTCTTGAAAATTCAAATTATTAAATATGTTTTTCTTTAATACATGTTACATTTCTCAAAATCTTCAACTTATTATATATAATTTAGATTTAATATTTTGTCTAGTACTCATCTACATATTTATTTATTGTGATAAATCTTTTATGTATATTAGTAAATTTAACAAGAATTGATATAGTATATTTATTTTGATAACTCGTGTATGTATTTTAGTAATTTTATCATGAATTGATATACTGTTATATTTGTTTTAAATATATTAATATTGACTTGACAAATGCTTACCGGTTTTAACTATTTGTTTTTAATTTTATTTTTATAACAAACATATAAGAATAAGAAAAGTCGAATACATGTCTCTTTTTAGTTGAATACTCAACCAAAATAGCAAATACTAATTTGAAATAAAATAATTGGTCCTAATTTACTTTCATAATATATTTCTTATATATACTTGTTAAATATACATATAACAAAATTTTGTATTTATACTCATGAATAAGTTTTTATATATTCAAAAACAAAACTATGGAGTTCCATCTTTTGTTAGAGCCTTAACCATGGCCTTTGTTGGTATATATAGGATCCAAGGGCCGCTGTTTTTTTATGTTTTTTTTTAAAAAAAGTATTAACTATCATTTGCGGGAATAACACCATTGTTCATAGATTATATTTTTCTCTCATTACTGTGTCTAGATTTGTAATACCAGTTCATTAAATTATATGGTGTGTCGAATATCTTTATCACTTAAAATTGTTTATTTAGTGAAAAATCCAATCATGTCTAACTAAGTTGATGCTTCAATTAAATTTTAAAATAATAGATATTCATTTTCATTTTGTTGCCAAACATGTGTTTAGTATGTCTTTAGTGTGTGATGTAGTGGAATATAAATTCTCATTTGCATTTGTTGTCTTGCCTTCTCTTTCACAATTTTGTTTATTTAGGTGTTCTAACACAAAGGTGTTGAAGTACTCTTGCTTTTAGTTTCATGTTTTGCTATGTTATATTCTTTTAGAGTAATTAATTATTGTGTCTGCTTTTTTGTACATAGGTTGTAAGGATATGCTACATAAATCAAAAGTTGAGAATTTCATACCTCAACACTCATACATAAGTTCTGGCGAGGAAAGTTCTAATCCGCGGATAAGAGTAAAGAACAAGTCCAGGATGGGATGAATGTGCTCTAATTTTGTTATTCCTAACATTTTCAAATTTTCGAATCCTAATTGTGAAGATATTTATAAATCAAAGACAAATTAACATTTTTATACTGTGAAGGATGCTTCTTTATTTTATCAAGCGCATGAGCATCAAACTTTGACGTGTGTAAGTCATCACAAAAATCGAATCGAAAAGGTAATTAGGTGTCAGAATGTCATTCATTGGTGGGATGCGCATAGAAAACAAGGTTTTAATAATAAACTGTGCTCGAGCAAATATAGATTTAACAAGAGCTTACACTTCGGCAAAAAAGATGGTCTTTTTAAAGGAGATATGTGATATCGTTTCTGACTTGAAAAATTTCTCAACCGATGTTAAAATTTGAACGAGAAATCCTAATGCAAGTATATGGTCGTAGCTAAAGTTAAGCTAAAAAGGAGACCTATAATAATATGTCTTATTTTGACTAAAAGATTGATGGAGTAAGAAGGTTTAATGGGGCTTTTCTTAAAACATATAATCGGACAAGCTAATTTTAATATTGTTGGTGATTGTTTGGTTTGAATCTACATACCATACTAATAGAAACTATTTTTTTTTTCTATCAAGAGAAGCCTTATACGACTTTGTGGAGTGTTTATGTTCTAATTAAGAACTAGTTCTCCTTTAATATTCATGAAACCATATATGAAGCGTTCGTTGTTGTGTATCGATCTTTTACAAACTTTTAGCATGAAGTTATTCTTGCATGAATCTTTATTTTTTATGTTTTTTAGCGGTAGGCATATTTTTGCATTGTGCTACTCTCATGATTTGACTTTCTAGCAAAATCTTACATCTTCTTCACCCATAACCCCTTTTTAATATTTAATTTGATCTACATTCTTCTCCCCCCTATATTTTTCTCTCTGTTATATTTTATTGTTGTGTTTTTAGGACTGCTTATCATTTAACATAGGAAGTTGAGTACCAGTCCTTTTTAAATGCAAACATATACTCCCTCCGTCCGACCTTGTTTGACTTTCACGGAGATTAAGAAAAAAGTAGTAAGAGAGTAAGTTTAGTTGAAAAGTTGGTAAAGTGGTGAGACTATCAATATTTTAATAATAGATTTGAGATAGTGGAGGAAGGTACTGAATGTAATAGTGTTTTTTTAATAAAAAGAGTATAAAATAGAGAAGTGGTGGTCGGTGGGTGTAATAGTGAAAGGTAGGGTTAAAAAATAGTAAGTATGATACGTTAATCTTTTTTGGGACGTCCCGAAAAGGAATAGAGGTCACATAAAATGGGAAGGAGGGTGTATACGGTTTGGTATGTTATTGGCCCTTCTTGTTTCTTGATGCCGTCATTTTCATAGACATGTTGGTGAAAAAATAATAATAAATATGTTCTGAAATTTCTTAGATGCAGAGTTAAATATCCATCATATTCCATTATAGTTTTTCATGTTTGAATTATAATGGTGCTTAATTACATTATTTTTTAAACACTTATAATTTATTTAAATTAATTTAGTAAATTTATCAGATATCAGTTATTGGATTTTTTAAATTGTGTCTGTCATTTTATGATTTTGAATTATTAGCTTATATACACTCCTACTCTGACTCTCATGAAAGTCATGGATTCTTAGTATAAGAGTATATTTAATTTTGAATTTTGAATTTAGAAATAATAGTCCGTGAAATGGGGCTGTTACAATTATAATTTGTATAGTCAGCTTGACAAAAACTTGTCATCCTTGATAATAGTTGTGTTCGCTAACTCATTAATCAAGCTCTTCTTATACGTGTACAAAGATGTTTCGAACTGTATGTAGTCTATAAATCTGGAGATTGAATATGTTTTATCCCTTTTGCAGCAAGAACTATTTCATTTGTTTGTTTTCCTTTTTATCCAACTTCACATCTTGATTATTAATTTGTTCCTTTATTGTTCTTATTAAAATTAATAAATAAATAACAAAACAAGTAAAGAAAATTATTAAATTCACAACCCAAAGGAAAATTATAGATTATGTTTTCAAAGTTTCGAGAAATTCATGGCCTCAAACAATCAATATTGAGAATCATGGAGTATTGTCCACCTGCAGGTTGACTTCTGAGACAAACAAACAGAACTGAATCTGTTGACTTCAATGAATCATGGGTTTTCTTTGGCAATCTACAGTTGGCGAGGTTCAGACTCTGGCAAATCGCCAAGTGATTAATCATCATTCGCCTGATCACCATCATTTTTCTCTTGATTAGCTTCAACTCTGCATGAAGCTTCTCCCAATCTTTTCTCTCCTTTTTGGACCTCATCAACAGAAACGCCAAGCCGATTCGAGATTTCCATGACTAGACTCAAAATGTGAGTCTGCGTCTCCATGCAAGAATCATAAGATTGTTGCAGGAGATTCACCCTCTCTATAACATCTTGTTGAGATGCATAAGAGGTGGTAGCTTGTTTCCTGACATTTTCGGAAACATTTTTGAAATCATCACTCATTGTAGCAATTCTTTTGTCGATCCCAGTGATCATGGTACTGAGTTTGTGCACCTTATTTCCGAGAGCTACCAAATTATCGGGTTTCTTCTTATCAGCCTCTTCATCGACTTGTTGATTGGCTCTTTCTGTTTCCTCCTCCATAGCCTTTCCGTTCTCAGGTGAATCAAGAAAGGATTGATCGGTAAACATTTTCTTGCCTGCTGCATAGTTTTCTGCCACACCAACAAACTTTTTTCGGTTTTCATCAGAATTTTTTGGGCGGTCAGGGACTGCAATCTTAGAAGAAATATCTGCAAAAGGTACATCACATAATAAGACAGGAGACAGGTCTGCATAAATTAGATTTCCAATTAAGGACGAGAGACTGATAAATTTTACCATTTTCAGCATTAACATCCTCGGCTGCTTCACCAACTTCTTCCATCATATCTTCAGATGGATAACTCAGCTCCTCCATTGTATATTGTTGCAGTGGAATGGCAGTAAGAGGTTGTGCATCAAGAACAGTTTCTTGAAAAACCACAAGTTCCTTTCCTTTCTTTCCTTGTGCAGCAATCTCCTTTGTAGAAATATACATTGTATAAACATTTAACCGCATAAATCCCAGAGAAATTTTAGAAATTTAATTACAAACTTTCCATTATATAAAAAGCTACATACCTTCTCTGAAGCACGCCGCTTTTTTAGAGAAGCACCGGTATCATTTGCATTCTTGACAAGACCAAAATTTTCAGGACCTTTAGCATGTAGTAGTTGAGAAACGGAGGAATACCCAGCTGCCTTGGCTTTATGGCTAAGATTACCAGTAGGTAAATGACCTCGCTTTGTTCTAAGGAATTAAAAGAGACGGTATTTTCAGAATCGACAGGTAATACTTGGCAAGCATAAAAAATCAAAAAAAAAAAAAACACCTGCAGATACTGCAATTGCATATGTCTCGGCACTTTGGACAACTCCATACCTCCGATGCTTCAGCTTCTTCTGCCTTCTCTCCGTATCTGTTGAGTACAAGTAATTGATGAGTAGTTACCAAACTAGGAATTTGCAAAATTGTGATATGAACATGGCTAAAAAATGTGTATTTGTTTCATAAAATAGCTTTATCAATATCAACCTATTCAAGAGACATTTCTGACAATACAGCAAAGTGCAGGGCTTCTTCTTCCCCTGACCTTTGCAGGCAGTAGCCGAGCTCCTATGCTGACGACACTTCCAACATTGAAAAGAAAAGAAAATCAAGCACCAACAACATATCAAACACACTTAAATAATAATATCTTACTATGGCTAACAGTTTCAACAAATTATGACAATTTTTGTAAAGGAAAACACTAAATCTTTCAAATATCTAATAATTCTTTCAAGATTAAATTATTCTATTCTAGCCCTAACAATTCTTTCTTTATCAGAATAGATCAAAAAAAATTAATGACAAAAAAATGAGGGCAAATTTCAAAGGGTAGTATAAGGAAATACCTGGTGACAAGTTTTTACTTGTCGATTTACTGATGTGCCAGGAGAGCTCGAAATTGCGGCCATCTTCAATTGTTAAAAATGTTTTTGAGGTAGGTTGGTTTCGGTCAATGTTCTTAAACTGGTTGGAGGTATGTGTTAAGTAGAAGTTTGTTTATCATATGGTGAGGAGGAGAAAACGAGGATACCTGGTTTAAAATTATTCATTGTTATCTTTTATATTTTTTATAGTATCTATATATTTTATAATATCCCATTCTCTTATATTTAATATTTCTTATAATGTATATTCTAAAACTTAAAATCAATATTCTGATAAAAAAGAAACTTAACATATAAGAGATTGTAACTCCACTGTATCCATGATTAACTCTATCTTCAAAAGAAATTAGGAAGGAGACAAAAAGATGATACTATCTATCTCGTCTGGGTGCAATTTACACTACTTTGGAGCAATTTAGCCTTTATTTGGTCATTAAATACCATTTTTCATTCCATTTGTCTCATCATACAATATAATTTTCACCAATATTTTCAAAGCTAATAAACTTTTACGGACTTTAATTACTAAGTATAAAAATTAATATGATATTTATAAAACATAAAGATGTTGGTTATCTTATAAAATTCAAAAATAATTTTACTTTCCAAAGCCGGAATTGTGAAAATTATATGGCTTATCATTGATAAATTAAAATCACATGAATCAAGATATTAGGAAATCTATTGATTCGGTACTACTCTTCTATGAAATTGAATAGAATATTAATTTTGAATAAAAATTCTTTTCAAGATAAATTAAATATACTTTTTTTTAATACATGTTACATATCTCAAAATCTTCAACTTATTATATATGATTTGCAGATTTACTAATTTGTCTAATACTCATTTACATATTTATTTATTTTGATAAATCTTTTATGTATTTTAGTAATTTTAACAAGAATTGATATAGTATATTTACTTTGATAACTCGTGTATGTCTTTTAGTAATTTTAACAAGAATTGATATACTGTCACTTTTGTTTTCAATATATTAATATTAACTTGACAAAGGCATACCGGTTTTAACTATTTTTTTTTAATAAGAAAAGTCGAATACATGCCTCTTTTTAGTTGAATACTCGACCAAAATAGCAAATATTAATTTGACAAAAAATAATTGGTCCTAATTTACTTTCATAATCTATTTCTTATATATACTCGTTAAATATACAAATAACACAATTTTTATTTATATTCATGAATAAGTTTTTATATATTCAAAAACAAAACTATGGAGTTCAATTTTTGTTGAGTTTTTAGAGCCTTAACCATGGCCTTTGTTGGTATATATAGGATCCAAAAGCTGCAGTTTTTTTATGTTTTTTTTAAAGTATTAACTATTATTTGCAGGAATAACAGGATTGTTCAGGGTGAAAGTCAATAATAACATATTTTTAAAAGAATATGTCCAAAATGACCGCGGCACAAAAAGTGTATCCAAACTAACCAAATGAATGCGCATAAGAGAGATGCGTATCCCGGTACACGCATGTGCAAGATGCGTGTTGTAGCAGAATACTGTGGTAAGACATTTTCATTTTAAAATAATTTATTTGCAGACATATTGTTTTAATGTGATACGCATTGCATGAATGCGTGGGTCTTCGAATACGCATGGTATAAATGCGTAAGTGACTCGTACTAGTTCCTTTGACTTCTTATTATTTATGATATATTCTTGTTCAGAGTGAATTTTAATGTCATCAATCACATGTTTTAGTTTGCGTGTAAACTAATACATAAAGCACATGTACTCAGAGTGGATCCACTGTATGCATATTCTTCTCTGGTATATAGGTAAGGAAGTATGAGTTTCGATTGTCATTTGAGAGAATACGCATATGGCATATGCGTATTTAAGTGGATAAATAAGGCGTTTCTGCTGACAAGTGATATTTAGGACAACCACCTTCATAAAATTTAATATTTAGGGCATTTTCTCGATTGTTCATAGATTATATTTTTCTCTCATTACTGTGTCTAGATTTATAATACGAGTCCATTAAATCATATGGTGTGTCCAATATCTATCTTTATTCTTTCTTTGGATAAATTGAGGGTTTTTTAGTTAAATCGGTGAATGTAATCTATAAATTGGTAATTTTTGTAAAAATTAATTGATTTTTTTTAATAAATTGAAGACTTTTAGAATACCGCAAAAAAGAAGAGTTAAATATTGTGCTAGGCGAGTAATGTTTCTGTCGGTAAACAATATAAAAACAACCACAGTCCATCTAGGACAAGGGTTTCAAGGCCTGTCTTCTTCGTGTTGGCTATAATCTTAAACTCACATTATTGTTTTCCTTATTTATTTAGTCAGTTTTATTGTACTTGATTTGGTCGTTCGTGTCTGAAGATTATCTAGGAATTTGTTTTGAATAAATCCAGTAATGGAGTATGTTTAGGAGTGTGATGGAATATGTTTAGGAGCCTGTTAGCTGATGTCCTAGTTTGTAGCCTCTGAGGGTGGTAATTTCCTTATCTGTTTTTCTCTTTAATTATTGTACTTGGTCATTATCAAATAATATTAAGACTTAAGAGAGTTTGTTCCAAGCGTACGTCAATTTGTGTGAATGCTGTGCTTTACATATATATTGTTTACTGTGATACAAGTTTAGCAGACAGTGTGAACTCTGTACTACATTTGGTATCAGAGCTCGGGTATTGAGTGATCATCTCGAGTGTATGTCAAAGTCAGCTGCGATGGACGCCGGAAAGAGTAAGGGAGGAACGATGGGATTAACGTATCCCATGCTGACCAAAACAAATTATACAGCCTGGGCAATGAAGATGAAGGTCTTCATGCAGGCGCATGGAGTTTGGGAGGCTGTGGAGCCAAGTGACCCGAAGGCTGCGGTAGATGACAGAACGGACAAGGTTGCTCTTGCCATGATCTACCAGAGTATACCTGAAGAACACTTACTTTCTCTCGCAGAAAAGAAGAAAGCTAAGGATGCCTGGGAGGCAATAAAGACTATGTGTCAAGGAGCAAGTCGAGCGAAGGCTGCAAAGATCCAGACCTTGAAGGCTGAGTTCGAATTTTTGAGCATGAAAGATACAGATTTGTTGGAAGATTTCTGCATGAAGCTAAATGGAATCGTGACAAATATCCGAGCACTTGGTGAAGACATAAAGGAATCATACGTTGTGAAGAAAATCCTCCATGCTGTGCCACCAAAATTCCTGCAAATTGCATCAACTATGGAACCGTTCGGGAATTTGGAAACCATGACGGTGGAGGAGGCCGTGGGTTCCCTGAAAGCTCATGAGGAGAGAATTAAAGGTAACACGGAGAACAATGGTGGTCAGCTGTTGATGACAGAGGAAGACTGGATAAAAGGGAAGGTGGAGAAAACAAATTGCTCCTCACCAGGGAGGAGTGGCAAAGACGTATGAATAGATCAAATCCAGAAGGGTCATCAAATGCTAGAGGTTATGGAATAAGGGACAAGAGCAAAGTCAAGTGTTATAACTGTCACTTGTATGGCCATTTTGCCGCTGAGTGTCGAAGGCCAAAACGCACAAAGGAGACTAAACAGGAGGCTCTTATGGCACGGACTGAAGAAGATGAGCCAGCTTTGTTGTTGGCAAAACACGAGAAAGAAGGGGGAAAAATATTGTTGAATGAACAAAGTGTTAAACCAAAGCTAGCAAGTGGTGTCAAAGTGAGTGAAGGAGCTTCAAGCCTATGGTACCTGGACAACGGAGCAAGCAACCATATGACTGGTGATAAAGAAAAAATTGTTGAACTAGACCAAGGGATCACTGGGTTGGTGAAGTTTGGTGACGGCTCAACCGTGAAGATCGAAGGCAAGGGTTCGATTATTTTCAAATGCAAAAATGGTGAAGAAAGAAAGCTTCATGAGGTATTTTACATTCCCACACTTTGTAGTAACATAATAAGCCTGGGTCAAATGTCGGAGGATGGGATTAAAGTGGTTCTTAAGGGAGAATTTCTGTGGGTTTTTGAAGAAAAAGGAAAAGTTCTCATGAAAGTAAAACGCTCGCCAAATCGTTTGTATAAGTTAATTGCAGAAACTGTCAAACCAGAGTGTTTATTGTCTAAAACAGAGAAGGTGTCTAGGTTGTGGCATACACGTTTGGGGCATGTAAATTATCAATCTATGGTTCTGATGAACAAGAAAAATATGGTACATGGGTTTCCAAATGTAGGCTTGTCAAATGAAGTGTGTACTGGGTGTCTGAAGTCAAAACAAGTTAGAAAGAGTTTTCCAAAAAAATCGAGTTTCAATGCAACACAAACTCTGCAGTTAGTACATGGAGACTTATGTGGTCCAATTGATCCAATCACACCTGGTGGAAACAAATATTGTTTTCTGTTGGTTGATGATTTTACGCGAGTTATGTGGGTGTACATGTTAAAGAGTAAAGACGAAGCTTTTGGTGTGTTTAAGAGGTTTCGAGCTCAAGTCGAGGATGACAAGAAAAAAATAAGGGTCTTCAGGACGGATCGAGGAGGGGAGTTTACTTCCACAGAGTTTAAAATTTATTGCGAAGAAGCGGGAATAGAGAGACACTACACTGCTCCTTATACGCCCCAACAAAATGGTGTGGTGGAACGTAGGAACAGAACAGTAGTAGAGATGGCTCGCAGCTACTTAAAGGAGATGAGGTTACCAATGATGTTTTGGGGAGAAGCTTTGAGACACTCTGTATATGTGCTGAATCGATTGCCAACAAGGTCTGTTTCTGATCAGACTCCATACGAAGCATGGACGGGTCTGAAACCGAACATCAGTCACATACGCATATTTGGGTGTGTGACACACATGAAGGTTCCATCTATTCACATGAAGAAACTGGATGATAGGAGCATGGAGGTGATAAACTTAGGAAGGGAACCAGGCACTAAGGCTTACCGATTGTATGATCCTGTAAGTAAACAAGTGATGGTTAGCCGAGACGTAGTGTTTGATGAGAATAGAAGCTGGCAGTGGGAAAAAGACGGAAGTTGTGATGAGCATGACCTGGGAACATTCTCTGTATTGGACCTCGATGAAGCAAACGAAGAAAGTCAAGGAACTACTGAACAAGATTTAGATGGAGAGGCTGGGGGTACTGAAGATATGGAACCACCGCAATCACCAAGATTTAGTGCAAACTGGGAAGATCACGATGAACGTGCTGAACCTCGACGTTACAGGTCCTTGGTTGACATTTATAATGTGTCTGAGCCAGTGGAATTAGAGGAAGAATTAATGCTTATGGAAGTAGAGGAACCCCATAGTTATGAACAAGCGGTAAAAGAAAAGGATTGGAGGCTGTCAATGCAGAGAGAACTCGAATCTATAGAGAAAAATGGTACATGGAGTTTAACGGAATTGCCAAATGGACACAAAGTCATTGATCTGAAATGGATATTTAAGTTAAAGAAAGATGCAAGCGGAAAAATTGTGAAACACAAGGCGAGGTTAGTTGCGAAAGGGTATGTTCAAGAACATGGGGTGGACTATGAAGAAATTTTTGCACCTGTGACGAGATTGGAGACGGTTAGGTTGCTGTTGGCTCTGTCAGCTAAGAATAATTGGGAAGTGCATCACTTGGATGTGAAAACTGCTTTTCTTAATGGAGACATTAACGAAGAGGTGTATGTTGCACAACCTAAAGGATATGTGAAGAAAGGTCAAGAATGATTGGTGTATAAATTATCCAAAGCATTGTATGGGTTGAAACAGGCGCCTCGTGCATGGTATGCTAAACTAAATAGCTGCCTTGAAAAACTTGGATTTGAACGGTGCCCATATGATCAGGCTGCGTATACCAGAAGAGAGAAAGGGGAAGTTTTGATCATTGCTGTCTACGTTGACGATCTTCTGGTCACGGGGTCGAGTGTGTCAGACATTGAAAGCTTCAAGAGACAAATGAATAGTTTCTTTGAGATGAGTGATTTAGGTAAGCTGACTTACTATCTGGGTTTGGAAGTAGAGCTGGGAGATGGGTTCGTTGAGCTGAAGCAAAGTGGTTATGCCAAGAAAGTTCTCAGGCAGGCTGGATTGGAGGATTGTAATCCCACTAAACTTCCCATGGATCCGAAGGAACAATTGACTAAAGATGAAGGGGGTGTACGAGTTGATGCAACAAAATTCAGAAGCATGGTTGGAGGGTTAAGGTACCTCGTGCATACCAGACTAGATATAGCCTTTTCGGTGGGTATCATGAGCAGATTTATGGAAGCTCCAACTGTCATGCACATGAATGCGATCAAACGAATCCTTCGGTATGTAAAAGGCACTCTGGAGACAGGCCTGGTGTATTCACGGAAGAATGGAAATAATGAATTAACAGGATACTCAGATAGTGATCATGCAGGCCATATTGAGGATCGAAGGAGCACTGGGGGAATGGTTTTTTACTTAAATGAAAGCTTGGTTACATGGGTATCGCAGAAGCAAAGGTGTGTAGCTTTATCAACCTGTGAAGCTGAGTTTATGGTTGCAACTGCTGCAGCATGTCAGAGTATATGGTTGCGAAAGTTATTAGAGAAAGTGATAGATGAAACTATTGGGCCAGTTGTTTTATATTTGGACAATAAATCTGCGATCGATCTCTCGAAAAATCCAGTTTTTCATGGACGTAGCAAACACATTGATGTTCGATATCACTTTATACGAGAGTGTGTTGAACGTGAAGAGATTATTGTCAAGCATGTGTCCAATGAAAATCAGCGTGCATATATATTGACTAAAGCCTTGCCAACCATCAGGTTCGAGAGAATGAGAAAATTGTTGGGAGTCAGGGAGCTTGCCAAGAGAGTTTAAGATTAAGGGGGGAAATGTTGGCTATAATCTTAAACTCACATTATTATTTTCCTTATTTATTTAGTCAGTTTTATTGTACTTGATTTGGTCGTTCGTGTCTGAAGATTATCTAGGAATTTGTTTTGAATAAATCCAGTAATGGAGTATGTTTAGGAGTGTGATGGAATATGTTTAGGAGCCTGTTAGCTGATGTCCTAGTTTGTAGCCTCTGAGGGTGGTAATTTCCTTATCTGTTTTTCTCTTTAAGTATTGTACTTGGTCATTATCAAATAATATTAAGAGAGTTTGTTCCAAGCGTACGTCAATTTGTGTGAATGCTGTGCTTTACATATTGTTTACTGTGATACAAGTTTAGCAGAAAGTGTGAACTCTGTACTACACTTCGTTTGCTTAGTTCAATCACAGGTTCTAGAACAACTAAATAAGGGTTTCTTCGTTTTTGATTATAAGCTGGTCTCGATGCAGAAAAATAATAGCGATAAATCTTAGTCAACTCTCTCATCATTCCCAGAGCACGAAAATCATAACAGGAGGAAAAGAAGTCCGGAAATAGCGATGAGCAATTTACCAGATGATCTATGGTTCCAGATCTTCCTCTGCCTTCCGGTGAAGGATCTACTTGCATCCAAGTGTGTTTGAAAATCCTGGCTGTCCAACATTTCAAGCCGTCATTTCGTCACAGATCATCTGCGTCGCTCAATCTCAAGCGGGGAGGATGATGAAACTCTCATCGTTCATCATAATTCAGTTTTTCTAGAGCTACAAGGCGTTGGCCCTTTTTCACTCACCCACCTCACTTCTGGAGGCATTTTAGAACAACTCGACTATCCTTACTCTGAAGGTACATCTTGTAGAATTTTAGGTTCTGATTGTGGAATTGTTTGTGTTCTTGTTGAGCATGGAAGGGGATATTATATTTACCTTTGGAACCCTGCTACAAAACTCTCCAAACTCGTTCCCTCTCAAGCCGAAGGTCGCCTCTTAAAGCGGCAAATTATAGTCTTTGGTTTTGATCAGAAAGATTTTGATTGTAAAGTTGTTGAAGTTGTATCTGCCTCTACTTCGGTATACTCTTCAAACAGGAATGCTTGGCGAAAGATGTTTCCAATTAAGCAAATTCTGCCCATTGATGTTCCCTTTGCAGCTTTAGAAGTATGTTTGCACGGCTTTTTGTTAACAACAGGACATAAAGGTATGATGGCTTTTGATCTCAACAAGGAGGTGTTTATTTATAATATTAACCTCCCTACTGTAGATCCTGAAGGCACTTGCATTGCTGGATATTATGATTCAATTGCTGTTATGATGTGCGAACAATCTGAAAATAAGGTGAAATTGTGGACATTAGATGATGATGCCTTAGTGGTGGTGGAGTAGAGGCATCGTGGACTATGTGAAGCTCAGTTTTGATGTAGGTGATCAGCATTTTTATCGTCCTCGGGGACTTTTTAACAGCGTTGAGTTCTTACTGGTTGATTATAACTACAACCGGTTTCTTTATAACCCCTACAAGCAAGCGCCAACAAATCTTCGCCCTACTACCTCCTGGGGGATTTTTAACCATACAAAGAGCCTTTTTCCAATTGCAGGGTCCAAACAAGTCAAGTGGACTGCTTCACCTTGGAGGCAACTGCAACTTGAGAGGGACATCTCAACTGATAATGATGAAAGTCATGATGATGATTAGGGTGCAACATCTAACTCAGGCTAAAGTGCGAGCGACACGGAGAGGGAAGTGATGTCGGAAATAATGTGGTCCTTTTGTAGTTTAAGTTAAATGTGCTATGCTCTTGATATATTTCTGGTTAATTGTGACATTTATTTTTATTATGTTTTAAAACTTTTGAATTTCTTGTGATGTAATGACTGATGAATCTTAGTTTCCTGTTAATTTTATGACACATTGAGCTTTTGTATCAAATTCCATGATTTATTGTTGTCTTGTGTGTTTTACTTGGGATAGATGTGTTCAGGGTCCAAAATAAAGTTACTAAATATACCTCTTCTGGGGCTGCACAAAGAAGGTAAAACCAGTGATAGGTATATAAAGTTACTAAATATACCTCTTCTGGGGCTGCACAAAGAAGGTAAAACCAGTGATAGATGTGTTCAGGGTCCAAAATCTGGCATACGCGAGATCGTATTTGGTAATTTCTACAACCTCACCTGAATAGCAGGACACATCTCATATTTATTCTCTAGTGCTACATGTATTCTCCAATAGTCTAGCTTTTTATTTAATATATAGTGAAAAATGGGTAATGGCAACTAGTAGTTTAAATTTTATTGTTCGTTCTTGTTTTTTTAATTTTAACTTCATGGAGTGAACTATGACCCACTGAATTATGTTATGTTCTATCTACCTTGTTTAGTGTTCTAGAAGTTTTAGTCTAATACACTGTCACCCTGCTTTTTCTTTGTCTTGTGGTGTGTTCACATTTTTTTTTCTTATAGTTGTGGTTAACTTATTTTTCATTAAAATTCTGTTCGATTTCATCTGCTTTTACTTATTTCTGGAAACGTTAACATGTATCCAGTCACCACTGCTCTTCTAATTTGCTTTGTCATGCATTTGATTTTTGAAAAATAAAACATTAATGCATGGTTCTGATATCTCAGGTTAGGTTGTGGATGTTGGACTTGCAGTTAGAAAATTCAAGAAAGGCGAAGAAGTTGTAGCCATGCTTGGAACAACGGTATAGAATACTCTTATATCTCCGTTTTAGTTCTATCAAGTACTTCATATATTGCGGAATGGATTATGCGAGAAACATTTCAGTTGTTATTGTTATGTTTGCTCATTAATTTTTGCTCATTATGATATTGAAACAGACTAGAGGTGGATTAGTTGAGTATGCAGTAGCAAAGCAAGAAGTGATGGTTCTAAGGCCACTTGAACTATCAGCTGGTGAATGTGCCGCATTAGGCACTCGAGGGTTAACCGCTTACCAATGCCTCATCACAGCGGGAGTAGTCCTTTGAAAAGACACCCACCTATGAACATACTAACTGCTGCAGCTTGAGGTGGTGTTGGTCACTATGCAGTTCTGGTCGCAAAGCTAGGGAACATTTATGTCACTATAACATGTGGCTCTTGCACCATTGATTTTGTGAAGAAGACCTAAAGGATGAGTTGGATTTGTTAGGTAGTTTAGTTTGGTTGGATTTTTTTTGAACTTTGGTTTGTATGAATGATTAGTTAATTTTGCTGTTGATATAGTAAACTTTTGAATAGTTGTTTAATGTTGCAGTACCACACATATATTCAGATATTTAGTACAAAATATGTTGTAGAAAGTAGCCCTTGTGGGCCCCACACTTTGACCTCCACATGGGACTGACACGTGTCTGACCCACATGTGGGTCCCATTTTTTTTAAAATCAGAAGGTCTAACGTAACATAAAATTTCAGTTGCAATAGGGTAGTTGGTTGTTGCAGTAGCATGTCTATTGTAACAGCAAACCCCATGTTGCAGTAGATAATCATAATGTTGCAATAGAAGCCTAGGGCAACATCGAAAAAAGCAACTTAAATTTTATGTTGCAATAGCCATTTTTCGGGCTATTGCAACATATTTTGGGGTTATGGCATCATTTTTCCGATGTTGTTGTAGGCCATATATGGCGTAGTGATTATGGAGCTGATTTTCTCAATAGTTGTATTCCTCCTAGATCACTAGTTTCTGATAAAGAAGATATTCTTATGTCTTATTAGTTTTTCAGCCTTGCATTTATCATAACATGACTGTATAGTGAGTGTGGATTGTGCCTGGATTGCTCGAATACAATTACAAAAGCTAAAAACAAGGCTTACCAAAGACAGCATTGACACGATTACTGCTCGGATAACACATTTATGTATTCCTCAGTCGCACACAAGCATCATAATATTTATGTGAAGGCCCTCAAGCGCCATTGACAAGCATTTACTTAGGATATTTGTATGCTTCTATTTAACTTCTATCAATAATATTGGCTATGTAATCAACTGATTTAATTAATATCTGATAAAGAAGCTATTCTTATTTCTTGTTTGTTTTTAAGCCTTACATGTATTCCAAATTAATTAATTTGGAAGAAGATCGTGGCAGTTAGCTGTAGATATTGACATTGTATTTCAATTTATATTCATAAATCTATGATCCTCCTCTTTTCTTACAGGCAGAGCATCGGAGGAGTTAATAGCTGCTTTATTTAGCATATCACGGTGTCAGCGGCAGTTCTTTGTTCGACTTGCATTCAATCTTGTGGTTTTCAGTATTATATTGATAAACAAGTTGATCAGTATAATTGACTGTCCTCGGTTTCTCTTTACATTTTAACTTTTTGCCCTTACTAATTTTATCAGGTTCCGTTGCTTCTCAGAATATATTTCACCTGCTTGTAAAACCCGAATTCAATTTTTTGATATTTCTCACATTTATTAACGATGTCTGTAGCTAGCTGGCTTCTCATCGCCATCCATATATATAGCCCTGTGTCTAGCACAAGTATTTATGGTAGTTTACTAGTTTACTCCCTCGGTCCATTTTTATTGTCACATTTCTATTTTTGTTTGTCAATTTAACTAAATTTTGTTCAAAGATTATAAGTCACCCTTTCATTATTTTAAAAAACTGAAAATTACATCTTAAAGTATATTAAAAGTTATTTTCGATGACATTTTTTTTTATTTTATCGATTGATAAAATATTAATAAATTTCAGTCCAATTTTGGTCAATTTGACCGGCACAATATCAATGACAACTAAAAAGGACGGAGGGAGTATAATATAAAGACTCAAAAGAGTAAACTCAAATTAAAGTAAACTAAATATATGCGTTCATCCGCCCTCCCATCATGCATGATTACCAAATGGGCAGATTAGTTTGATTAGAAATAAGTCAAATAACCTATCTAATATTTAATCTGGATCGGCGGTACTATATGTGTAATCGGGTTTCTTAGCCAAGTCAATGTTTTACGTGACAAATTTATGATAATCTTTCACGCGTTTATGCGTATGTAAAAAGAACTGGATGACCCTTTCGTGAGATATATAATCAAAGGACGGCAGTCGGCGTCCATGCAATCTAATAGCTGGAAGGATATCTCCCTGCACTGCAGGCTGCAAAGCTGCGTGTATATGTACTTCATCACAACTCATTACTGGATATAGCTTCAAGCATTGCACAATATTCATACTCATTCGAAAACTATATACTCAGGATTTCATTTGAAGGGAAATATATAATTAATTAATGGCAGGTTTACTCATCTTTGTAGGGCTTATAGCTCTTTCCTCCTCATTGGCCATGGCTGCTGACCATAGTCCTCTTCAAGATTTCTGCGTTGCTGAATCCAATAGCCAAGGTATCACAATACTAAATCACTAATATTTATGTCCACTATTCCGATTATATATTTATGTCGACTTAACTTTAACACTATATTTGGAAACTGTAGTTCTTCTGAATGGTCTGGCGTGTAAGAAAGCAAGCACGGTAGAAGCCAGTGACTTCTCCTTCAGTGGACTTCACTTAGCAGGCAACACAAGCAATGCAGTTGGATCAAGGGTAACTCTGGTTTCCGCTACTCAAATTCCTGGACTCAACACGCTTGGAATCTCTCTCGCCCGCATTGACTATGCACCATGGGGCATCAACCCACCTCACGCCCATCCTCGTGCCACTGAAATCCTGACCGTCATGGAAGGCAGCCTTGAAGTTGGATTCATCACCTCCAATCCCGACAATCGTTTGATCTCAAAGATTCTGAACAAGGGTGATGTTTTTGTGTTCCCCATCGGTCTCGTACATTACCAGAAAAATGTAGGAAATGGTAAAGCAATGGCTATTGCCGGACTTAGCAGCCAAAATCCAGGAGTGATTACTATCGCAAATGCAGTGTTCGGTTCTAAGCCGGACATATCAACTGATATACTCGTCAGGGCTTTGCAGGTGGACAAGAGCATCATCACCAGGACCCAGGCTATATTTTAATGAATTTCATTTATTATTTCATGCACTGAAGAGACTGGTCGTAAAACTGATATTACACCTAAGCTGTTAATTTTATTTACTCCTGAATTCTTTGACAATGCATTACTATTGTTCCGTTCCTTAATTTAATTCTTAATGGAAGAAATCTTACCTACAGTTCTTTTCTTCATCTTGTCCAAAAATACCAGAGATAAAATTATGTCCCCCAGGAGCTTGGCTTCCTCATAATACTACACTGATCTTCAGCTTCTAGTCATCAGACACTAGTTTACTTCCATCTGCCGGTATCAGAAATCGGTGTTGCTTGTGATTACCTTTTTGTTCCATTTTTGTGTAACATGACCGAATTATGAACTAATTAAGTACCTCCTCCAAAGCACCATATTCTTAGAAAAGGGGAATAGTCACTAGAGGAAAAGCAGCTATTTTTTCGGCCAAAAACAGATTTCGACTAGATTTGGTCGAAATATATTTTCGACAAGACTCCGTCGAAACAATATATTCGACTGGAAACGGTCGAAATTATATTTTCGCCTAGAAATTGTGAAAAATTCTATGATCCAAAGTGCGGGAAATTTCCTGCCACATGGATATTTTCGACGGGATGTTATTTTCGACCGAGTCCATGGACGGGAAAAAACTTCGACCGGTTCACTGGAAGAAAAGCGGAAATTTGTAGCACTTTCAAATTTGAAACCTTTAAAATGATTACAGTATTTGTCGACCGCTTTTGGTCGAATTTATATTTTCGACCATATTTGGTAGAATGTATTGATTCGACCGTTTTTGGTCAAATTATAAACAAAACTTATAATTTTAAAAATTATATTACATAAAGAATCATTATTTAGTTAAAAATCTTGAACAATCATATATGTTTTGCAAGAAGGACATTAAAAACATGGACTCCGCAAAATATGTTCAGCTTGCAAAACATACCGTGTTTTTTTTTAAGTTTTAATGAAATAACAATAATCATATAACATGCTTTGTAAATAATAAAATTTGTAATGTTTTGGTTGCAGAAAATGATGGTTTCTAAGAGAATAATTGATTATATAGGTAGACCTATATTTCGGTCCAAGTATCGACCGACCAAACTTTCAATGTTTCGGCTTTAATAATATAGTATAGATTAGTATCGATGTGAGATTAATACGAATCTACTTTATATGCAAATATTTCAAATGTATTTATTTATTATCGATTTTTAAGACAAAAGGTGTGCTTATATCTCTTCAAACATGGTTGTGTAAATCGGAAATCGAAAATCGGTGGACCTACTGATTCAAAATTTTATTGGAGATTTATCGGAGATTCTTTTATAAATTGTAGGGTTTTCATCAAATCGGTGAATATATTCTATAAATTAGTGAATTTTTATAAAAATTAATCAGAATATTTTTTAATAAATTGAAAACAATTTTAGAATACTGCTTTCAAATATTATTTACTCAATTAAATGAGAAGAAAAAAAGAAGAGAATTTGACAAAACTACCCCCTTTTAACATATTAATTGCGGTTATACTATATGTTTGCCCCAGTAACTCTTTGTATCTTTGTCTTCATTTCTCCCTCATCTACCTCTATCTCGGTGCTTTCTTTATCTCTCTCTTTCTCTTTATCCTCGCTCTCTTCACCTTCTCCCTATATCTCGTTATCTCTCGTCACGCCTTCTCTCCCTTTCTCTCGAACTTTCAATTAATAAGATGAATTTTTGATTAATTAGGATTTCAGATTTTGGGTAAATCAAAGATTGAATCAAAAAAATTGATGAGATTGATTGCTGGTTGCACTGATTGTTGTTTTTGATTTTGTAGTTGCTTAGGCGGAGGAGGCAGAAGGAAAATCAAGAAAGAGAGATGGACCGTAAGTCTTGGCTGGTTGCTTTGAGTTGTTTTCTTGTTTGTATTAGTTGGTTGCTTTTGAGTTGATTTTTAATTTGTTGCTTTAGTTGATTTTTTTGTTGCAATGCTTGTTGATTTTAATTTTGTTGATTATTTTGGTGTTATTAGTAATGGCCCCAAAGGGGCATTCAGTTCTCTATCTTTGCCATCAGTTGCAACTTATTATTCAAATAAATATACTTTTCAATAGATTTTTCAAGTTGCATTTGTGGTTGCGTATATGGTTGCCAGTAGTTACAGATGTAATTGCAAATGCAATCTTCGTATTTTTGCAAATATTTTTTGAAAGATAGTATTTTTACAATTTGTTTTAGTTAATGACAGTATTTTTACAAAAATTCATTTAGACTTGGGTATTTACGAAAAATAATAGTGATAAATCTTCGTCAACTCTCCCATCATTCCCACAGGAAGAAAATCATAATAGGAGGAAAAGAAGTCCGGAAACAGCGATGAGCAATTTAACAGATGACCTCTGGTTTGAGATTTTCCTCCGCCTTCCGGTGAAGGATCTACTTGCATCCAAGTGTGTTTGCAAATCCTGGCTGTCCAACATTTCGAGCCGTCGTTTCGTCACAGATCATCTCCGTCGCTCAATCTCAAGTGGGGAGGATGATGAAACTCTTATCGTTCATCATTCAGTAAATCTAGAACTACAAGGCTGGGGCCCTTTTTCACTCACCCACCTCACTTCTGGCGACGTTTTAGAACAACTCGACTATCCTTACTCTGAAGGTTACTATTCTTCTGGACCAACATCTTCTAGAATTTTGGGTTCTAATTGTGGCATTGTTTGTGTTCTTGTTGAGCATGGAAGGAGATATGATATTTACCTTTGGAACCCTGCTACAAAACTCTCCAAACTAGTTCCCTCTCAAGCCGAAGGTCGCCTCTTAAAGCAGCAGATTATAGGCTTTGGTTTTGATCAGAAAGATTTTGATTGTAAAGTTGTTGAAATTGTATTCTCCTCTACTTCAGTGTATTCTTCAAACAGGAATGCTTGGCGAAAGATGTATCCAATTAAGCAAATTCTGCCCATCGATGTTCCCTTTGTAGCGTTAGAAGTATGCTTGCACGGATTTTTGTTAACAACGGGACATAAAGGTATGATGGCTTTTGATCTAAACAAGGAGGTATTTATTTATGATATTAAGCTCCCTGTAGATCCTGAAGACACTTGCATTGCTGAATATTATGATTCAATTGCTGTTATGATGTGTGAACGATCTGAAAATAAGGTGAAATTGTGGACATTGGATGATGAAGCATGCCTTAGTGGTGGTGGAGTAGAGGCATCGTGGACTATGAAGCTCAGTTTTGATGTAGGTGATCAGCATTTTTATCGTCCTCAGGGAATTTTCAACAGCGTTGAGTTCATACTGGTTGATTATAGATACAACCGGTTTCTTTATAACCCCTACAAGCAAGCGCCGACAAATCTTCGCCGTACTACCTCCTGGGAGATTTTCAACCATAAAAAGAGCCTTTTTCCAGTTGCAGGGTCCAAACCAGTCAAGTGGACTGCTTCACCTTGGAGGCAGCTGCAACTTGAGTGGGACTACAATGTGGAAAAGGATGAAGAAAGTATCTCAACTGATGATGATAAAAGTCATGATGATTAGGGTGCAACATCCAACTCAGGCTAAAGTGTGAGCAACAAGAAGAGGGAAGTGATGTCGGAAATAATGTGGTCCTTGTGGTTTAAGTTAAATGTCTTTGCTTAATATAATTCTGGTTAATTGTGACATTTAATTTCATTATGTTTTGAAACTTTTGAATTTCTTTTCATGTAATAACTGATGTTTCCTATTAATTTTATTAGAATTGAGTTTTTGTATCAAATTCCATGATTTATTGCTGTCTTACGTCTACTTGGGATATGCTGACTTTGGTGGTTAATTATGGAACTGATTTTGTCAATAGTTGTATTCCTCCAATAGTAATTTCCCTCATTTTATCAGACCTTAAGATAAACCATGTGGGGTAATCCAATGTTTCTTAGCATAAGTTGACGTAATTAATATGCGATTTCAGTCTGCCTATGCTGTGTTTTTCACATTGTGAATGTCTATGATGTATGACAACTATTTATTTAGCTTCTATCTTTAACTTTTTCCGTTTACTGAAACTCGTGCTACTGATGTCTACTGATCACTAGTCTCTGATAAAGAAGATATTCTTATATATGTCTTATTAGTTTTTCAGCCTTGCATTTACCGGCCATATTCCATAGTGACTCTGTGATTTTCATAATTTGGGGACGGCAGTTATGTTTTTTGATTAGAAAAGTGTAGTATTATTTGTGAGATATGTACTGTTCTATTATGTTTGGGGATTATGAATCAAGCAAAATACAGGTGCCTGGTTCTATATATTGGACATTGCTACTTAGCATGACTGTATAGTGAGTGTGGATTGTGCCTGCATTGCTCGAATACAATAACGGAAGCTAAAAACAAGGCTTACCAAAGATAGCATTGACACGATTACTGCTCGATCGGATAACATTTGTGTATTTCTCAGTCGCACACAAAGTTAGCAATCCTAAATGTGTTTCTCTCTTAATGCCAAGATGCCAAAATTTAAATGTATTTCACTTGGGTAGTTTTTTTAAATGGAGACTAAGTGACTTGAGTGTTATAATATGTGTGTTTTGCCTTAATGCAAAGCTTATACAGGCTTTTAGGGCTAACACAATCTAAATGCTTTCCAACTTCCGAGGGATGATTTTTTTTTTAATAATTTAACAAGTATTGTGGCAATAATCGATGAGATATTACTGCGCGCGCCTTCCTTGCTTTAGATTCAAGAAAAGAGAGCATTTCCAACCGCCAAAACCAACCGATCATTGTATTCAGAAAGAAAGCGGTCATTTCCGACCGATCTACCGACCAAACGAAGTCGGTTAGAAAAGATTGGGTTATTCACGACCAATGCAACCGACCGGCAGAGATCGATCAATTATAAGTGGGTGTGGGTTGGTTTTAAAACAGGGCTCCCCGAATGAACCCTGAAATTTCTTTCCGACCGTCTCATTTCTGACTGCCTTTAGTCGCTTTTAGGCCTATCCACGTGTATGCCAAGTCACAGACTCACAGGTGGGGCCAAGTTCTAAGAAAATGGCAAAACATTACTGGCTAAAAGTAGTGGTCAGTCGTCAGTTGGTTATAAGTTTCATTTCCTACCGATCACTTATTTATATAACGAGCAGGTTTTAAAGGACCAATGCAATCGGTCGGTCGGTGGTCGGTTATGAGATGAAAACCGACCAACTCTCTTTATTTCCGACCAATTTCGGCGGTCAGAAATGCCCACTTTTTTTGTAGTGGAGTAATTTCAATTCAAGTGAATATCTGGTTTTCCATATTAATTTAAATCCTCTTTATGCTAAATCTCACCACCATTGCTTTGTCATTGTCTTCACTGACATCAATAGAGGGAAGAAGCCTCATTCTCAAAGAAAGGGAAGACGACGACCTTTTTAACTCTTTCATGTTGGTGCTTATCAACTTGTAACCACTCTAATATTTAATTTATATCTCAAGGTAATTATCTCTTAGTGCATCCCTCTCGTCTCATTGATTTTGATTGGGAAATGTTTTTCAAGGCTGGGATTTTGTTGAACACTATTCCTGCGAAATTCTATTACTAAAAAGGAACACCTAGCGAAAGATAGGATGACTGATATTTCTTGTAGCTAGTTTCCATGTATGCTTTCATGTTTATTGGTTTATCACAGGTGTTTATATTTTATGTTAAACTCCCTGCCCATTCCTTCGAAGTTGCTAGCAGTCCTTTCTGAAACCAGGATCACTAATTTTACGTATCTAGTGTTTATAACACGTCAAGGACACCGTTTGAACGTCACAAGCATCATAATTTTGATGAGAAAGCCCCCAAGCGCCATTGACAAGCATTTACTTAGGATAAATGCTGATTTTGGTGGTCGATTGTGGAACTTATTTTCTCAATAATTATATTCCTACAACCTTTTTATTTCCCTCATTTTATCATGCTTTAAGATAAACCATATGGGGTAACCTAGTGCTTCTTAATTAGATTAAGATAAACCCTATCTTATTTGTGATGTTTACATTGTATGTGTCAGTATTGCAACTTTTGAGCATCTATCATTACTTTTTTCCATTTTTTGATATTTGTATGCTACTATTTAACTTCGGTCAATAATATTGGCTATGTAATCAACTGAATTAATTAATCTATAATAAATAAGCTATTCTTATTTCTTGTTTGTTTTTAAGCCTTACATGTATCATATTCCAAAGTGAATTTACATGACAAAGCAAGCTCAGTATTGATGCAGGCTGGCATCCCATTACTGTTTGTCAAGGGCCTTGTTGAAGGCGTTATATTCTAAGATTTAAATATGGTGATACGTTCTTGTATAACTCCGACAAAAATGTGGGACGATCCTCCTTTAAATGTAATGAAATTTTTAAGTAAACGCAGAGTTTGCAGAGTTTGCTTTCAGATGCAGGATCCAGTCAATTGGACTTCTCTTCTTTGTGGTTGCCAGATGAACCGAGTCTTAGCTTTGAATATCAGACAAGGATTTGGCTAAGGATTAAGAATAAATCCTAATTGATGATGAAGAAAGTGAAGATGATTAGAAATTAACTTTTGCAATAGCTTCTTAATAAGGGTAGTATTTTACACTTGTGTTTGTCCTCCATCCCCAGATAGAGATGATTATACTAAAAGAACTAATGGTTGAATATGGACGAAGTATAGTACTGCAGCATCTTTTAGCTGTTTATAAAGACAAATTATATTTTGAGAGATAGTTATTGACAGTAATGACAGATCAACTGAAGAACTTAAAAGGGACGAAATAATCAGAATTGGAAGAAGATCATCGCAGTTAGCTGTAGATATTGACATTGTATTCCAAATTATGTTCATTAATCTATGATCCTCCTCTTTTCTTACAGGCAAAGCATCGGAGGAATTAATAGCTGCTTTAGTTAGCATATCACAGTGTCAGCAGCAGTTCTTTGTTGGACCTGCTGTTGTTCTTACATTCAATTTTGTGGTTTTCAGTATTATATTGATAAACAAATTGATCTGTATAATTGACTGTGCTCGGTTTCTCCTGACATTTTAACTTTTTGCCCTTACTAATTTTATCAGGTTCCATTGCTTCTCAGAATATATTTCACGTGCTTCTAAAACTTGGATTCAATTTTTTGATATTTCTCACATTTATTCACTATGTGTGTAGCTGGCTTCTCATCGCCATCCATAAAGCTCTGGCCATTCTCCGGGCTCCCCCAGCAAAGTTTCCCATATTTTCAGCATTTTTGGCTCTTGCAGTAGCATGTCTCTCTTTCTACTGGCCTTGCCAATGTTAGCTTACAGTTTAATTGGGGCAATCATTGAAATTCTCCCAGGTCTTGTATATACAGTACTAATAAAAGATATATAGCCACGGTTCCTCAAGACTTCTTAATTACTGGTAGATATGTTTCCTTTACTGTTTAGGGAGTTTGCCAGATGGCTAAGATTGCTGTGACGCCAGTGGCCTAATTCATTTCTTCTTAGGAGAAGAATTTTGCTCTTAAAGGTAACTAAGTGCTACTTGAATATATTTATTACTTGAAGATGTGCCTAACGCTGCACGTACTAATTTGTAAAGTGCATATTAAAACTTGCAAGATATGATAATTCACTCTGTAGCTTGTTATATCTTTGTATCTTGATACTTAATGGCCATTGTTTTGCCAAATCTTCTTGACGATAAAAAATATAAGAAAACTAACTGGCTGTGATTTTACATATTGGTTTTTAAAAGAATCAGACATTGATTTCATTACAGCAGTTTAAGTACAGTTAATCAATTATCTTTATGTTCATTACAACATATTTATTTAATTCTTTTTTGGTATCTCAAATATTTGTATGCTTAATCACTTCTTACCTTGTGTGATCTTAGATTGTTAAGTGAGCTCGGTATAATGTGATAGCCCCCCTGGTTGGATGACTTTGGTGGTACCTAGTGTCTACTGGCAAGAGATAAACCACAGATATTCGTGCTTTAGTTTTCTTTACCAATCCTGTCATGATCATCTGCATAATTTATTATTAAGTTTAGTATTGGTTTTGTCTTTCATAATCCTAAAAGTTAACTGAAAGTCAAAATTTGTGATTACTAAAATAGTAATTACTGTAAGCTTCACTCTTGAACATGTTGTAATTTTGATAATAAAGAGCTGTTATTTCACCTTGACAGTGGGGACTCTAATCTTCATAATACGACTTCTCCAGGTGCTTGCACTTACTCTGGTATTACTTGGTATTGTTGTTGCTACACTAGCCGCTTTGCAATATAGCTTCTTTGGTGCTTGTATACCAGCGGCATTGATCATACCGACTGCTGTCAACAGGATATTATTGTGCTCCAATCTTCTACAGCAACGGAAAGCTCTAGCTTATATCATATCTTCTCCTAAACATTTGTTTTTATTTTACCTTTCTTTATGTAACTGGGTGTAATTGTGAAAGGTAGTGTTAAAAAATACTCCCTCTATCCGCTCATTTCTTTACGTTACTTTTTGGCACCTTTTTCCACGCTCATTTATAGTATATTTCTTTAATATATTTTTTAATTTTTTTTTCTCTGAACAAAAGTTTGATGTTTAAACTTTTATTCGAAAAAAGAAAATTTTTGAAAAAAGTTATGAAACTATACTTTATACGAGCCTCTAAATGCGTGGAGTGTACATAAACAATTCAGGGGATGGAGGGAGTAGTAAGTATGATAGGTTCATTTTTTTGGACGTGCCAAAAAGGAATAGAGGTGACATAAAATGAGGAGGGATTATACGGTTTGGTATGTTATTGGCCCTTGTTTCTTCAATGGGTCATTTTCGGAGACATGTTTGTGAAAAAATAATAATAAATATGTTCTGAAATTTCTTAGATGCTGAGTTAAATATCCATCATATTCTATTATAGTTTTTCTTGTTTGAATTATAGTGGTGCTTAATTACATTATTTTTTAAACACTTATCATTTATTTGAATTAATTTAGTAAATTTATTAGATACCAGTTATTGGATTTTTTGAATTGTGTTTTTAATATTATGATTTTGAATTATTAACTTATATACACTCCTATTCCGACTCTCATGAAATTTGTGGATTCTTGGTATAAAAGTATACTAGCCTTAAACTCGTGCAAAGCACGGGCGACTATATATATAATTTTAAATTTATTATATATAAGTTAAATTTTAACATCATTTTAATATTGTCATAATAATAAATAAATTTTTTATTAAATTATAATCACTCTTAAAGATTTAGCTTTTAAAATATTTTTTATATTATAAATCTTTAGTATAATTAAAGGATAATGATGAAGCATTGATGTAAGAGCAAAATACCTCTATATGTTATAGACAGGGGTGGCAATCGTTTTGTTTCATGTACTTTCATTTCGTGTATTTTCGTGTTTCGTGTACTCGAAGGTGAAACCCGCATCCGCCCGTTATTAATTTCGTGTACCTAATTTGAAACTCGTATCCGATCCGAAACGTTTCGTGTATATTCCGTGTACTTTTCGTGTATATTATATATGGGTTAATTATCAAACTCATCACTCAAGTGGACAAATGGTATCAAACTCATCACTGATCTCCACGGGGTCTCAAGTGGCTCACTAAACTCGCTTAATGCCGAGTTATATACATTGGGAGACAGGGACGCGGCACGGACTTTAATGCTCCTGTAAAGTATAGTTCTATAACTTATTTTTAAGATTTTTCTTTTCTGAATAAAAGTTTGAATGTTATATTGTTATTCAAAAAAAGAATATTTTAAAAATAAATTATAGATCTATATTTTATAAGAGCATTGACGTGCGTGTCGAGTAGTGAAAAAGAAACGTATAGAATTAAATGAGACGGAGGGAGTATGTGTTGTTTTTGGAAACTCGAACAATGTATGTTGCTTTATATGTTAAATTTACATATATTTTTATTTTCATGTTTTTGTTTTGTACAAGAAACTCCAAAAGAAAATTTAAAAATATTTTTTTGCCAACAATAATAATTATAATTATTAAAAGAGAAAACATTAAAAGTTAATCTTAATTGTTTAGTTAATTATATATTAAAATTTAGTTCCATGCATTTATTTAGATAATTATATCTTAAAAGTAATTTAATAAAAATGTAAACTTATGTGGCATGCTACATGTCAAACCCTACCGTCAATATGTGTCATTCCGTTTAGGTTTTTTAACGGCAGTGATGAGTTTGATACCATTAAGCGACTTTAGTGAGCTACTGGAGACCCCGTGGAAATAAGTGATGAGTTTTATACTATTTGTCCACTTCAGTGATGAGTTTGATAATTAACCCTATTATATATATTTTTCTTTATAATTTTATTAAATGTGAATGATATATTTATACTTGTATACAATTCTATATAATTTTTTTAATATATCCACACATACATATAAATATATACTTTTTACACAATTATATATTTAATATATCATAACATATATATAATAAATATTATCTACAAATATTTCGTGTACTTTCGTGTACCCCAAATGAAAACCCATATCCGACATGAAATCTATCGTGTAATTTCGTATTCGTGTACTTTCGTGTTTCGTGTATCAAAAATCAAAACTCATATCCATTTTTTTCGTGTCGTTTCATTTCCTGTTAGCGTGTTACGTGTCAAATTGTCAGGCCTAGTTATAGACTTGTATTTACGGAAGGAGATTTAATATTGGATTATTTTTATTTATTTAAGTAAGGTTAATTTAGGAATAACCAAAAAAGCATGACTAAACCAAAATTTTGTACTACTACAAATTATACCTATGTTGGCTTACTATAGTATAGTAAAGATTTAATATTGAATTTTGAATTTAGAAATAATAGTCTGTGGTGGGATGCGCATAGAAAACAAGATTTTAATAATGAATTGTGCTCGAGGAAATATAGGTTCAACAAGTGCTTACACTTCGGCAAAAAAGATGGTCTTTTATTTGAGGAGATATGTTATATCGTTTCCGACTTGAAAAATTTCTCAACGGATGTTAAAATTGAACGAGAAATCCTAATGCAAGTATATGATCAAAGCTAAAGTTAAGCTAAAAAGGAGACCAATAATAATATGTCTTATTTTGACTAAAAGATTGATCGAGCAGGAAGGTTTAATGGGGCTTTTGACAAGCTAATTTTAATATTGTTGGTCGTTGTTTCGTTTGACTCTACATTCCATACTAATAGAAACTATGTTTTGTTTTTTATTTTTCTGTCAAGAGAAGCCTTATACGACTTTGTGGAGTGTTTATGTTCTAATTAAGAACTAGTTCTCCTTTCATATTCATGAAACCATATATGAAGCGTTGGTTGTTGTGCATCGATCTTTTACAAACTTTTGGCATGAAGTTATTCTTGCATGAATTTTTATTTTCTATATTTTTTAGCAGTAGGCATATTTTTGCATTGTGCTACTTTAATGATTTGACTTTCCAGCAAAATCTTACATCTTCTTCACCCATAACCCTTTTTTAATATTTAATTTGATCTACATTCTTCTCCCCGGTATATTTTTCTCTCGGTTATATTTTACTGTTGTGTTTTTATTAGGACTGCTTATCTTTTAACATAGGAAGCTAAGTACCGGTCCTTTTTAAATGTAAACATATACTCCCTCCGTCCCATCATATTAAGTGACTTTATTTGACTTTCACCAAGATTAAGAAAAAAGTAGTAAGAGAGTAAGTTTAGTTGATAATTGGGTAAAGTGGTGAGACCCTATCAAAATTTTAATAATATATTTGAGATAGTGGAGGAAGGTAGTGGGTCTAATAGTGTTTGTTTAATAAAAAAAAGTATGAAATAGAGAAGTAGTGGGTGTAATAATGAAAGGTAGTGTGCAAAAATAGTAACTATAGTTTCATTTTTTTTGGAGGTCCCAAAAAGAATAGAGGTCACATAAAATGGGACCGAGAGTAGGCCTGGCAATTTGACACGTAACACGCTAACACGAAACGAAACGACACGAAAAAAATGGATACGGGTTTTGATTTTCGATACACGAAACACGAAAGTACACGAACACGAAATTACACGATAGATTTCGTGTTGGATATGGGTTTTCATTTGGGATACACGAAATACACGAAAGTACACGAAATATTTGTAGATTATATTTATTATATCTATGTAATGATATATTAAATATATAATTGAGTATTAAGTATATATTTATATGTATGTGTGGATATATATTGTAGATACATTAACAAATTTATAAAGAATTGTATACAAGTATAATATATATCATTCACATTTAATAAATTTATAAAGGAAAATATATATTAAATCCATTTTTTGATTAAAAAATATATTAATATTTTTATATATAATATACACGAAAAGTACACGAAATATACACGAAACGATTCGAAACGGATACGGGTTTCAAATTAGGTACACGAAATTAATAACGGGCGGATACGGGTTTCACCTTCGAGTACACGAAACACGAAAATACACGAAACGAAAGTATACGAAACGAAACGATTGCCACCCCTAACCGAGAGAGTATATGGTTTGGTATGTTATTGACCCTTGTTTCTTCAATCGGTCATTTTCATAGACATGTTTGTGAAAAAATATTAATAATATGTTCTGAAATTTGTTAGATGCAGAGTTAAATATCCATCAAATTCCATTATAGTTTTTTTTTGTTTGAATTATAATGGTGCTTGATTACATTATTTTTTAAACACTTAACAATTATTTGAATTAATTTAGTAAATTTATTAGATATCAGTTATTGGATTTTTTTAATTGTGTCTATGATTTTATGATTTTCAATTATTAACTTATATACACTCCTACTCTAACTCTCATGAAAGTTATGAATTCTTAACATAAGAGTATATTTAAATTTGAATTTTGAATTTAGAAATAATAGTCCGTGAAATCGGGCTGTTATAATTATAATTTGTATAGTCAGCTTCACAAAAACTCGTCATCCTTGATAATAGTTGTGTTGGCTAACTCATTAATCAAGCTCTTCTTATGCTTGTACAAAGATGTGTTTCGGACTGTATGTAATCTATAAATCTGTATGTAGTCTATAAATCTAGACATTGAATATGTTTTATCCCTTTTGCAGCAAGAACTCTTTCATTTGCTTGTTTTCCTTTTCATCCAACTTCACATCTTGATTATTAATTTGTTCCTTTATTGTTCTTATTAAAATTAATAAATAAATAACAAAACAAGTAAAGAAAATTATTAAATTCACAACCCAAAGGAATTATAGATTATGTTTACAAAGTTTCGAGAAATTAATGGCCTCAAACAATCAATATTGAGAATCATGGAGTATTGTATCCACCAGGTTGACTTCTAAGACAAACAGTAGATAGTGAATCTGTTGAATTCGATGAATCATGGCTTTTCTTTGGCAATCTACAGTTGGTGAGGTTCAGACTCTGGAAAATTTCCAAGTGATTAATCATCATTCTCTTGATCACCATCATTTTTCTCTTGATTAGCTTCAACTCCGCATGAAGCTTCTCCCAATCTTTTCTCTCCTTTTTTGACCTCATCAACGGAAACTCCAAGCCGATTTGAGATTTCCATGACTAGACTCAAAATGTGAGTCTGCGTCTCCATGGAAGAATCATAGGATTGTTGCAGGAGATTCACTCTCTCTATAACATCTTGTTGAGCTGCATAAGAGGTGGTAGCTTGTTTCCTGACATTTTCGGAAACATTTTTGAAATCGTCACTCATTGTAGCAATTCTTTTGTCGATCCCAGCACTACAACAAAAACACCATTAGACAACACTGATCAGACAACGCATGGTGAAAAAAGCGTTGTTTGGAAAAAAGACACAACACTTTCTTTTCGTCCTCGAAAAACTATTGTCTAACACCTACGACCTACAATGGTTAAAAAAATGTTGTCTAGTAAATTCAATCAGACAACGGTTTCTTAACTGTGGTATTGTGTAATGATGCACATTAGACAACTGTTTTTTGAGCCGATGTTTGAAGAAACTTCAGACAATATTTGAAGAAACCGTTGTTGTAATGAGACAAGTGTTTTATTTGTTGTGTTGTTTACGAGCAGTTCAAACAAGGGTTCTATATAGTGTTGTGTGACTGGAAAGCTAACATACAAGTGTTTTTGTTAGCATCGTATCATAGCCTTATAGACAAGCCTTTAACTAATAAAACACTGTCTGACTGAATGACTTTTAAGAAAATAAATGTACATAAGAGAGTGCAAATATTCAAATGTCCTAACCAAAATTATAACAAAATAGTCAACTGCTTCATAGTCATAGGTTTTTCTTGCAATAGATCAAGAATTGATCAAGGAAATGCGAATTTTTAACTCTTAAAAATGAAAATTTATTATACAACGGTTTCTTTCCCATAAACAATAAACCGTTGTCTACACTACTTTTATACAACGGATTTTCCATGAAGCGTTGTTTGAGCCTAATTTAGACAATGGATTCTCTTACAACGATATACCTTTCATAACCGTTGTGTCATTTTCAATGATACAACATAGGTGCGTATATAAATTGTTGTCTGTTAGACACTACAAGACAAAAAATACCTTTTTATAATAAGACAAAATTTACGTTTGATTAGCATTGTTAAAAAAACATACAAAATAAACATAAAATTTTTTGATTATTTTTATACACGACTAATATTGTTAGTTCTTGACATCCGTACAGTTAGATCATCGATAAAAATATTTATAAATTAATGGGCTGTGTCTTTTTTCTATTTTATCATAAAGGGTATCATCTACCTTGGTCATTTTTAAGACATATCATTAGAGATTGGATTCTCATTTCTATATTAGATATGAAAATTTGGTTTGATAAAATGATGGGACTATAGATCAGATGGTCAATTCCTGGAAACTACTAAACAATTGTTTTAATAACACATAGGCTGTTGTGATCAAATGATGGCAAAAGAATTAGATAGAATAGTGGGAATCAAAGGAATTCCTCGGGGAATAAGTAGAAATTATTTGATTTTATACAAGGGTATGCTACTTTTACTTCTAATATTGTCTGCTTGTAGAATTATTACATGCAGGAAAACAGAATACATCCAGTGTAGGCGATTGCACAGGGTGTTCAGACTGCAGGCTTTATCATATCATGACTCTAACATGTTTATGTCAATATTTATAATGGGTGTGATGTCAATTCCCAGTCCCCTCCCTTGTCTTCTCATCTGTTTTATCTACAAAATTACTCTCCAAACATCAAACACAGACCTCTGACCTAACTCATCATTCTCCAAATCTTTCTTATTGACTAACACAACATACCATGCAATATCCCCTTGCTTATAAATATACTGCCAAGCCTCTAAGCAACCTCCATTTGTTTTTACTTGGTCGTTCCGTGGTAACTGTCTTCCTCTATTATAGCTATCAAATCTTTTTATCTCCTGTAATTACTCTCTTCAACTTGTTACTTTTGTTTTCAGGTGCAGAGCCCATTCTTATTCTAAATATTCAAAGCAGCTATGAGTGAGAACAATCTGCCCCATTTGCTTTGGTGGATATTGTTAAAGAAGTGACCATGTTTGTCTTTAAGATCAGGATGCCCTCAGGTGTTAGAATTGGTCTCATCAACGGCCTGGCTGACTTTGAATACAGGTTGAGTTTTGGATGCAATGATAAATTGCAACTTGGCTCTTAATTTGATTGCCACTTTCACACGCGCTAGAGCTGCACTGGTGGCCTATGCAAAGTAGTTCCTCTCTTTCCCAGTTGAGCTTTTGTTAGTAGAAACTGGTGCTTGCAAGCAAATTGGGTGGCAATGTGGCATACCTTCTGCACTTTAAGGTCCAACCCGATGGTGTTTTAGATTCTAGTATATGTTCTATCCATATGTAGTATGCACGTTTTCCCCGTCATTTAACTTATGACCATTTTGGTGATGACCTTTGGTTTTAGATATTGTATCTTTAGATTGGCTGTGACAATTTTGTATGTGATTGTATTTTGTTACTATAGTTGGTAATGAAAACTTTTGTTACTAATTCATGGCTTGTTAATTATATTGTTTAACATAGTATAATTATGTTATGTAAAACCATTGTCTGACATAACTAAATACAAAAGGAAAAGAAAAAGGAAACAGTTGTCAAACAACACAATTTTAAGAATAAAATCGTTGTTTAAGACATATACAAAGAACTATATAGTAGTAACAAACCATTGTCTAAGTAAATATTATTCGAGCATTCAGAACAAAAACCGTTGTAGAAGAGCTTTCACACAATGGTTTCATTAAATAAATTATTGTTATAAGGAGCCTTACACAAGTGACCACTGATCGAAGCCAGTTGTACAAGATAGTAAAACACGAGCCTCTATAACACAAACAATCTTGTCTGATACTCTTATTAACAAGTAAATATATCCAAAAACTGTTGTGGATATCCTCTCTAACAACATCATTTTTGAAAACAACTATTGTTATGAAGAGTTTCTAACAACACCACGTTTAAGAGAAAACGTTGTTGGTTCTGGGTGTTGCACAACAATTTTTTTAACGTAAACCATCGTGTTCAGCACTATCACACAACTGTGCGCACCGTTGTCTGATACGCATATCAGACGGCGTCTCGATAGACCACGGTTTTCCGTGGTCTCAGACAACGGGCAAAACCGTTGTTAAAAATGTTTTTGAGGTAGGTTGATTTCGGTCAATGTTCTTAAACTGGTTGCAGGTATATATGTGTTAACTAGAAGTTTGTTTATGAGATGGTGAGGAGGAGGAAAAAGAGGATACCTGGTATAAAAGTATTTAATGTTATCTTTTATATTTTTTATTATATTCATATATTTTATAATATCCCATTCTCTTATATTTAATATTTCTTATAATGTATATTCTAAAATTTAAAATCAATATTCTGAAAAAAAAAACTTAACATATAAGAAATTGTAACTTCACTGTATCCATGGTCAACTCTATCTCCAAAAAGAAGTTTGGAAGGAGACAAAAAGATGATACTATCTATCTCGTCTAGGTGCAATTTACACTACTTTGGAGCAATATAGCCTTATTTGGTCATTAAATACCATTTTTCATTCCATTTGTCCCCTCATATAAGATAATTTTCACCAATATTTTCAAATCTAATAAACTTTTATGGACTTTAATTACTCAGTATAGAAATTAATATGATAATTATAAAACATAAAGATGTTAGTTATCTTATATAATTCAAAACTAATTTTACTTTCCAATGCATGTTGTGAAAATTATATGGCTTATCATTGATAAATTAAAATCACATAAATCAAGATATAAGAAAATCTATTGATTCGGTACTACTCTTTTCTCAAATCGAATAGAATACACTTTACAATTTTGAATAAAAATTCTTTTGAAGATAAATTAAATATACTTTTCTTTAATACATGTTACATTTCTCAAAATCTTCAACTTATTATATATGATTTGCAAATTTACTAATTTGTCTATTACTGATTTACATATTTATTTATTTTAATAAATCTTTTATGTATTTTAGTGATTTTAACAAGAATTATTATAGTATATTTATTTTGATAACTCGTGTATGTATTTTAGTAATTTTAACAAGAATTGATATACTGTTATTTTTGTTTTCAATATCTTAATATTAAGTACTTGACAAAGGCATACCGGTTTTAACAATTTTTTTTTTAATAAGAAAAGTCGAATACATGTCTCTTTTTAGTTGAATACTCAACCAAAATAGCAAATATTAATTCGAAATAAAATAATTGGTTCTAATCTACTTTCATTATCTATTTCTTCTGACTTCTATATACTCCTTAAATATACAAATAACAAAATTTTGTATTTATACTCATGAATAAGTTATATTCAAAAACAAAACTATGGAGTTCCATCTTTTGTTAGAACCTTAAGCATGGCCTTTGTTGGTATATATAGGATCCAAGGGTCGCTGACCATTGTTCATAGATTATATTTTTCTCTCATTACTGTGTCTAGATTTGTAATACCAGTCCATTAAATTATATGGTGTGTGGAATATTGTCCTTATTCTTTCTCTAGAATAACTTACACATGAGATGTTATCTTTATCACTTAAATTGTTTATTTAGTGAAAAATCCAATCATGTCTAACTAAGTTGATGCTTCAATTAAATTTTAAAATAATAGATATTCATTTTCATTTTATTTCCAAACATGTGTTTAGTATGTCTTTAGTGTGTGATGTAGTGGAATATATTCTCATTTGCATTTGTTGTCTTGCCTTCTCTTTCACAATATTGTTTGTTTGGGTGCTCTAACACAAAGGTGTTGAAGTACTCTTGCTTTTAGTTTCATGTTTAATAATCTTTTTTAAAATATTTCAATTAATGAGAAAGTAATCCATGTGTTGTGTTGCGTTGAGTGTAGATATTAATATTATTTTCCGGTTAACCCATGTATGTTGTTTTGCTATGTTATATTTTTTTAGAGTAATTAATTATTGTGTCGTGTTTTTTTTACATAGGTTGTAAGGATATGCTACATAAATCAAAAGTTGAGAATTTCATACCTCAACACTCATACATAAGTTCTGCCCAAGAAAGTTCTAATCAGCGGAGAAGAGTAAAGAACAAGTCCAGGATGGGATGAATGTGCTCTAATTTTGTTATTCCTAACATTTTCAAATTTTCGACTCCTAATTGTGAAGATATTTATAAATCAAAGACAAATTAACATTTTCATACTATGACGGATGCTTATTTGTTTTATCAAGCGCATGAGCATCAAACTTTGATGTGTGTAAGTCATCACAAAAATCGAATCGAAAAGGTAATTAGGTGTCGAAGGTCATTCATTTTAGTTGTGGTGGGATGCGCATAGAAAACAAGGTTTTAATAATAAACTGTGCTCGAGCAAATATAGATTTAACAAGAGCTTACACTTCGGCAAAAAAGATGGTCTATTTAAAGGAGATATGTGATATCGTTTCTGACTTGAAAAATTTCTCAACCGATGTTAAAATTTGAACGCGAAATCCTAATGCAAGTATGATTGTAGCTAAAGTTAAGGTAAAAAGGAAACCTATAATAATATGTCTTATTTTGACTAAAAGATTGATCGAACAGGATGGTTTAATGGGGCTTTTCTTAATAGATATAATGAGACAAGCTTATCTTAATATTGTTTGTGTTTGTTTCGTTTGACTCTACATTCCATACTAATAGGAACTATTTTTTGTTTTTTTATTTTTCTATCAAGAGAAGCCTTATACGACTTTGGGGAGTGTTTATGTTCTAATTAAGAACTACTTCTCCTTTCTTATTCATGAAACCATATATGAAGCGTTGGTTGTTGTGCATCGATCTTTTACAAACTTTAGGCACGAAGTTATTCTTGCATGAATCTTTATTGTCTATGCTTTCGGTGGGCATATTTTTGCATTGTGCTACTCTTATGATTTGACTTTCGAGCAAAATCTTATATTTGAGTGTTGTGTTCTTAGGACTGCTTATCTTTTAATATAGGAAGTTGAGTACCGGTCCCTTTTAAATGCAAACATATATACCGTTTGGTATGTTATTGGCTCTTGTTTTTTCAAGGGGTCATTTTCATAGACATGTTTGTGAAATATTAATAATAAATATTTAAAATTTCCTAGATGCAGAGTTAAATATCCATCCAATTCCATTATAGTTTTTCTTTCTTAAATATAATGGTGCTTAATTACATTATTTTTTAAACATTTATCATTTATTTGAATTAATTTAGTAAATTTATTAGATATCAATTATTGGATTTTTTGAATCGTGTATCTGCTTTTATCATTTTGAATTATTATCTTATAAACACTCATACTACGACTCTCATGAAAGTTATGGAGTCTTAGTATAAGAGTATATTTAATTTTGAAATTTAAATTTAGAAATAATAGTCCGTGAAATCGGGCTCTTATAATTATAATTTGTATAGTCAGCTTCACAAAAATTTGTCATCCTTGATAATAGTTGTGTTGGCTAACTCATTAATCAAGCTCTTCTAATGCATGTAAAAAGATGTTTAGAACTGTATGCGGTCTATAAATCTCGAGATTGAATATGTTTTATCCCTTTTGGAGAAAGAACTCTTTCATTTGCTTGTTTTCCTTTTTAACCAACTTCACATCTTGATTATTAATTTGTTCCGTTATTGTTCTTATTAAAATTAATAAATAAATAACAAATCAGGTAATGAAAATTATTAAATTCACAACCCAGAGGAATTGTAGATTATGTTTACAAAGTTTGGAGAAATTCGTGGCCTCAAACAATCAATATTGAGAATCCTGAAGTATTGTATCCCCGAGGTTGACTTCTGAGACAAACAATAGATAGTGAATCTGTTGAATTCAATGAATCATGGCTTTTCTTTGGCAATCTACAGTTGGCGAGGTTGTGGCAAATTGCCAAGTGATTTTTGTTGAAGTCTTTCAAAACCACTAGGACAATCATCCTTCTCCTGGTCACCAACATTTTTCTCTTGATTAGCTTCAACACCGTATGAAGCTTCTCCCAATCTTTTCTCTCCTTTTTTGACCTCATCAACAGAATCGCCAAGACGATTCGAGATTTCCATGACTAGACTCAAAATGTGAGTCTGAGTTTCCATGCAAGAATCGTAGAATTGTTGCAGGAGATTCACTATCTCTTGAACTCTGTCAAGAGTTTCTGGCATTTGATCATGATAATCAGACTGGTGAGAGGGTGGAACATTTGTGTCTCGGGAATGATCTTCAAATTTGAAGTTGACATCAACAAACTCTTTTCCGTTTACATTAGAATTTTTTGGCGGTCAGGGACTGCAATCTTACAAGAAATATCTGCAAAAGGTACATTACATAATAAGACAGGAAACATGTCTGAAGTTCGATGCAGTTTTAAAATTAGATTTCCAAGGACGAGACTGAAAAATTTTACCATCTTCAACATTAACATCCTCGGCTCCTTCAACAACTTCTTCCATCATATCTTCAGATGGATAACTCAGCTCCTCCATTGTATATTTTTTTCTATAATGACATGGGGGAGAGGAGTGAAACGGGGATGAGGGTATTTAATTATTTTGTATTTTGTAATATTACAATCCACGCAGATGCAGACTGGGATGTTGTCGGCCACTGTGTCCGAGAAACGTTTGCCACGTCAGCTTTCTGTTTGGTCAAACAGTCAAACTAACGGACATGTCATTATCCGTTACTAAAATGGTACGGATGAGACCCCGTTGAGTTCGATATAGTTTTTGATATTACAGGCTCACTTCAGTGACCAATTTGAGATTTTTCCCTTTATAAATTTGACTATTATTCAGTAGTCACATTTGTAATTTTGACCGGTTTAGACAAATAAAATGAGCCAAATATGACTGTATTCAGTTAGTCATAATATTATTACGACCGCAAGCAGCCAAATAAATTAAAAAAATATTTTAAAAAAAATTAGCATGACCTTTTTGTTCCGGTCATAATCCCACTTGTAAATTTTTTATCCAATTCACCAATCCAATCATATGACTATCTAACCAAAATCAACCAAGGCAAAAATTGCAAAAGATAAACTACTTCAAATACATGCAACCTTCAAATACATGCAACATCAGACCATATAGGAATTGCTTGGATACCATAAATTCTGCAAGGTTCCGCGGAATATTTAGCAAAATATGTTCAACCTACTAAGCGTTTAGTCACGAAAGTTAAAGGCTCCCTACGGCCCTATAGACTGACTACGTACTACTAACTGAGTTTGTACGCAAAATATACATCTACGTCAGTGATGTTTAGTCTTTACAGTCAAGTCTCAAAAGATTTGTTCCAAAAGTTAAGTCCTCGATAAACCTTGTGCAGCTAATGAAGGGGGAAGTCCTCCGCTTCATCATCTTCGTCGTCATCTTCATCATTGGTGCGAGAGGTATCACGATCTATTGGTGCTTTTTCAATGCTAGTTCCCTGCAATATATAATAAGAGTATATGAAGACATTTATATAGTGGCTGGCCAAATATAATTTAAACTAAAATCTGACCAATTTGATATAAAAGAATCAAAACTGCTTTGAAATTTGCATGTACTGCACAAACTGATTGCTTTAAAGGATTTGAGTTTTAATTGCAGCCAAGAAATTGGTCCTGGTTCCTAACATCACAAGTTTGATACACTATAGGAGTAACTCAAAATATACACCAATTACAGATAGGTATATTTGAAGTTTGTAACACAATTTTAAGCCTAACAGGCTAACACGCATGAAATTAAGAGCAAGACAGAATTAGCGGCAGCCCTTTCCTAAAACCCTCAGACTTGAAATCTGAGATGTGTCACTTTCAAGATCTATCTTTTTTGCAGAGATAATTAAAAGAAAGAAAAGCATGAGCAAAAATAAATCAATATATGTTTCTTGATAATTAACTAATAAAAACTCATTCCTACCAAATTATCCAGCATACATGTGGGATATCCAGCTTCAAAATTTTCTGCCAAGTCTAAAGATTAGTAGGATTTAAAAATGATTAAACACTTAATTAAAATTAAGGGACCGTTTACTTTCAAAAATAGTCAATAATCAATATCAGAGTTCACCTTCAAAATTCAAAGTTTAAACTTCTGATTACTGTATCAAACTAACCTCGATTCATTTAGTAGTATAATAATCACCCTCATAGTACTAATTTCAAATTAAGATCCTGATGATGAGAGCATAGCCGTTTAACCAACCAACCACTAACAACTCACTTTACATCGAACCAGGTGTGTTTCAATAATCAAAATCAATAGATTATCACAGGAAACATCACTAGATTATCACAGCAAACAATATTTTTATTACTCACCCACCTATTATATCTAACTATTATATATGTTATATTTTTGTTCAATTAATTAGACATAACTAAGTAATAATCAAGTAAGTAATTACCTCCAAAATGACCTTATCATTCAATTCCAAGGCTTCAACAACAAAAGCCGTCGCTAGTTGCATGTACTGGGTCCATAGTTCCTGCTCCACTGGCTTATCACGGTCTGGAAAGGCTTCATTGGCCAGGCGATGCATCTGTTCATTTAAGAACGCACGTGGCACCTCCCTCATCTCCAAGGAACGTACCATACGATTTACCTCAGCTGAAGCCCTCAACACAAGATCCATTGAATCAGTAGAAATCTGCACAGAAGTGGGATTTTACTAAGTTTGTCCACCTTATTTCCGAGAGCTACCAAATTATCGGGTTTCTTCTTATCAGCCTCTTCATCGACTTGTTGATTGGCTCTTTCTGTTTCCTCCTCCATAGCCTTTCCGTTCTCAGGTGAATCAAGAAAGGGTTGATCGGTAAACATTTTCTTGCCTGCTGCATAGTTTCCTGCCACGCCAACAAACTCTTTTCCGTTTTCATCAGAATTATTTGGGCAGTCAGGGACTGCAATCTTAGAAGAAATATCTGCAAAAGGTACATCACATAATAAGACAGGAGACAGGTCTGCAGTTCGATGCAGTTTTAAAATTACAATTCCCATTAAGGACGAGAGACTGATAAATTTTACCATTTTCAGCATTAACATCCTCGGCTGCTTCACCAACTTCTTCCATCATATCTTCAGATGGATAACTCAGCTCCTCCATTGTATATTGTTGCAGTGGAATGGCAGTAAGAGGTTGTGCATCAAGAACAGTTTCTTCAAAAACCACAAGTTCCTTTCCATTCTTTCCTTGTGCAGCAATCTCCTTTGAAGAAATATATATACATGGTAGAAACATTTAACCGCATAAATCCCAAAGAAATTTTAGAAATTTAATTACAAACTTTCCATTATTATATAAACAACTACATACCTTCTTTGTAGCACGCCGCTTTTTTAGAGAAGCACCGGTTTCATTTGCATTCTTGACAAGAACAAAATTTTCAGGACCTTTGGCATGCAGTAATTCAGAAACGGAGGAATACCCAGCTTTCTGGAGGAATACCCAGCTGCCTTGGCTTTATGGCTAAGATTACCCATGGGTAAATGACCTGGCTTTGCTCTAAGAAATTAAAAGAGACGGTATTTTCAGAATCGACATGTAATACTTGGCAAACATAAAATATCAATAAAACACACCTGCAGATACTGCAATTGCATATGTCTCGATCAGCACTTTGGACAACTCCATACCTCAGATGCTTCAGCTTCTTCTGCCTTCTCTCTGTATCTGTTGAGTACAAGTAATTCATGAGTAGTTACCAACCTAGGAATTTGCAAAATTGTGATATGAACATGGCTAAAAAATCTGTATTTGTTTCATAAAATAGCTTTATCAATATCAACCTATTCAAGAGACATTTCTGACAATACAGCAAATTGCAGGGCTTCTTTTTCCGCTGACCTTTGCAGGCAGTAGCGGAGCTCCTATGCTGACGACACTTCAAACATTAAAAAGAAAAAAAATCAAGCACCAACAACATACCAAACACACTTAAATATTAATATCTTACTATGGCCAACAGTATATATATTCAACAAATTATGACAATTTTTCAAAGGAAAACACTAAAATCTTGCACATATCTAATAATTCTTTTAGGATTAAATAATTTTATTCTAGTCCAAACAATTCTTTCTTTATCAGAAAAGATTAAAAAAAATTAATGACAAAAAAATGAGAGCAAATTTTCAAAGGGTCATATAAGGAAATACCTGGTGACAAGTTTTTACTTGTCGATTTACTGATGTGCCAGGAGAGCTCGAACTTGCAGCCATCCTCAATTGTTAAAAATGTTTTTGAGGTTGGTTGGTTTCGGTCAATGTTCTTAAACTGGTTGCAGGTATGTGTTAACTAGAAGTTTGTTTATGATATGGTCACGAGGAAAAAACAAGGTTACTTGGTTTAAAAGTATTTAATGTTATCTTTTATATTTTTTATAATATCTATATATATATTTTTTAATATCTCATTCTCCTATATTTAATATTTATTATAATGTATATTCTAAAACTAAAAATCAATATTATGACAAAAAAAAACTTAACATATAAGAGATTGTAACTTCACTGTAACTTTCTTATCTCTTGTATTACAATTTTGTACTTTGTTTTATTTTGTGTTTTGTTATCATCAAGTGTAGAATTTATGTCTGCATTTTCTCTAGTCATAAATTGGGGGAGCTTGTTAGGAATCAATAAGTTTGATGATAACATAAACGTACACCTTGTAACTTGTTCAATTAGAATCGGTATCATTTAATCAGTTGTAATTGTTAATTTATTTATCTTGAGATACATCAACGGATGGATAGAATAGGACGACTAATTGTAAATATCCAATGCCATGTAATTTCGTCTAAGTGAAGGATGTTCAACGGATGAATCATAGAATTTCAACTGATGAAAGCTGCACTACTTTCGATGGATGAAGATCAGAACCTTCAACTGCTAAAGCTGGTACAGTGTTCGATCGATAAAGTTTGTGAATCAATCGATGGATGAAGCAACTTTCAACGGATGACGCAAACAGCCAGTGAAAGTGACTATAGCTTAATTCTGACAGATCACATGGGTTGATTACACAAATTTGGACATGGTAGCTTATTTAGGACAATAAAGAAGAAACAGAAACACATCTGTTTTATGCAATGCAACTTGGATTATTTGAAGAAGATCAATCAAAGATGAAGACATTTTAGAAGACATGTATAAGACAAATGTGGCGCAGCAAGACCTAGTTTAGAATGCAAGTTTTGTATTATAGCTATCTTTGTAAACTTGGGATATATAAAGTTGGAAAGAACAATAGTTCTTGTTCGAAACACAAGCTTGAGTGAATTGAGAGAACTAGTGTTGAACCAGCAGTTGTGAGAATTGTAATCAATCCATAGATTTCTTCTTGATATAAAATTTCTTGGGTGAATCAAACAATCCACCCGTAATTTTTAGTTACTGGTGTTATATCTTTTCTTCTATTTGTATTGTGTTTTGTTCTTGAATCTTTTAAGTTTTTAAAAGATTGTATTCAACCCCCTCTACAATCTTTCTCTAAGTTCTATGTAAAATAATATATATACAACGTATATTATCATTAACTTCCCCTGTATTGCAATAATGGACTTTGTTCCACCGTTATTAACACCTTTTACGACTTGTCAACATCGCCTATCATCAATAACAACCACCGCCGCTTACCATCATAACTTAACACAACTAGTGACTACTTACTATCATAACACTCCCTCTCATCATTTACTGCCATCGTGAACCTCCTACAACTATAATTAATCATTAATAATCGACAACCAATAGTTAACATAAGTATATTTTCTTAATTATGCAAAAAAATACCGATTTTACATCGTAAAACAATAGATTAATGCATCGTAAACTAATGAATCATGATTTAATCATGTAGTTGTAAACAGTGATCATGAAACTCATTTGTAATTTGTATTTAGGGATTGGTTTTATATAATAAAATATTAAAATAATAAAAGTCAAAACATCATGTAAAGTTTTGCTAATGATAATGATAGGTTTATCATAATAATTGATCCATCCATTCCACTTTATATGATCATTTTACTAATTTCATATGACAATTTAACTTATTATTATTTAATTATTTGTTATATAAAAATTCTTTCTAGTATAATTGAGAACAATGATTATACTAAAATCATGTTCAATATTTTTCCACCCACCTTAATCAAGTTCTATGACTATGATATATTGGACAAATTTAACTTAATATCTGATAACCACATTCCTCTAACATAATTTACTGAGTTTATTTTTTTAATTAATCTAATTTAGTTTAATAAAAAGAAGCACGACATAGAAAATCATCCAAGTAAAATTCTCTGATCAAGCACAAGTTATATTATGCATGACTGCATGTAATAGAAAACGTAATAAAAACAATGTCGTGTCTCTATTGTTTCTCTTTACAACACAATGATATAAGTTCTGCTTATTAGTTATATTGCTCCTATGATTTATAAAAGTAATTATTCTACCATTTGATCACGATGTTTATGTTGCACAACATAATGTGCAGGTTGTCAAATATTTACAAATATTATTGGACAAAAAAAATTGAAATTTAGATGACTAGATTACATTTTATCAAACTTTGTACTCCAATACTCTAATTTTTTTTGTACTCCATAGAACTTAACTCAAGTAATATATATATATATATATATATATATATATATATATATATATATATATCACAAGTAATATGTATTAATTAGTCTTTAGTAGAATGACAATTAGATTTCTAAATTCATCAAAAAATTAGTCCGGAAATTCGAGATCTCTTGCAATAATCTTAGGATATATAGAATCTTTGAAGGATGAAGTTCCTCAAAATAATTGCAACTAGGTTTAGATTGAACGAGGGGAAGAATATGTATAATGTATCTTCAAATCTGATCACCCTCACCGACCTCATACATACCCCCAAAAAAACATGGAAATAGCAAAGAAGATACCAGCACGCCACACTCTGGAACCATTACTTAGTTTGAAATATGAACCAAATGAATCAACTCAAAATTAATTGAAATTAAAGTATTCTCTAAAGTTTTAAACTCTTAATTAATTATAATTATATTAAACCAATCAAATACTCTAAATCTGGTAAAAGTCAAACCCCTATGATATTAACAGTAGTGCATTGGAGGATATTGTGTATTGTGAATACACAGTTACATGTATTATACTTTTGAAGAAGAGGACTATAGAGTAACTGATAATGTGAAATCAAATAAATTGTTTCTTATATTTTTTATATCACACATGATTAAGAACAATACACCTTTTAATTATACTTTTGCATAACAATATAATATTTAATTTAAGAATACAATTTTTAATTGTACTTCGGCATAACAATCAAATGTTTGATTATACATATGCAACAATACAAATTTTAACAATAGAAGGTTTAGTTGTACATATGAAGAACAATACAATTTTTTTAATGTTGTACCTGTACAAAATCATACCGAACATGATGTAAGGAGTAAGCATTAGAATATGTTTGAATATGTTAAAAATGGATCACTTTGCAAATTCAAATCTCCCACTTACCCAGTAGGATGTAATTGCCTAAGTTTTTTATTATTTTGAGATGTAAGATTAATTCTTTTTTATAGGTAAAATATGTGTGCATAAAATAATCTAGATCGTTCATTGTCTGTTCAGAGTAATCATCCGATCATTTCGGTTCTCATAGGCATCATCACCCTCAACTCCTATGAGTGAAGTCAGTAAATTCCTCCATCTACTCCTATGAGTGTTGTCGTAAATAAAATTTAAAATTCATTCTTGATCAGAGGAGCATGTACAAGAATACTAGTATATTAAATATAGGGGTGTAATCAAGCCGAGCAGAGTCGAAGACTGCGAGCCTTGGCTCAAGCTCGATTGAAAAATATTGGACTCGGCTCGAGCTCGAGTTTGACTCGAAAGCTCGAATCGAGTCAACAAATATTAACAAAAACTCGAGATATGATCGTTTTGCCTCGAGTTCAATTCGATTAAATATATATGATACAAATAAAATATTAAATATTTTTATAAAAAATATACTTATAATAAAAACAATTAAAAATAATAGAGGCTCGAGCCTTACGAGCTGAGTAATTTGAAACTCGAGTTTGGCTCGGTAAAACACTTAAATAGCTCGAGCTCGGCTGGATTATTACCGAGTCAAATTCGAATATTTTACGAGTCGAGTTCGAGTAGCACGTATACGAATAGTTAGACTCATTTTACACTCCTAATTAGATGTATCTAATATTATTTTTGTATATATAATGTATTGTGTGTGTGTGTCATAGTGGTATTAGAATTAGTATGTAGAGCACGTGAAAACAAGGTTGGAGGATGAAAAAAGTATATTATAATTGTTTTCTGTAAAATAAAGAAACACCTTGATATAATTAAAAATTAAATCTTACACCTCCTTCGGCCGTAATACTAGACTTTAAGAGATCGTTTGGATGAGTTTAAAATTTTGATTTATGACTAACATGATTTAATTTTGACTAATTATTTATATATTAAAAATATATATTAAAATGAGATGCTTTGCAGGAACAATATTATTACACTATCAATTTTGTCCAATGTCTACTAACATTAATCGAAAGAAGGGGAAGGGGGCATTTAACAAATATGATAGACAACTGTTACAAGCATCAGTACTAGCCCTAGAGCTTAAGATTTAAGTCTAGTGCATTCTCTTCTTCTTCCTCGTTGTCGCTGTCAAGCACTATAGGACGACTGCTGCTTGCTCCATCAGTTAGATCAGGAGCAGTGGGTGCAACAGAAGGCCCTAATAAGTGGGGAACTTCGAAGAACCTGGGACAGCTTCCAATGGCAGGAGTCTGCAGAGAGCCTCCCGGAAGAGGATTCAAAGGGGCTGGTGGAGAAGGAGTTAGAGAGGCAGATATAGGATGATACCCGGGGACCGGTCCAAAAGAAATGAGAGCGGCTGTTGCAGGTGGAGCGGGAGTGGCTGATGGAAGACCAGGCAAAAAAGACACCACTGTCCCTGGCGGATTAGTGGTGGACAGCCCTGAAAATGGGTTGACCGATCCGCTACCGGTCATGGATAAAGGATTTTCAAGGTGGGTTTCAAAACCCTCCTCCGCTTTTGTGCCGGCTGCCCATCTCTGTGGGCATTTTGGTGTCCCACCACCGCCATGCGGGAGGAGAAGACTCGGCTGCAAGTAGGACAAACATAGGTCCTTGGCCTTCTTGGTGTGTTAATGGAGGAAGTCGACATTGTTTGGCTGGTGAGAAGAGTTGGCTAAGATTTATGAACTCGGCTGAGATCTATTAGTTTGGTGATAGATGATGGAACTTCCCGATCAAATAGAGATTTATTAGTTTGGTGACAGATATTGGAGATTAACTATCTTTAGATAGAGGGCATATCTGATGTAGTTTAAAACTTCTTTCTCAAATTTTATATATATAAAGAAACCGGGATATTTAATTAATAAACACCTAAGAAAATCCCATAGATATGTTATCATATGGATTTAGACCCATTCATTTATTCATTCTTACTTGTTCTCCTCTCAACTAATTGTGAATTCATCTATGATTTCAAATGAATGGATATATCATCGTATTTATTTAATAAATGACAAAAATAAACGCTCACGGTAGAAAAAACTATATAAGTGACAAAAATAACGCTCATGTAAACTTGTTTTATTTTTGGATGTTTTTCATATTTGAGTAGGCCCCATTTTATTTGATAGCGCTCTCAACCACAATTAACAATTAACCACCACATCAAAGTAAATTTTTGTTCACACCTCTTAAAAAACAATCCAATATGGGTTGGGCCCATATTATTTGATACAGTTGTCTATCACAGTTAACAATTAACCCTATTTCGGTTACTTCTACTCTGTTTTTTTGTTAAACATTCTATTAATAAGATTAGAGCAAGTCCAAGAGTGTCCTAAATTAATGTACTAAATCAAAATTTAAGTAATTTGAAGCAAATAACTATTCCAACAATCTCCTAGTGGTGCCTCAAAATACTAGGAGATTTAACAAATGTCTTATTTTTTAGACACTCACCTAAACCATTTCTATCAATAAAAAATTAGCTTCCTCTCATTTTAACACATATCTCTCATATCTGTTTTTCATTTCCCTCCAACAATAATTCAAATATATTACTATTTTAATTTTTAATAATAAGTCATAATTATAAAACATATTGTTGGAGTTGATATATTAAGATGATATCCTAAACCACTACGACACTATTTTTTATTATATTTATAAGTCACTTGTTAGAATATTGTTGGACGTGCTCTTACGCACTAGGGATGTCCAGAGGAAGTTAAAAAATGTATTTTGCATGATTTAGGTATGAATTATAATTGTTACTTTGTGTAAACGAGATTATATGTTACTCGAAAATAATGGGGTCTTATATGTTTAAATCATTTTTTCATTAAAACTGTCCTATTACATTAAAAAAACAAAAATAAAAGATAATAAATTGTGTACCAAATTTAATACTATATTTATTATTATTAAGTAATTGTTTTTGAAATTATTAAAAAATTACTTACTTAATAATAGTTGAAGTGACAAACTAAAGTTCTTTTCTTTTATTAATTTATAGAAGTTCAAAATAATAGTGAAAAGTTACGTATATATGATATGAAATTAAATATTAATATATATATATATATATAATATATATTAACCATTAAATTGATATGATAAAAACTGTACTCCAAAAATATTCATATAAAATCCAATCAACTTAACAAAATGAAGTAAAAAAAAAAAAACTGAAAAACAAGCAACCAGTACAGATAGGGCTGTTCACGAACCGAGCCGAGCCGAGTTTTGATCGAACCGAGCCGAGCTTTAATTTTTTTTCTAACGAGCCGAGCCGGGCCGAGCTTTTTTATCGAACAAAAATTGTGTTCAAGCTCGGCTCGTTAACTAACGAGCCGAACACGAGCTTGTTCGCGAACAAATACAAGCCGAGCCGAGTCGAATCGAGTCGAGCCGAGCCAGAAAAAAAATAAGGACAAACCGCTAGTTGACTCTTAAAATACTAACCAAATAATTTTAATTTTTTTTAAACTTTGTTTATATCACTAAAATGTATATATGTTAACATCCATACGGTTGGATCGGTAAGAAATATTTTTTAAAATATTGAAACACTAAATTAGGATTAAACAGTAGTTAGCGGTACTAGTTAACCTTCTACTTGATTGTTAAAATAGCAAACCATATAAAATTATTATTTTCTGAAATTTTGGTTACATCACTAATATATATATATATATATATATATATATATATATATATATATATATATATATATATTAATTATATGTTGAATTCTGAGTTCAATAATATATATAAATTATAAAAAAACCCCGAAAATATTACATTTTTTCGAGTTTTAACGAGCCGAGCGAGCTCGAGTCGAGCTCGAACCGAGCTCGAGCCGAACATACTAAAAGCTCGGCTCGAGCTCGTTTATTTAACGAACAATTTTTTGTGTTCGAGCTCGAGCTCGTTAACTTAACGAGCCGAGCCGAACGAGCTCTTAACGAGCCGAGCTCGAGCTTGTTCGCGAAAAGCTCGGTTCGTTAAACAGCCCTAAGTACAGACTTTGACCAACACTAAAAAAAACAAGAATGTAGTCTCTTGCCCTAGAGTTTAAGATCTAAATCTATGTCATTCTCTTCTTCAACCTCGTTCTCCCCGTCTTGGGCGACAGCAGGACCGCTGCTTGCTCCATCGCCTAGAGGAGCAGCCGGTGCATCAGGATGCCTGCTTGAGCCCTCATCAGGAACAGCAGTAGGGGAAACGGAATGCCTGCTAAAGCCCTCATCAGGATTAGAAGCAGACCCGAAAAAATCAGACACTCCAAAAAACTTGGTACTCCTGTTTGTTGCAAGACCTTGCAAAGAGGCTCCTGCAAGAAAATTCAGGGAGTCCGGTGCAGAAAGAGTCAAAGGGGTTGAAAGAGATAAATGAGGTGGGGCCGGTGGGGCCCATTTAATGGGAGGATGGCTAGGGACGGGTGGGGCCCATTTAAGGGGAGGATGGCTAGGGAGGGGTTGAATAGGAGATACCGCCCCTGATGCAGGAGAATACCCAGGCAAAGCATACTCCTCCTTTCTCGGCTTCTTGGCTTGACCACTTAAATTGATGCTAGGATGTTCCCAGCATTGTTCCCTGCCCTTTTGCGGTGGACTGCACCGGAAATGGATTGACCACTGATGATGCAGTCTTGGAAAGAGGTTTGGCACCCTGAGTTTCAACCCGCTTTTCAGCTGCGCGCTCCGCTTTGTGGGCGTTCTGGTGGCTGCCCATGGCCATTCGGGTGGGGAAGACCATATTGCATTTGGGATAGGGATAGGTCCTTGCACTGGCTGGTGCTATAGGCTCATTATTTATTGGTTGTGCATCAATCACCGGCAATGATGAGGAATTGGGCCCGGTGTTATCATGGAAAGTTGGGGAACTGAAATGTTTGCTCTAATAAGTAACGGTGGTGGAAGAGGAATTAGGCACGATGTTATCAATGAAAGTGGGGGAATCGGCCTGTTTGTTGGTGGTGGAAGAGGAGGAAGATGACTTCGACATTTTTAATTAAGCTGGAGATAGTATTTGGCCTCAATGAGTTAGTGTGTTTTTGGCTTGGTATTCTCCATCCGCCTAATGATCCCAATATATACACAATCTCATGAATGTATGGGTCCCAAATTGAACAAAAAAATATTTTGAAACCTCTCAATTGCTATTAATGCGATAAATGCAGATATTATATTTTAATAGATGACAAATCTATATACATTGATTTCTTAAAAAATATACATAAACAAATTGAAATGAGTAATGCTAAGTACCCCAACATGTGATCCTAAATTTTGTTAGTAACCTTAATTTGGTGATTTATATGCATACGAGGTCCATTATTATTAGTTTTAAGTACCCCAATATGTGTTCTCAAATTTTTTTCCTAAGCTGACGATGACTAATTTTAATTTAGTGATTTATGTCATACGAGGTTCATTACTACTCCTCTGTTTTTAATATATGATATTTGACTTTTTGGCACACACTTTAAATCCTTTGACCGGATAGTTAAAAATATTATTTTTGAAATTTTCTTTTTCTGAATAAGAATATATAATTAAAATTTTAATTCATAAAAAAATCAATTAAAAATAATAATTTTTACTATCCGGTCAACCCACCTAAAGGTACATGCCCAAGTGAAAAATGACATATAAAAAAATTAGAGGAAGTATTAGTTTTGAGTTGACCCATCATAAATTGTCAACTATATTTTGGAAAAATAATTGGGAACATTTTTTGGATTTCAATCTATTTAATATATCAAAGCGTATAATCAAATCTATGAATTTAATACAAGATTTTTAAATCTACCCTTCGAATATGTGCAGATATTTTATTCTTCATTTTGAAAATCATACATAAAATAATTTAAATATATTAGAAAATAACAATTAGATACGCTAAATTTTAGATCATGTATATTGATTTTTGTTCATCCATGCATTCTAATACATATCTTAATAAACTTTTAATGAGATTTTCTTAAACACTTATTACGGATCAATATATTTAAAGTTTTAACAAAATTAAGAAATATTTTTGTATATAACGAAAGGAATGTTATAGTCAATATCTCTAAGATTTCTATATATCTCAAACCGAGAAAGATATAATTACACATATTATTATAATCTCAAAACAATAATCATTTCATCATAACAATCCGACATTATATCATCTTTTGTCCTAAATTAATTAAAATAGTACTCGTACTTATTCTAAATAATTTCTCTAGGACATTCAAAAGAATGCCTGATTTATACTATAAATATTGAAGACTTCAGTCATTTTTTTAAAAAAAAATTAAGAAATTTTTTATGAAAATTGGAAATGAACAAAAGGCATATACATATGTTGTGATCTTAATTTTAAACAAGACTTCGATGCTGGCAAAAAAAAAAAAAAACAAGACTTCGATTTTGTTAACGGGTAAATTATATGAGAAAATATTAAGGGGTCTAAATTTTATTCATTGTTGTTTTCTTGAAACTATTACATAATATAATTTAAATAAATCAAAAATTATATATTAAATAAGTCAATTAAATATCCGTTTGTTCGTAGTAATTTTTATTTACCCATATATTTAATTTTTTTTCTTTTGAACGATTTTTTTACAAATAATTATTAGAATTTGTATTCTAATAATTTGATTATAATGTCAGTGAGATTTATGTGAATTTGTTTGATCGTTTAAATTCTCTTATTTTTCGAAATATTTGTTCATTTCTGAAAATGAAAGATAAAAAAACTTTATAACTTATATATTTAATTTATTATTGCAAAACTTTACATTGACTTAGTTTATATATGTGTATAATTTATAATTATTGATTTATAAAAATTATTATTACAAACATCTATATATTTAGAGTGATTGACACTTTGCACCCCTTATGTTTAGGCGCTTTTTCGATTTGTTCACAAACAATTTTTTTTGACAATATGCACCCTTAAGTTTGAATAGCGCTTCGCTTTGCACCCCTTTGACGACTCTCCATTTAATTGACCGTTAATGTTGGGTTTTCACTTTGCACCCCACAATTTTAAATTTTTTTCATGAATATTTTGAAATATTTTTTTTATAAATGTAAACCCTCACCTTTGAAGTTGGCTAGTGGCATCAAGAGCGTTGGTTATGGGAGGTGTACTAGGCATCCTTCAAGTTCAAACACATTGATACACTAGGGGATTTTGATAGAAAATAAACTTATAGAAGAGAATAGCAAAGCAAAATGTTGAATCAGTTGCCTTTACTGAACTTACTGAGATAACACATGAGCAATTGCTGCACCACTTACTCCCATATGTCAAACAAATATAAGTATGACATTTGCTACATCACCGGCAACTGTTTCAAACATTAAGCATGGGCTTAGTAGGTGCTGTGCATTAATGTTATCCTTGCTCAAGTTGATTGGAATATTATATGTAGGATAATTATACCTGTGGCATATAGGGGAGTTGTAGTATCCTCAAATCCTCGAAAAACTCTTTGCCTGGCTAAAGCGAGGAGAACTGCTGGAGCAGTGGAGCACCCAGTGATCTTAGTTTCAAGTACCTTTTTTCTGGCTCTAGCATAGGAGAATCCTATAGAACTGTCAATCACTCTTCAATAAATGGGAAAGTAATCCATGTGTTGTGTTGTGTTGAGTGTAGATATCTATATTATTTTCCGGTTAACCCATCTACGTTGTTTTGCTATGTTATATTCTTTTAGAATAACTAATTAATTATTGTGTCGTGCTTTTTAGTACATAGGTTGTGAGGATGCTCCACAAATCAAAAGTTGAGAATTTCATACCTCAACACTCATACATAAGTTCTGCCCGGAGGAAAGTTCTAAATCTGCCGAGAAGAGTGAAGAACAAGTCCCGGATGGGATGAATGTGCTATAATTTTGTTATTCCTAACATTTTCAATTTCCAACTCCTAGTTGTGAAGATATTTATAAACCAAAGACAAATCAACATTTTCATACTATGAAAGATGCTTTTTTGTAATTTATCGAGCGCATGAACATCAAACTTTGACGTATGTAAGTCATCTCAAAATTCGAATCGAAAAGGTAATTTGGTGTCGAATGTCATTCATTGTAGTTGTGGTGGGATGCGCATAAAAAACAAGATTTTAATAATGAATTGTGCTCGAGCAAATATAGGTTCAACAAGTGCTTACACTTCGGCAAAAAAGATGGTCTTTTCTTAGAGGAGATATGTGATATAGTTTCCGACTTTATAAATTTCTCAACCGACGTTAAAATTTGAACGAGAAATCCTAATGCAAGTATATGATCGTAGCTAAAGTTAAGCTAAAAAGGAGACCTATAATAATATGTCTTATTTTGACTAAAAGATTGATGGAGTAGGAAGTTTTAATGGGGCTTTTCTTAATAGATATAATCGGACAAGCTAATTTTAATATTGTTGGTGATTGTTTCGTTTGAATCTACATACCATACTAATAGAAACTATTTTTTGTTTTTTATTTTTCTATCAAGAGAAGCCTTTATACGACTTTGTGGAGTGTTTATGTTCTAATTAAGAACTAGTTCTCCTTTCATATTCATGAAACCATATATGAAGCGTTGGTGTTTATGTTCTAATTAAGAACTAGTTCTCCTTTCATATTCATGAAACCATATATGAAGCGTTGGTTGTTGTGCATCGATCTTTTACAAACTTTTGGCATGAAGTTATTCTTGCATGAATCTTTATTGTCTATGCTTTTTAGCAGTGGGCATATTTTTGCATTATGCTACTCTTATGATTTGACTTTCCAGCAAAATCTTACATCTTGTGCATCAAAAACCCATTTTTAATATTTAATTTAATCTAAACATTATTCTCCCTGGTATATTTTTCTCTCCGGTATATTTTAGTGTTGTGTTCTTAGGACAGCTTATCTTTTAACATAGGAAGTTGAGTACCAGCCCCTTTTAATTGCAAACATATATACGGTTTGGTATGTTATGGGCCCTTTTCTTCAAGGGGTCATTTTCATAGACATGTTTGAGAAAAATTAATAATAATTATGTTTTGAAATTTCCTAGATGCAGAGTTAAATATCCATCATATTCCATTATAGTTTTTCTTTCTTGAATTATAATGGTGCTTAATTACATTATTTTTTATACACTTATCATTTATTTTAATTAATTTACTAAATTTATTAGATATCAGTTATTGGATTTTTTGAATTGTGTTTCTGATTTTATGATTTTGAATTATTAACTCATATACACTCTTACTCTGACTCTCATGAAAGTTATGGAGTCTTAGTATAAGAGTATATTTAATTTTAACATTTAAATTTAGAAATAATAGTCGGTAAAATCGGGTTGTTATAATTATAATTTGTATAGTTAGCTTCACAAAAACTTGTCATCCTTGATAATAGTTGTGTTGGCTAACTCATTAATCAAGCTCTTCTTATGCATGTACAAAGATGTTTAGAACTGTATGCAGTCTATAAATCTGGAGATTGAATATGTTTTATCCCTTTTGCAGAAAGAACTCTTTCTTTTGCTTGTTTTCCTTTTTAACCAACTTCACAATTTGATTATTAATTTGTTCCTTAATTTATTGTTCTTATTAAAATTAATAAATAAATAACAATATAGGTAACTAAAATTATTAAATTCACAACCCAGAGGAATTATAGATTATGTTTACAAAGTATCGAGAAATTGGTGGCCTAAAAAAATCATCAATATTGAGAATCCTGAAGTATTGTATCCCCAAGGTTGACTTCTGAGACAAACAATAGATAGTGAATCTGTTGAATTCAATGAATCATGGCTTTTCTTTGGCAATCTACAGTTGGCAAGGTTCAGACTCTGGCAAATTGCCAAGTGATTTTCGTTGAAGTCTTTCAAAACCACTAGGACAATCATCCTTCTCCTGGTCACCAACAATTTTCTCTTGATTAGCTTCAACTCCATATGAAGCTTTTCCCAATCTTTTCTCTCCTTTTTTGACCTCATCAACAGAATTGCCTAGCCGATTCGAGATTTCCATGACTAGACTCAAAATGTGAGTCTGAGTTTCCATGCAAGAATCGTAGAATTGTTACAGGAGATTCACTATCTCTTGAACTCTGTCAAATGTTTCTGGCAAGATTTGGTCATGATAATCAGACTGGTGAGTGGGTGGAACATTTGTGTCTTGGAAATGATCTTCAAATTCGAAGTTGACATCAACAAACTCTCCGTTTTCATTAGAATTTTTTGGGCGGTCATGCAGGGACTGCAATCTTACAAGAAGAATCTGCAAAAGGTACATCACATAATAAGACAGGAGATGGGTCTTAAGTTCGATGCAGTTTTAAAAGATAGCTTCTCCATTGTATATTGTTGCAGTGGAATGGCAGTAAGAGGTTGAGCATCAAGAGTTCCTTTCCTTTCTATCCTGATGCAGCAATCTCCTTTGAAGAAATATACATGATATAAACATTTAACATAAATCCCAAAGAAATTTTAGAAATTTAATTACAAACTTTCCATTATTATATAAACACCGACATACCTTCTTTGAAGCACGCTGCCCTTTTTTGAAGCACGCTGCCCTTTTAGAGAAGCACTAGTATCATTTGCATTCTTGACAAGACCAAAATTTTAAGGACCTTGGGCAATGGGCATACAGTAATTGAGAAATGGATCCCAGCACACTTAAATATAAATGTTTTACTATGACCAACGGTATATCCAATAAATAATGACAATACATGTCAAGCAAACATTAAATCTTGCAAATATCTAATAATTCTTTTAGGCACAGGTTAAATAATTCTATTCCATCCCAAACAATTTTTTTTTATCAGAAAAGATCAAAAAAAAATTAATATAAAAAAAATGAGAACAAGTTTTGAAAGGGTCATATAAGAGAATACCCGGTGACAAGTTTTCACTTAATTTAGTGATGTGCGTGGAGAGCTCAAACTTGCGGCCATCCTCAATTGTTAAAAATGTTTTGAGGTAGGTTGGTATCGGTCAACGTTCTTAAACTGGTTGCCGGTATGTGTTAACTAATTAATTTAGTAAATTTATTAGATATCAGTTTTTTGATTTTTAGAATTGCTTGTCTAATTTTATGATTTTGAATTATTTACTTACAGTGATACTTTAACAACGATTGTGTTGGCTAGCTCATTAATCATGCTTTTTTTATTCATGTAGAAAGATGTTTAAAACTGTATGTTGTCATTAGAATCAGGAGATTCATTATAGTTTAGCTCTTTTGTCACAAGAACTCTTTTCTTTGCTTTTTTCTTTTTCCAACTTCATATCATGATTAATAATTTATTATTTTATTGTTCTAATTAAAATTAATAATTAAATAACAAAACATGTAACTAAATTATTAATTTAATATCGTAAAGAAATTATAAATTATGTTTAGAAAATTTCAAAGACTTCATCGCCTAAAACAATCAATGTTTTATGTTTAATTTGTTGAGTATCCTCAACTATTGTATTCACCATATTCAATTCACTTCTGAGACAAACAATAAATAGATTCATAGTGAATCTGTTGGATTCAATGAATCATGGCTTTTCTTTAACAGTCGACTTAGGTTCAAACTCGGGCGAATTGCCAAGTATTTTTCCTTGAAGTTTCATTTAAAGGTCCATAAATCAAATTCTCATGTCTCTCATAAGGGTGAGAGTGAAGATTATTTCTACTCTTCTTTTTGATGTTCTCAAATTTGATGTTTAATAAAATTAAAACCAACAAACAAAAAAAAAATCTTTGTTTAAAATAAACTTTCCATTAAAATTGGCTGGAGTTGAAAATTGTAGAATCATTATACATAGGAGTGATAAGTATTAGATACAAAAAGTGTATATGATATGGAAAGAAGATTCATCATGAACCCGAGCCAATCATGGAGTTCAAGGACAATGAAGGCACAAGGAGATTTTTCAGGCCTAAAGCAACTCAAAATTGCTAGCATCAAGACCTTGAAGACTCTACAATCCAAGCTCAATGTTGAAGATAGTGATGAAGCATGGTTGCACAGAATATTTCAAAAACAGATTGAGATTCATGAAGAAAATCTCAAGTCCAGAAGAAGATCTTCTAGGAACAAGTAAACTGCTCAGGCTAGAGGAGCAAACTCATCTGTATCTTTCTTATCTCTTGTATTTCAATTTTGTACTTTGTTTTATTTTGTGTTTTGTTATCATCAAGTGTAGAATTTATGTCTGCATTTTCTCCAGTCATAAATTGGGGGAGAGTGTTAGGAATCAATAAGTTTGATGATAACATAAACGTACACCTTGTAACTTGTTCAATTAGAATCTTTATCATTTAATCAGTTGTAATTGTTATTTTATTTATCTTGAGATACATCAACGGATGGATAAAATAGGATGGCTAATTGTAAATATCTAATGCCATGTAATTTTGTCCAAGTGAAGGATGTTCAACAGATGAATCATAGCATTTCAACTGATGAAGGATGCACTACTTTCGATGGATGAAGATCAGAACCTTCAACTGCTAAAGCTGGTACAGTGTTCCATCGATAAAGTTTGTAAATCAATCGATGGATGATGCAACTTTCAACGGATGAAGCAAACAGCCGTTGAAAGTGACTGGAGCTTAATTCTGACAGGTCACATGGGTTGATTACACTAATTTGGACATGGTAGCCTATTTAGGACAAAATGGAAGAAACAGAAACACATCTGTTTTATACAATGTAACTTGGATTATTTGAAGAAGATCAGTCAAAGATGAAGACATTTCAGAAGAAATGCATAAGACAAATGTGGCGCAGCAAGACTTAGTTTAGAGTGCAATTTTTGTATTCTAGCTATCTTTGTAGACTTGGGATATATAACCAAGTTAGAAACAACAATAGTTCTTGTTCGAAACATTAGCAAGCTTGAGTGAATTGAGAGAACTAGTGTTGAACCAGCAGTTGTGAGAATTGTAATCAATCCACAGATTTCTGCTTGATATAAAATTTCTCGGGTGAATCAAGCAATCCACCCGTAATTTTTAATTACTGGAGTTATATCTTTTCTGCTATTTGTATTGTGTTTTGTTCTTGAATCTTTTAAGCTTTTAAAAGATTGTATTCAACCCCCTCTACAATCTTTCTCTAAGTTCTGTGTAAGATAACATATATACAAAGTATATTATCATTATCTTCCCCTGTATTGCAATAATGGACTTTGTTCCACCGTTATTAACACCTTATACGACTTGTCAACATCGCCTATCATCACTAACAACCACCGCCGCTTACCATCATAACACACCTCCTCTCATCATTTACTGTCATCGTGAACCTCCTACAACTATAATTAATCATTAATAATCGACAACCAATAGTTAACATAAGTATATTTTCTTAATTGTGCAAAAAAAAAATGCCGATTTTACATCATAAAACAATAGATTAATGCATCGTAAACTAATGAATAATGATTCATGTAGTTGTAAATATTGATTATGAAACTGATTTGTAATTTGTATTTAGGGATTGGTTTTATATAAAAAAATATTAAGATAATAAAAGTCAAATCATCGTGTAAAGTTTTGCTAATGATAATGCTATTATAATTATGATTAGTATAGTGAGCTTCACATAAACTTGTCATGCTTTGCAACAATTGTGTTGGCTAGCTCATTAATCAAGCTCTTTTTTTTTTTTGCTAAGCTTAATCAATCAAGCTCTTTTTATGCATGTACAAAGATGTTTATAACTGTATGTTGTCATTAGAATTAGGAGATTCATTATAGTTTAGCTCTTTTGTCGCAAGAACTCTTTTCTTTGCTTTTTTCTTTTTCCAACTTCATATCATGATTAATAATTTATTATTTTATTGTTCTAATTAAAATTAAAAAATAAATAACAAAACATGTAACAAAATTATTAATTTAATATCGTAAAGAAATTATAAATTATGTTTACAAAATTTCCAAGACTTCATCGCCTAAAACAATCAATGTTCAATGTTTAATTTGTTGAGGATCCTCGACTATTGTATTCACCAAATTCACTTCACTTGTGAGACAAACCATAAACAGATTCATATGAATCTGTCGGATTCATAACTTACCACAACTAGTGACTACTTACCATCATAACACACCTCCTCTCATCATTTATTGTATCGTGAACCTCCTACAACTATAATTATTAATCATTAATAATCGACAACCAACAGTTAACATAAGTGTATTTTCTTAATTATGCAAAAAAATGCCGACTTTACATCATAAAACAATGATTAATGCATCGTAAATTAACTAACCAATAATGATTCATGTAGTTGTAAATAGTGATCATGAAACTGATTCATAATTTGTATTTAGGGATTGGTTTTATATAAAAAAATATTAAGATAATAAAACTCAAATCATGGTGTAAAGTTTTGCTAATGATAATGATATGTTTACACTTGCACAATTTGGTCTTTAGGAAGATAACATAATCTTATGAAGCTGTCACAAACGTACACTGTTCCCACCACCCTGCACAAATCAAAGCTAGTTTGCTTTGATTATAGCCACCCTTGTGAAAACTAATACTCCTGCATAAGCCAATGATAGTAGCAGTATCATGTACAGTATTTGGTATGTATATCTAATTATATATTACCTTAACTTTACGGGAAGTGGTCGCAAACTCACAATGCATGGAAAGGGCAACAACTAAACAATGGTCTGAGATGAAGGTATTATAGCAGCTGACTGAGCTCTTATCATTCTCTCCCTTCACATAGGACAAAAAATAAATTAAGATCCTCAATAATATAGCCAGAGGGTGTCAATCATCCAACACGAGCAAATTTAAGAATTTTATACAGCAGTTCATGCAGGTAAATCTCTGTAAAAAGTCCTTAAGACTTGCCGGAGAGAGATATGCTTTTCGACCACCTTCTCCTGCTCATTGTCGAAGGTTATTAAGAGATAGTCCAGCATTTTATTTTATACTTCACAGAACAGTGTTATTATCATAGAACTTACTTAAACAGCTCTGGTTTCAAAAAGAGACTGAAGGTTATATGGCTCCATTCAGGGGGTGGGGGTTTCAATCTAAGATAACTGGCCCGGGTAGAATATCTTCCATCCTGAAAATTTAACATGAAATCAACATCAGACAACATAAAACTAAAAGATTCAAGTAAAGCATAAGAAGTTCATAAGAAGCGCAGAAGAACCTATACTATATTCAAACTACCTACATATACTATATCCACACAACCATTTATATGATCATATTCATTAAAATATCGGTAGGAAAAGCACTAATTCCATAATCACAATCACAATCTACCTACATATACTACCTACATATACCACAATTCAAGCACACATATATATACCAAAATTTATTAAAATACCACTAGGAAATTAAATTAATTAATTAAATTATACTGACAATGCTACATTCAAAAAAGGATAGCAAGTTAAATCAGCAAATCACACAGCTTCACTGACAAAAACTAACAAAAAAAACAATATTTTCTTACTGGCATTTTACCAAACACTTTGCACTCAGAAATATATATGAACTAGAATACATGAATTACACAACATGTATCAAGCCTAAATCAAGTAACAATCCAACAATCCATTATACATCCAATCGTAAATAATGTATGCTTAAAACTAAAGATTGAAGCACCAAACAAAAATAAGCACAAAACTGTAATGCAGGGATACAAACAAAGCAGAAAATGGGGATTTGCAGGCACCTTGTGATTGCAGGCAAGATGATCGCACGCAGGATGATCGCAGGAGGCTGTGGTTTTTGTGTGTGATTGTAACTGATCGCGAGGGTTTGTGATGTATACAACTGATATGTTTGTGTTTCAGCGGTTTCTTTTGTTTTAAACTCGTCTGATAGTTCCGCGGATATTAACCGCGGAACGCTTAAAAAACTCCCGCTGATCCGCGGAAAAAATACGCGGATCGTCTGTTGCAAACACCCCATCCGCGGAAAAAAACCGCGGAACGCTAAAAATATTTTCTTTTACCCCAGCCGTTGGATCAACGATCCAACGGCTGGGGAATGATGTGTTGGATAACTGTTCCCTGACACACAGTTGTCAGGGAACAGGACCCTTATTTTATACTACACAGAACAGTGTTATTATCATAGAACTTACTTATACAGCTCTGGTTTCAAAAAGAGACTGAAGGTTATATGGCTCCATTCAGGGGGTGGGGGTTTCAATCTAAGATAATATCGGTCATAAGTACCAAGTCCCAAGTTCAAATTTCTCAAACAATAAGCTATGGTAGTTCGTTGAAATAATAAACATACCTTTAGGTGCCATGTTCATTGATTCAAGCATCTCCTTGTGAGCTTGAGCTGCTTCACATTTTATTTGACTGACTATCTCGTCATGCTCAGAGATTGAAAGTGAAGAACCATCCTTTGCAGTTATTGCTTTCGCAAGTTCATCTGCCAATTTCTGTTTTAAACTCTTCACCTGCAAGTATGAATACATATAAAGTTGTATGCAATGCACAGGACCAAAATACAAGAAATTCATAATACCACTTACCTTATCTTTTGCAGCAAGAACTTTTTTCTTTGCTTGTTTTGCTTTTTGAGCAAATTTTGATTCCTGATTGTTAATCCAATCCCTTATTCTTCTGAAAAATGTATCATATTGGAAATAAGTAAAAATTTAAATATATTATTAGAAGGGAGGAATTGAAGATTATGCTTACTTAGTTTCAAGGACTTATTCACATAAGAAGATTAATATTCTAAGCTTCATTGAGAAATATAGAGTATTAATGTATCCACCAGTTTCACTATCCAGGCCAATAATAGGTAATAAATCTTTGGCATTGGGGGATTCAGATAAATAAATCTTCAAAGCAAACAACCATGAATTTTTTCCACATTTAATTTGATCTACATTCTTCTCCCTCGTATAGTTTTCGGTTTGGTATGTTATTGGCCCTTGTTTCTTCAAGGGATCATTTTCATAGACATGTTTGTGAGATAATAATAATAAATATAATCGAAATTTCTTAGATGGAGAGTTAAATATCCATCATATTCCATTACAGTTTTTCTTGCTTGAATCATAATGGTGCTTAATTACATTATATTTTAAACAATTATCATTAATTTAATTAATTTAGTAAATTATTAGATATCAGTTATTGGATTTTTTTGAATTATGTCTCTAATTTTATGATTTTGAATTATTAACTTATATGCACTCCTACTCAAACTCTCATGAAAGTTATGGATTCTTAGTATAGAGTATGTTTAATTTTGAATTTAGAATTTAGAAATAATAGTTCGTGAAATCGGGATGTTATAATTATAATTTGTATAGCCAGCTTCACAAAAACTTGTCATCCAATCGACAATAGTTGCATTGACTAGCTCTTTAATCAAGCTCTTCTTTATGCATGTACAAAGAGGTTTAGAACTGTATGTAGTCTATAAATCTGGAGATCGAATATGTTTTATCCCATTTGTGGCAAGAACGCTTTCATTTGCTTGTTTTCCTTTTTATCCAACTTCACAAATCTTGATTATTAATTGTTTCTTTATGGTTCTTATTAAAATTAATAAATAAATGATAAAACATGTAACGAAAATTATGAAATTCACAACCCAAAGGAATTATAGATTATGTTTACAAAGTTTCGAGAAATTCATGGCCACAAACAATTAATATTGAGAATCCTGGAGTATTGTATCCACCAGAGAGGTTGACTTCTGAGACAAACAATAGATAGTAAATCTCTTGAATTCAATGAATCATGGCTTTTCTTTTGAAATCTACAGCTGGCGAGGTCCAGACTCTGGCAAATTGCCAAGTGATTAATCATCCTTCTCCTGATCACCATCATTCTTCTCTTGATTAGCTTCAACTCCGCATGAATCTTCTCCCAATCTTTCCTCTCCTTTTCTGACCTCATCAACAGAAACGCCAAGCCGATTCGAGATTTCCATGACTAGACTCAAAATGTGAGTCTGCGTTTCCATGCAAGAATTGTAGGATTGTTGCAGGAGATTCACTCTCTATAAGATCTTGTTGAGCTGCATAAGAGGTGGTAGCTTGTTTCCTGACATTTTCGGAAACATTTTTGAAATCATCACTCATTGTAGCAATTCTTTTGTCGATCCCAGTGATCATGGTACTAAGTTTGTCCACCTTATTTCCGAGAGCTACCAAATTATCGGGTTTCTTCTTATCAGCCTCTTCATCGACTTGTTGATTGGCTCTTTCTGTTTCCTCCTCCATAGCCTTTCCGTTCTCAGGTGAATCAAGAAAGGGTTGATCGGTAAACATTTTCTTGCCTGCTGCATAGTTTTCTGCCACGCCAACAAACTCTTTTCCGTTTTCATCAGAATTTTTTGGGCGGTCAGGGACTGCAATCTTAGAAGAAATATCTGCAAAAGATACATCACATAATAAGACAGGAGACAGGTCTGCAGATAGATGCAGTTTTAAAATTAGATTTCCAATTAAGGACGAGAGACTGATAAATTTTACCATTTTCAGCATTAACATCCTCGGCTGCTTCACCAACTTCTTCCATCATATCTTCAGATGGATAACTCAGCTCCTCCATTGTATATTGTTGCAGTGGAATGGCAGTAAGAGGTTGTGCATCAAGGACAGTTCCTTCAAAAACCACAAGTTCCTTTCCTTTCTTTCCTTGTGCTTCAATCTCCTTTGAAGAAATATACATGGCATAAACATTTAACCGCATAAATCCCAAAGAAATTTTAGAAATTTAATTACAAACTTTCCATTATTATATAAACAACTACATACCTTCTTTGAAGCACGCCGCCTTTTTAGAGAAGCACCGGTTTCATTTGCATTCTTGACAAGACCAAAATTTTCAGGACCTTTGGCATGCAGTAATTCAGAAACGGAGGAATACCCTGCTGCCTTGGCTTTATGGCTAAGATTACCAGTAGGTAAATGACCTCGCTTTGCTCTAAGAAATTAAAAGAGACGGTATTTTCAGAATCGACATGTAATACTTGGCAAACATAAAAAATCAATAAAACACACCTGCAGATACTGCAATTGCATATGTCTCGGCACTTTGGACAACTCCATACCTCAGATGCTTCAGCTTCTTCTGCCTTCTCTCCGTATCTGTTGAGTACAAGTAATTGATGAGTAGTTACCAAGCTACGAATTTGCAAAATTGTGATATGAACATGGCTAAAAAATCTGTATTTGTTTCATAAAATAGCTTTATCAATATCAACCTATTAAGGAGACATTTCTGACAGTACAGCAAAGTGCAGGGCTTCCTTTTCCGCTGACCTTTGCACGCGGTAGCAGAGCTCCTATGCTGACGACACTTCAAACATTGAAAAGGGAAAAAAATCAAGAACCAACAACATACCGAACACACTTAAATATTAATATCTCACTATGGCCAACAGTATATTCAACAAATTATGACATTTTTGTCAAGCAAAACATTAAATCTTGCAAATATCTAATAATTCTTTCACGAGCGGATTAAATAATTATATTCTATTCTAGGGTAAACAATTCCTTCTTTATCAGAAAAGATTAAAAAAAATTAATGACAAACAAATGAGAGAAAATTTTCAAAGGGTCATATAAGAAAATACCTGGTGACAAGTTTTGACTTCTCGATTCACTGATGTGCCAGGAGAGCTTGAATTTGCGGCCATCCTCAATTGTTAAAAATGTTTTGGAAGTAGGTTGTTGTCGGTCAATGTTCTTAAACTTAACTAGAAGTTTGTTTATGATATATATGGTGAGGAGGAGAAAACAAGGATACCTGCTTTAAAAGTATTTAATGTTATCTTTTGTATTTTTTATGATATCTATATTTTTTATAATATCTCATTCTCTTATATTTAATATTTATTATAATGTATATTTTAAAATTTTAAATTAATATTCTGACAAAAAAAACTTAACATATAAGAGATTGTAACTTCACTGTATCCCCAAAAGAAGGTAGGAAGGAGACAAAAAGGTGATACGATCTAGGTGATTTTGTCTATTTCGTCTAGGTGAAATTTACACTACTTTTGGAGCTATTTAGCCTTTATTTGGTCATTAAATACCTTTTTCATTCCATTTGTCCCATTATACAATATAATTTTCATCAATATTTTCAAATCTAATAAACTTTTACGGACTTTAATTACTAAGTATGAAAATTAATATGATAATTATAAAACATAAAGATGTTGGTTAACTTATAAAATTCAAAAATAATTTTACTTTCCAATGCGGGTTATGAAAATTATATTGCTTATCATTGATAAATTAAAATCACATACCTCAAGATATAAGAAAATATATTGATTCAGCACTACTCTTTTATGAAATCGAATAGAATATACTCGAAAATTTTGAATAAAAATTCTTCTGAAAATTCAAATTAATATACTTTTCTTTAATACATGTTACACTTCTCAAAATTTTCAACTTAGATTTGCAGATTTACTAATTTGTCTAATATTGATCTACATATTTAATTATTTGTGTATGTATTTTAGTAATTTTAATAAGAATTAATTTACTGTTATTTTTAAAAACATATATTAAGATTAACTTTACAAAGGCATACCGGTTTTAACTATTTGTTTTCAATTTTATTTTTATAAATATTATATAATAATAATAATAAAAGTCCAATACATGTCTCTTTTAGTTTAATACTCGACCAAAATAGCAAATATTAATTTTCAAATAACGAAACTTTGTATTAATACTCATGAATAAGTTTTAATACTTTCAAAAACAAAACTATGGAGTTCCATCTTTTGTTAAGTCTTTAGAGCCTTAACCATGGTCGTTGTTCAGCTTCTGAGGATTTAAACAAAGGGTGAGGGGAATCTTTCAAAACAAAAGGAATTCCTCTCTCCTCAGCACTCTTCTTAAAGGGAGTAATGTTACTAGCCTTACCTACAGATTTGTTATAGTCAAAGCCTATTCCAACTATTCTCTTGATCTCTTGTTTATCATTAAGCTTTTTGACTATGGTGGAGGCTTCCTTAAAGGCTTTACATTTCACTTTCTCTTCGTCTAGCTGTAGTCTTAAAGCAATCTCACCTTTGTCTAGAACTCTGACTTTAGCACTTTGTAATCCTAAATCCATAGTCAGTTGTTCAATTTTAGGTTTTAATACCTAAATCTCAGGTACAACAAATTCCTGAATGGCCTTAGAAGGAACAACAACATCCTTCTTTTCTTCCGGTGTAGGTGATTCAACAACTAGAGCTCTTGAATGGTTCAGTGTTTTACCCCAGCCATATCTCTGCTTACTTTGAACTTGCTCGAGTTTATAAGTTTTCAAAACTCCGTAGAGTTTCTCCAGAGAAATCTGATTCAGATCTCTACTTTCCCTGATAGCAGTGATTCTGTGTCCCAGATGTTCAGGAAGGTTAAGAGAAACTTCATGTTGACCTCTTTCTTGTCATAGTATTTCCCATTCAGATTTAAATTATTTATCAAATTATTAAGTCTGGTAAACACCTCTGAAATCCCTTCTCCGGGACTGGAACCAAACTGTTCATACTGAGCCATCAGTATCTCTTTCTTGTTCTCTCTTACTTCTTCTGAGCCTTCGTTTATAATCTCTAATGTATCCCAGATTTGCTTCGCGTTCGTACAATTAACAACAGCATTGTACATGACAGGATCTAGGGATTCAACTAAGATCAGTTGAAGAGTATCATCTAAGTTCATCTGTTCATTCTCTTCATCTGTATACTCAGAAGGTTCTTTTGGAAATGTCTGATGAGGTATTAACACACCATCCTCTTCGTGTGCTAATATGACATTCATCAGAGTAGAAACACCTTTGTTCAGAATCCCGATGTATTTTCTGTTCGCAGTGCGGAGGAATAGTAACATGTGCCTCTTCCATAGGCCAAAGTGTTCTTTGCTGAACGGTGGGATTTTAATGCTACTAATCTTTTGTGTACTCTTTTTTAAGGATTTAAAGTGAATAGTGTATGGATGAGATTTGGATTACTGAAAGAAAAATATTTTAAATCAGAATAAATTTTTGGAATAAAATTAATTCGAATAAAAAATATTTGAAACGTTACAGAGTGTGTATAGGATCTAATACGGTGTATTCGTATTAACCGCTCTTGATGCCAATTGTTAGGTCCAGATACGATTGTAGAAGGTGGGGTTGAATACAATCGATACCAAATAATCGCGGAAGTGAATCTGATTGGAATATAACTTGTTAATCAGATTATAATTAATTAATATAACAATGTTTTAAGTCGTTATATAATTAATATGGTTCAGTTTTAATGTCCACTAATGTTCGTAGAATAAATTCGACAGGGTATATTCTAGATTAGTGATTAAAACAACCGGGTTATCAAAGCACGAAAAACTGTGGATATAACGATCAAGCAAGTTACGAACAACTTGAAAGCTTTACAAATGCTTTGAATATCAAAGTGATGAACACTTTCTAATGAAGAAACTAAGCCATATATATAGGCAAAGGAATGAACTTGTAAGCCAAATAAGAGATAAGACAATTACAAGTGATGGAAAGACAAAACAAGAGGGGCAAGACAAATTAGCTTGGGCAAGACAAAAAGAAACAAGGTAGGACAATTGAAAATTGCCTACCAAGTTCTTTTATCTCGGCAGAAAGACAATCAAAGAAGGGCAAGACAATTGAAATGTCTTGGCCACTCATCACTTTCGGTAGGACAAAAATTGTCTTGTCACACACCGTTCGGCAGACAATTGATTGTCTTGCTGCCACTTTAACAGAGGACAGACAATATGATTGTCTTGGCAGTGGCTTTCGGTAGGACAATCTTTTAGGATTGTCTTGCTGCAATCTATGTCATGCTGTAAGACAATTGTAGATTGTCTTGGCTGTTGCTTCCATGCTTCGGTCAGACAATCCAATTGTCTTGCAGGTTGTCTTGGTAGTGAGATGTGCACTCGGCAAGACAATCTTAGATTGTCTTGCTGAGTAGATTTAAGTGATTTTGTAATGTAATGTAATATATATTTAATTGAAAATTATCCACTTAATTAAGTTAATCATATAAATTCATAAATTAAATTAATTCGAGAGTGAAGTAATTTAATAAATAAATTACATAATTAATATAATTATTTGAGAAGTGAAATAATAGTCTATTAAATATTTAATCACCCAATCTTCAGTAGAACTGCTTCCTGTCTTCTTTAAACTTTAATAACTTCGTCTTGATTTGTCGATCGATCGAACTACCACTTCTGCTTGACTTCAAATATTTAATTTGAATAACTGATACACAGATGTACTGTCTGGTTCATCTGTATCTAGTTAAATCAAATATTCTTCGTCAAATAAACAATAAGAAATTGGTTTGTTCGTCGAGTCTTCGTCTTGTAAGTTCTTCTTCATTGAATGGAATCTTCTGAATAAATAAAGTATAGAAACTTTATATCTTCTGAACTCATGGACGTGCCACAAAAGATTATTTGTGCACTGAGGCTTGAAGATATTAATGAACTTCTTTCAGTGGTGTGTAGCAGCATCCTGGAATTCTTCTGACGTATAATTCCCATAAGTCATTTGACGTTCTTCGTACGGATTCCGATGACTTGCTATTTACTGAGCTTTCTTATCTGAGTTGAGTTGTACCTCTTAAATACAGATAGGCTAAACATATGCCTTTCATGAAGGCTGCACTACTTTCGATGGATGAAGATCAGAACCTTCAACTGCTAAAGCTGGTACAGTGTTCGATCGATAAAGTTTGTAAATCAATCGATGGATGAAGCAACTTTCAACGGATGAAGCAAACAGCCGTTGAAAGTGACTGGAGCTTAATTCTGACAGGTCACATGGGTTGATTACACTAATTTGGACATGGTAGCCTATTTAGGACAAAATGGAAGAAACAGAAACACATCTGTTTTATACAATGTAACTTGGATTATTTGAAGAAGATCAGTCAAAGATGAAGACATTTCAGAAGAAATGCATAAGACAAATGTGGCGCAGCAAGACTTAGTTTAGAGTGCAATTTTTGTATTCTAGCTATCTTTGTAGACTTGGGATATATAACCAAGTTAGAAACAACAATAGTTCTTGTTCGAAACATTAGCAAGCTTGAGTGAATTGAGAGAACTAGTGTTGAACCAGCAGTTGTGAGAATTGTAATCAATCCACAGATTTCTGCTTGATATAAAATTTCTCGGGTGAATCAAGCAATCCACCCGTAATTTTTAATTACTGGAGTTATATCTTTTCTGCTATTTGTATTGTGTTTTGTTCTTGAATCTTTTAAGCTTTTAAAAGATTGTATTCAACCCCCTCTACAATCTTTCTCTAAGTTCTGTGTAAGATAACATATATACAAAGTATATTATCATTATCTTCCCCTGTATTGCAATAATGGACTTTGTTCCACCGTTATTAACACCTTATACGACTTGTCAACATCGCCTATCATCACTAACAACCACCGCCGCTTACCATCATAACACACCTCCTCTCATCATTTACTGTCATCGTGAACCTCCTACAACTATAATTAATCATTAATAATCGACAACCAATAGTTAACATAAGTATATTTTCTTAATTGTGCAAAAAAAAAATGCCGATTTTACATCATAAAACAATAGATTAATGCATCGTAAACTAATGAATAATGATTCATGTAGTTGTAAATATTGATTATGAAACTGATTTGTAATTTGTATTTAGGGATTGGTTTTATATAAAAAAATATTAAGATAATAAAAGTCAAATCATCGTGTAAAGTTTTGCTAATGATAATGCTATTATAATTATGATTAGTATAGTGAGCTTCACATAAACTTGTCATGCTTTGCAACAATTGTGTTGGCTAGCTCATTAATCAAGCTCTTTTTTTTTTTTTGCTAAGCTTAATCAATCAAGCTCTTTTTATGCATGTACAAAGATGTTTATAACTGTATGTTGTCATTAGAATTAGGAGATTCATTATAGTTTAGCTCTTTTGTCGCAAGAACTCTTTTCTTTGCTTTTTTCTTTTTCCAACTTCATATCATGATTAATAATTTATTATTTTATTGTTCTAATTAAAATTAAAAAATAAATAACAAAACATGTAACAAAATTATTAATTTAATATCGTAAAGAAATTATAAATTATGTTTACAAAATTTCCAAGACTTCATCGCCTAAAACAATCAATGTTCAATGTTTAATTTGTTGAGGATCCTCGACTATTGTATTCACCAAATTCACTTCACTTGTGAGACAAACCATAAACAGATTCATATGAATCTGTCGGATTCATAACTTACCACAACTAGTGACTACTTACCATCATAACACACCTCCTCTCATCATTTATTGTATCGTGAACCTCCTACAACTATAATTATTAATCATTAATAATCGACAACCAACAGTTAACATAAGTGTATTTTCTTAATTATGCAAAAAAATGCCGACTTTACATCATAAAACAATGATTAATGCATCGTAAATTAACTAACCAATAATGATTCATGTAGTTGTAAATAGTGATCATGAAACTGATTCATAATTTGTATTTAGGGATTGGTTTTATATAAAAAAATATTAAGATAATAAAACTCAAATCATGGTGTAAAGTTTTGCTAATGATAATGATATGTTTACACTTGCACAATTTGGTCTTTAGGAAGATAACATAATCTTATGAAGCTGTCACAAACGTACACTGTTCCCACCACCCTGCACAAATCAAAGCTAGTTTGCTTTGATTATAGCCACCCTTGTGAAAACTAATACTCCTGCATAAGCCAATGATAGTAGCAGTATCATGTACAGTATTTGGTATGTATATCTAATTATATATTACCTTAACTTTACGGGAAGTGGTCGCAAACTCACAATGCATGGAAAGGGCAACAACTAAACAATGGTCTGAGATGAAGGTATTATAGCAGCTGACTGAGCTCTTATCATTCTCTCCCTTCACATAGGACAAAAAATAAATTAAGATCCTCAATAATATAGCCAGAGGGTGTCAATCATCCAACACGAGCAAATTTAAGAATTTTATACAGCAGTTCATGCAGGTAAATCTCTGTAAAAAGTCCTTAAGACTTGCCGGAGAGAGATATGCTTTTCGACCACCTTCTCCTGCTCATTGTCGAAGGTTATTAAGAGATAGTCCAGCATTTTATTTTATACTTCACAGAACAGTGTTATTATCATAGAACTTACTTAAACAGCTCTGGTTTCAAAAAGAGACTGAAGGTTATATGGCTCCATTCAGGGGGTGGGGGTTTCAATCTAAGATAACTGGCCCGGGTAGAATATCTTCCATCCTGAAAATTTAACATGAAATCAACATCAGACAACATAAAACTAAAAGATTCAAGTAAAGCATAAGAAGTTCATAAGAAGCGCAGAAGAACCTATACTATATTCAAACTACCTACATATACTATATCCACACAACCATTTATATGATCATATTCATTAAAATATCGGTAGGAAAAGCACTAATTCCATAATCACAATCACAATCTACCTACATATACTACCTACATATACCACAATTCAAGCACACATATATATATACCAAAATTTATTAAAATACCACTAGGAAATTAAATTAATTAATTAAATTATACTGACAATGCTACATTCAAAAAAGGATAGCAAGTTAAATCAGCAAATCACACAGCTTCACTGACAAAAACTAACAAAAAAAACAATATTTTCTTACTGGCATTTTACCAAACACTTTGCACTCAGAAATATATATGAACTAGAATACATGAATTACACAACATGTATCAAGCCTAAATCAAGTAACAATCCAACAATCCATTATACATCCAATCGTAAATAATGTATGCTTAAAACTAAAGATTGAAGCACCAAACAAAAATAAGCACAAAACTGTAATGCAGGGATACAAACAAAGCAGAAAATGGGGATTTGCAGGCACCTTGTGATTGCAGGCAAGATGATCGCACGCAGGATGATCGCAGGAGGCTGTGGTTTTTGTGTGTGATTGTAACTGATCGCGAGGGTTTGTGATGTATACAACTGATATGTTTGTGTTTCAGCGGTTTCTTTTGTTTTAAACTCGTCTGATAGTTCCGCGGATATTAACCGCGGAACGCTTAAAAAACTCCCGCTGATCCGCGGAAAAAATACGCGGATCGTCTGTTGCAAACACCCCATCCGCGGAAAAAAACCGCGGAACGCTAAAAATATTTTCTTTTACCCCAGCCGTTGGATCAACGATCCAACGGCTGGGGAATGATGTGTTGGATAACTGTTCCCTGACACACAGTTGTCAGGGAACAGGACCCTTATTTTATACTACACAGAACAGTGTTATTATCATAGAACTTACTTATACAGCTCTGGTTTCAAAAAGAGACTGAAGGTTATATGGCTCCATTCAGGGGGTGGGGGTTTCAATCTAAGATAATATCGGTCATAAGTACCAAGTCCCAAGTTCAAATTTCTCAAACAATAAGCTATGGTAGTTCGTTGAAATAATAAACATACCTTTAGGTGCCATGTTCATTGATTCAAGCATCTCCTTGTGAGCTTGAGCTGCTTCACATTTTATTTGACTGACTATCTCGTCATGCTCAGAGATTGAAAGTGAAGAACCATCCTTTGCAGTTATTGCTTTCGCAAGTTCATCTGCCAATTTCTGTTTTAAACTCTTCACCTGCAAGTATGAATACATATAAAGTTGTATGCAATGCACAGGACCAAAATACAAGAAATTCATAATACCACTTACCTTATCTTTTGCAGCAAGAACTTTTTTCTTTGCTTGTTTTGCTTTTTGAGCAAATTTTGATTCCTGATTGTTAATCCAATCCCTTATTCTTCTGAAAAATGTATCATATTGGAAATAAGTAAAAATTTAAATATATTATTAGAAGGGAGGAATTGAAGATTATGCTTACTTAGTTTCAAGGACTTATTCACATAAGAAGATTAATATTCTAAGCTTCATTGAGAAATATAGAGTATTAATGTATCCACCAGTTTCACTATCCAGGCCAATAATAGGTAATAAATCTTTGGCATTGGGGGATTCAGATAAATAAATCTTCAAAGCAAACAACCATGAATTTTTTCCACATTTAATTTGATCTACATTCTTCTCCCTCGTATAGTTTTCGGTTTGGTATGTTATTGGCCCTTGTTTCTTCAAGGGATCATTTTCATAGACATGTTTGTGAGATAATAATAATAAATATAATCGAAATTTCTTAGATGGAGAGTTAAATATCCATCATATTCCATTACAGTTTTTCTTGCTTGAATCATAATGGTGCTTAATTACATTATATTTTAAACAATTATCATTAATTTAATTAATTTAGTAAATTATTAGATATCAGTTATTGGATTTTTTTGAATTATGTCTCTAATTTTATGATTTTGAATTATTAACTTATATGCACTCCTACTCAAACTCTCATGAAAGTTATGGATTCTTAGTATAGAGTATGTTTAATTTTGAATTTAGAATTTAGAAATAATAGTTCGTGAAATCGGGATGTTATAATTATAATTTGTATAGCCAGCTTCACAAAAACTTGTCATCCAATCGACAATAGTTGCATTGACTAGCTCTTTAATCAAGCTCTTCTTTATGCATGTACAAAGAGGTTTAGAACTGTATGTAGTCTATAAATCTGGAGATCGAATATGTTTTATCCCATTTGTGGCAAGAACGCTTTCATTTGCTTGTTTTCCTTTTTATCCAACTTCACAAATCTTGATTATTAATTGTTTCTTTATGGTTCTTATTAAAATTAATAAATAAATGATAAAACATGTAACGAAAATTATGAAATTCACAACCCAAAGGAATTATAGATTATGTTTACAAAGTTTCGAGAAATTCATGGCCACAAACAATTAATATTGAGAATCCTGGAGTATTGTATCCACCAGAGAGGTTGACTTCTGAGACAAACAATAGATAGTAAATCTCTTGAATTCAATGAATCATGGCTTTTCTTTTGAAATCTACAGCTGGCGAGGTCCAGACTCTGGCAAATTGCCAAGTGATTAATCATCCTTCTCCTGATCACCATCATTCTTCTCTTGATTAGCTTCAACTCCGCATGAATCTTCTCCCAATCTTTCCTCTCCTTTTCTGACCTCATCAACAGAAACGCCAAGCCGATTCGAGATTTCCATGACTAGACTCAAAATGTGAGTCTGCGTTTCCATGCAAGAATTGTAGGATTGTTGCAGGAGATTCACTCTCTCTATAAGATCTTGTTGAGCTGCATAAGAGGTGGTAGCTTGTTTCCTGACATTTTCGGAAACATTTTTGAAATCATCACTCATTGTAGCAATTCTTTTGTCGATCCCAGTGATCATGGTACTAAGTTTGTCCACCTTATTTCCGAGAGCTACCAAATTATCGGGTTTCTTCTTATCAGCCTCTTCATCGACTTGTTGATTGGCTCTTTCTGTTTCCTCCTCCATAGCCTTTCCGTTCTCAGGTGAATCAAGAAAGGGTTGATCGGTAAACATTTTCTTGCCTGCTGCATAGTTTTCTGCCACGCCAACAAACTCTTTTCCGTTTTCATCAGAATTTTTTGGGCGGTCAGGGACTGCAATCTTAGAAGAAATATCTGCAAAAGATACATCACATAATAAGACAGGAGACAGGTCTGCAGATAGATGCAGTTTTAAAATTAGATTTCCAATTAAGGACGAGAGACTGATAAATTTTACCATTTTCAGCATTAACATCCTCGGCTGCTTCACCAACTTCTTCCATCATATCTTCAGATGGATAACTCAGCTCCTCCATTGTATATTGTTGCAGTGGAATGGCAGTAAGAGGTTGTGCATCAAGGACAGTTCCTTCAAAAACCACAAGTTCCTTTCCTTTCTTTCCTTGTGCTTCAATCTCCTTTGAAGAAATATACATGGCATAAACATTTAACCGCATAAATCCCAAAGAAATTTTAGAAATTTAATTACAAACTTTCCATTATTATATAAACAACTACATACCTTCTTTGAAGCACGCCGCCTTTTTAGAGAAGCACCGGTTTCATTTGCATTCTTGACAAGACCAAAATTTTCAGGACCTTTGGCATGCAGTAATTCAGAAACGGAGGAATACCCTGCTGCCTTGGCTTTATGGCTAAGATTACCAGTAGGTAAATGACCTCGCTTTGCTCTAAGAAATTAAAAGAGACGGTATTTTCAGAATCGACATGTAATACTTGGCAAACATAAAAAATCAATAAAACACACCTGCAGATACTGCAATTGCATATGTCTCGGCACTTTGGACAACTCCATACCTCAGATGCTTCAGCTTCTTCTGCCTTCTCTCCGTATCTGTTGAGTACAAGTAATTGATGAGTAGTTACCAAGCTACGAATTTGCAAAATTGTGATATGAACATGGCTAAAAAATCTGTATTTGTTTCATAAAATAGCTTTATCAATATCAACCTATTAAGGAGACATTTCTGACAGTACAGCAAAGTGCAGGGCTTCCTTTTCCGCTGACCTTTGCACGCGGTAGCAGAGCTCCTATGCTGACGACACTTCAAACATTGAAAAGGGAAAAAAATCAAGAACCAACAACATACCGAACACACTTAAATATTAATATCTCACTATGGCCAACAGTATATTCAACAAATTATGACATTTTTGTCAAGCAAAACATTAAATCTTGCAAATATCTAATAATTCTTTCACGAGCGGATTAAATAATTATATTCTATTCTAGGGTAAACAATTCCTTCTTTATCAGAAAAGATTAAAAAAAATTAATGACAAACAAATGAGAGAAAATTTTCAAAGGGTCATATAAGAAAATACCTGGTGACAAGTTTTGACTTCTCGATTCACTGATGTGCCAGGAGAGCTTGAATTTGCGGCCATCCTCAATTGTTAAAAATGTTTTGGAAGTAGGTTGTTGTCGGTCAATGTTCTTAAACTTAACTAGAAGTTTGTTTATGATATATATGGTGAGGAGGAGAAAACAAGGATACCTGCTTTAAAAGTATTTAATGTTATCTTTTGTATTTTTTATGATATCTATATTTTTTATAATATCTCATTCTCTTATATTTAATATTTATTATAATGTATATTTTAAAATTTTAAATTAATATTCTGACAAAAAAAACTTAACATATAAGAGATTGTAACTTCACTGTATCCCCAAAAGAAGGTAGGAAGGAGACAAAAAGGTGATACGATCTAGGTGATTTTGTCTATTTCGTCTAGGTGAAATTTACACTACTTTTGGAGCTATTTAGCCTTTATTTGGTCATTAAATACCTTTTTCATTCCATTTGTCCCATTATACAATATAATTTTCATCAATATTTTCAAATCTAATAAACTTTTACGGACTTTAATTACTAAGTATGAAAATTAATATGATAATTATAAAACATAAAGATGTTGGTTAACTTATAAAATTCAAAAATAATTTTACTTTCCAATGCGGGTTATGAAAATTATATTGCTTATCATTGATAAATTAAAATCACATACCTCAAGATATAAGAAAATATATTGATTCAGCACTACTCTTTTATGAAATCGAATAGAATATACTCGAAAATTTTGAATAAAAATTCTTCTGAAAATTCAAATTAATATACTTTTCTTTAATACATGTTACACTTCTCAAAATTTTCAACTTAGATTTGCAGATTTACTAATTTGTCTAATATTGATCTACATATTTAATTATTTGTGTATGTATTTTAGTAATTTTAATAAGAATTAATTTACTGTTATTTTTAAAAACATATATTAAGATTAACTTTACAAAGGCATACCGGTTTTAACTATTTGTTTTCAATTTTATTTTTATAAATATTATATAATAATAATAATAAAAGTCCAATACATGTCTCTTTTAGTTTAATACTCGACCAAAATAGCAAATATTAATTTTCAAATAACGAAACTTTGTATTAATACTCATGAATAAGTTTTAATACTTTCAAAAACAAAACTATGGAGTTCCATCTTTTGTTAAGTCTTTAGAGCCTTAACCATGGTCGTTGTTCAGCTTCTGAGGATTTAAACAAAGGGTGAGGGGAATCTTTCAAAACAAAAGGAATTCCTCTCTCCTCAGCACTCTTCTTAAAGGGAGTAATGTTACTAGCCTTACCTACAGATTTGTTATAGTCAAAGCCTATTCCAACTATTCTCTTGATCTCTTGTTTATCATTAAGCTTTTTGACTATGGTGGAGGCTTCCTTAAAGGCTTTACATTTCACTTTCTCTTCGTCTAGCTGTAGTCTTAAAGCAATCTCACCTTTGTCTAGAACTCTGACTTTAGCACTTTGTAATCCTAAATCCATAGTCAGTTGTTCAATTTTAGGTTTTAATACCTAAATCTCAGGTACAACAAATTCCTGAATGGCCTTAGAAGGAACAACAACATCCTTCTTTTCTTCCGGTGTAGGTGATTCAACAACTAGAGCTCTTGAATGGTTCAGTGTTTTACCCCAGCCATATCTCTGCTTACTTTGAACTTGCTCGAGTTTATAAGTTTTCAAAACTCCGTAGAGTTTCTCCAGAGAAATCTGATTCAGATCTCTACTTTCCCTGATAGCAGTGATTCTGTGTCCCAGATGTTCAGGAAGGTTAAGAGAAACTTCATGTTGACCTCTTTCTTGTCATAGTATTTCCCATTCAGATTTAAATTATTTATCAAATTATTAAGTCTGGTAAACACCTCTGAAATCCCTTCTCCGGGACTGGAACCAAACTGTTCATACTGAGCCATCAGTATCTCTTTCTTGTTCTCTCTTACTTCTTCTGAGCCTTCGTTTATAATCTCTAATGTATCCCAGATTTGCTTCGCGTTCGTACAATTAACAACAGCATTGTACATGACAGGATCTAGGGATTCAACTAAGATCAGTTGAAGAGTATCATCTAAGTTCATCTGTTCATTCTCTTCATCTGTATACTCAGAAGGTTCTTTTGGAAATGTCTGATGAGGTATTAACACACCATCCTCTTCGTGTGCTAATATGACATTCATCAGAGTAGAAACACCTTTGTTCAGAATCCCGATGTATTTTCTGTTCGCAGTGCGGAGGAATAGTAACATGTGCCTCTTCCATAGGCCAAAGTGTTCTTTGCTGAACGGTGGGATTTTAATGCTACTAATCTTTTGTGTACTCTTTTTTAAGGATTTAAAGTGAATAGTGTATGGATGAGATTTGGATTACTGAAAGAAAAATATTTTAAATCAGAATAAATTTTTGGAATAAAATTAATTCGAATAAAAAATATTTGAAACGTTACAGAGTGTGTATAGGATCTAATACGGTGTATTCGTATTAACCGCTCTTGATGCCAATTGTTAGGTCCAGATACGATTGTAGAAGGTGGGGTTGAATACAATCGATACCAAATAATCGCGGAAGTGAATCTGATTGGAATATAACTTGTTAATCAGATTATAATTAATTAATATAACAATGTTTTAAGTCGTTATATAATTAATATGGTTCAGTTTTAATGTCCACTAATGTTCGTAGAATAAATTCGACAGGGTATATTCTAGATTAGTGATTAAAACAACCGGGTTATCAAAGCACGAAAAACTGTGGATATAACGATCAAGCAAGTTACGAACAACTTGAAAGCTTTACAAATGCTTTGAATATCAAAGTGATGAACACTTTCTAATGAAGAAACTAAGCCATATATATAGGCAAAGGAATGAACTTGTAAGCCAAATAAGAGATAAGACAATTACAAGTGATGGAAAGACAAAACAAGAGGGGCAAGACAAATTAGCTTGGGCAAGACAAAAAGAAACAAGGTAGGACAATTGAAAATTGCCTACCAAGTTCTTTTATCTCGGCAGAAAGACAATCAAAGAAGGGCAAGACAATTGAAATGTCTTGGCCACTCATCACTTTCGGTAGGACAAAAATTGTCTTGTCACACACCGTTCGGCAGACAATTGATTGTCTTGCTGCCACTTTAACAGAGGACAGACAATATGATTGTCTTGGCAGTGGCTTTCGGTAGGACAATCTTTTAGGATTGTCTTGCTGCAATCTATGTCATGCTGTAAGACAATTGTAGATTGTCTTGGTTGTTGCTTCCATGCTTCGGTCAGACAATCCAATTGTCTTGCAGGTTGTCTTGGTAGTGAGATGTGCACTCGGCAAGACAATCTTAGATTGTCTTGCTGAGTAGATTTAAGTGATTTTGTAATGTAATGTAATATATATTTAATTGAAAATTATCCACTTAATTAAGTTAATCATATAAATTCATAAATTAAATTAATTCGAGAGTGAAGTAATTTAATAAATAAATTACATAATTAATATAATTATTTGAGAAGTGAAATAATAGTCTATTAAATATTTAATCACCCAATCTTCAGTAGAACTGCTTCCTGTCTTCTTTAAACTTTAATAACTTCGTCTTGATTTGTCGATCGATCGAACTACCACTTCTGCTTGACTTCAAATATTTAATTTGAATAACTGATACACAGATGTACTGTCTGGTTCATCTGTATCTAGTTAAATCAAATATTCTTCGTCAAATAAACAATAAGAAATTGGTTTGTTCGTCGAGTCTTCGTCTTGTAAGTTCTTCTTCATTGAATGGAATCTTCTGAATAAATAAAGTATAGAAACTTTATATCTTCTGAACTCATGGACGTGCCACAAAAGATTATTTGTGCACTGAGGCTTGAACATATTAATGAACTTCTTTCAGTGGTGTGTAGCAGCATCCTGGAATTCTTCTGACGTATAATTCCCATAAGTCATTTGACGTTCTTCGTACGGATTCCGATGACTTGCTATTTACTGAGCTTTCTTATCTGAGTTGAGTTGTACCTCTTAAATACAAATAGGCTAAACATATGCCTTTCATGAAGGCTGCACTACTTTCGATGGATGAAGATCAGAACCTTCAACTGCTAAAGCTGGTACAGTGTTCGATCGATAAAGTTTGTAAATCAATCGATGGATGAAGCAACTTTCAACGGATGAAGCAAACAGCCGTTGAAAGTGACTGGAGCTTAATTCTGACAGATCACATGGGTTGATTACACTAATTTGGACATGGTAGCCTATTTAGGACAATAAAGAAGAAACAGAAACACATCTGTTTTATACAATGCAACTTAGATTATTTGAAGAAGATCAGTCAAAGATGAAGACATTTCAGAAGAAATGCATAAGACAAATGTGGCGCAGCAAGACTTAGTTTAAAGTTCAATTTTTGTATTCTAGCTATCTTTGTAAACTTGGGATATATAACCAAATTAGAAACAACAATAGTTCTTGTTCGAAACATTAGCAAGCTTGAGTAAATTGAGAGAACTAGTGTTTAACCGGCAGTTATGAGAATTGTAATCAATCCACAGGTTTCTTCTTGATATAAAATTTCTCGGGTGAATCAAACAATCAACCCGTAATTTTTAATTACTAATGTTATATCATTTCTGCTATTTCTATTGTGTTTTGTTCTTGAATCTTTTAAGTTTTTAAAAGATTGTCTTCAACCCCCTCTACAATCTTTCTCTAAGTTCTGTGTAAAATAACATATATACAAAGTATATTATCATTATCTTCCCCTGTATTGCAATAATGGACTTTGTTCCACCGTTATTAACACCTTATACGACTTGTCAACATCACCTATCATCACTAACAACCACCGCCGCTTACCATCATAACACACCTCCTCTCATCATTTACTGTCATCGTGAACCTCCTACAACTATAATTAATCATTAATAATCGACAACCAATAGTTAACATAAGTATATTTTCTTAATTATGCAAAAAAATGCCGATTTTACATCACAAAACAATAGATTAATGCATCGTAAACTAATGAATAATGATTCATGTAGTTGTAAATAGTGATTATGAAACTGATTTGTGATTTGTATTTAGAGATTGGTTTTATATAAAAAAAATATTAAGATAATAAAAGTCAAATCATCGTGTAAAGTTTTGCTAATGATAATGCTATTATAATTATGATTAGTATAGTGAGCTTCACATAAACTTGTCATGCTTTGCAACAATTGTGTTGCCTAGCTCATTAATCAAGCTCTTTTTATGCATGTACAAAAATGTTTAAAACTGTATGTTGTCATTAGAATTAGGAGATTCATTATAGTTTAGCTCTTTTGTCGCAAGAACTCTTTTCGTTGCTTTTTTCTTTTTCCAACTTCATATCATGATTAATAATTTATTATTTTATTGTTTTAATTAAAATTAATAAATAAATAACAAAACATGTAACAAAATTATTAATTTAATATCGTAAAGAAATTATAAATTATGTTTACAAAATTTCCAAGACTTCATCGCCTAAGACAATCAATGTTCTATGTTTAATTTGTTGAGGATCCTCGACTATTGTATTCACCATATTCACTTCACTTGTGAGACAAACCATAAATAGATTCATAGTGAATCTGTCAGATTCATAACTTACCACAACTAGTGACTACTTACCATCATAACACACCTCCTCTCATCTGTATCGTGAACCTCCTACAACTATAATTAATCATTAATAATCGACAACCAATAGTTAACATAAGTATATTTTCTTAATTATTCAAAAAAATGCCGATTTTACATCATAAAACAATGATTAATGCATCGTAAATTAACTAACGAATAATGATTCATGTAGTTGTAAATAGTGAACATGAAACTGATTCGTAATTTGTATTTAGGGGTTGGTTTTATATAAAAAATATTAAGATAATAAAACTCAAATCATGGCGTAAAGTTTTGCTAATGATAATGATATGTTTACACTTGCACAATTTGGTCTTTAGGAAGATAACATAATCATATGAAGCTGTCACAAACGTACACTGTTCCTACCACCCTGCACAAATCAAAGGTAGTTAGCTTTGATTATAGCCACCCTTGTGAAAACTAATACTCTTGCACAAGCCAATGATAGTAGCAGTATTATGTACTGTATTTGGGATGTATATCTAATTATATATTACCTTAACTTTACGGGAAGTGGTCGCAGACTCACAATGCATAGAAAGGGCAACTAAACAATGGTCTGAGATGAAGGTATTATAGCAGCTGACTGAGCTCTTACCATTCTCTCCCTTCACATAGGACAAAAAATAAATTAAGATCCTCAATAATATAGCCAGGGGGTGTCTATCATCCAACACAAGCAAATTTAAGAATTTTATACAGCAGTTCATGCAAGTAAATCTCTGTAAAAAGACCTTAAGACTTGCCATTGATTGGTCAATACTCAATAGTGGACTCAGACCTCACCGGATTGAGATATGCTTTTCGACCACCTTCTCCTGCTCATTGTCGAAGGTTAATTATTAAGAGATAGTCCAGCATTTTATTTTATGGGTCCTGTTCCCTGACAACTGTGTGTCAGGGAACAATTATCTAACACATCACTCCCCAGCCGTTGGATCATTGATCCAACGGCTGGGGTAAAAGAAAATATTTTTAGCGTTCCGCGGTTTTTTTCCGCGGATGGGGTGTTTGCAACAGACGATCCGCGTATTTTTTCGCAGATCAGCGGGAGTTTTTTAAGCGTTCCGCGGTTAATATCCGCGGAACTATCAGACGGGTGCAGTTGATGATTTATAACCTAGATGTGATCATTCAACACTTCAATTCCAAAAAAATCTTCATTTCAGCATTTTGATCAGCAGAATTTCTTCATTTCTCTCTTCCAAGACCCATCCTTCCCTTGGGTAAGCTCCATTTGTAGTGGTGTGTTGTTGTTATTTTGTTGTGTTGTAATGGATAAGATGTTTGCAAGATTTGAAGGTAGAAAAAGTTTAAAAAAAATGATTATGTTGATGTACATGATGATGATGGTAAATGTGGTAATGATAGAGATAATATTGATTATGTTAATGTTGATAGTGATGGTGAGGAGTTTTTTTGTAGTGACCAATTAGATGAAGAAGAAATTTTGCATGAGAATAGAGGTAGTATGCATAAAAGTAGTGATAATTTGCATGATAGTAGTGATAATATTGTGGACGAAGATGAGCCTATTAGTATCCCTTGCTTGAATCAAAAATTTGCTAATTTACAAAGGGCGGAAAATTTATTTAGGGCGTATGCTTTAAACCATGGTTTTGCAATTAAGATACAAAACACGCAGAGGCGAGTCAATGATAAATCCATATATGGTCGAATGTACGTCTGTAATTTAGCGGGGGGAAATCGCGGGAAAAACCCCGTTGAGGAAGAAGAAATATTGATTGGTAGTGTTGGGAGTGTTAAGGGCAAACGGCGTAGAGATGTGCTGCCTAGAAGTGGTTGCAAAGTTAGAATGTACGTGGTTAATAAGAAAAAATCAACTCATTGGGAGATAACCTCTTTGGAATTAGAACACAATCACGAAGTCGTTACTCCTTCCAAGATGAGTTTGATAAGACGGGAGAGACATGTGACCGCGGCTCAAAGAAATTTAATCAAGACCTTACATGCTTCGGGTGTCCCACCAAGACAACAAATGAATATTTTTGGTCAAATGCACGGGGGAGCGGAACAAGTAGGTTTTAATAGCCAACATTTAAGAAATGTCGTGCGCGATTTTAGAAAGGACAACATGGGAGTAAACGATGCTCAAGCCGGTTTGGATTTGTTGTATCGTTTGAAAGAAGAGAGTGGCGGTAAGTTTTTTATCAAGACTCTCCTTGATGACGAACAAAGATTGAAGTGTCTTGTATGGGTCGATCCCCGCTCTATGATGGCCTATCGAAATTTTGGTGATGTGGTTGCGTTTGACACAACATATCGAACTAATAGATATGCTATGCCATTTGTGCCTTTCACCGGAGTCAATCATCACTATCAATCAATAGTTTTTGGTTTTGCACTCGTGCGGGATGAATTGAAGACAACTTTTGAGTGGGTTTTGAGTACTTGGCTAGAGGCGATGGAAGGCAAAGAACCCCTAGCTATCATAACCGATCAAGATCAAGCCATGGCCGCGGCTATTGAATCACAACTACCGAATACCTCACATTTGTTATGCTCATGGCACATTAGCAACAAATTCCCCGAGAAACTTGCAACATATTACTCAAAGGAAGGGTTTAAATTTGATTTCAACAATTGCATCTATCACTCTTTGACTGAAGTTGTGTTTGAGGATCGGTGGAAGGCTATCTGAATGCTGATACTCCACTATGTCATAATGAAGTAATGGGACCCGAGCAAGGCCAGCATAACGAGCCTCCCAATCCTCTGCAGATATGTCATGATCCCCATCCGAATCCCCTTCCATCTCATGAAAATGGGAATAGGGTGTCCAACTCAGTAAGTCTGATGCTACTCCATCAAACTCACCCCTGTAATGTGGCAAGCTATGATGAGGCGCCGCTCTACTGTCACGCCTAACCCGTTTTCTCTTCCCACCCACAATCCAGCCCTGCTCCTCAATCTCCTCCTCCTCCTCAATCTCCTCGGGAATATCAGGCTCCTTCCCCTTCCCCTTCCCCTTACCCCTCTTCCCCTTCCCCTTCCCCTCTTCCTTCCCCTTCCCCTTGCCCTTCACCTCTTCCTTTCCCTTCCCCTTCCCCTTCCCCTTCCCCTTGCCCTTCGCCTCTTCCTTTCCCGTCCCCTTGCCCTCCACCTTCCCCTTCTTCCCCTTACCCTCGTCCTCCTCCTCATCCTCGTCAGGCATAGCCCAGAACTCAGCTACCGGATAGCTGCCCCTGCTCTCATCGGGAATAGGTCTACCAATCTCGAACCTCTCATAAGACCATAGCATCAACAACCACACACAACATGATATCTTCTTGGCATCCTTCTGTGTGGATGAGAATCCGCTCTGGATCAGGACCGGGATCAGCTCCGTACGTCTCAAACAACCATGTGTACCTCACCCCGCCCCTAGTATGAGCCGAATCCACGTCAGCTGTCGACAACTCCTCAAACCAGTTCCTCCGAAAAAAGTCCTTCTGGTTGTCAATAGCATCTCTCACTAAAGGCCGACCATGAATGGGCAACCCCAATATGTAATCAACATCCTCCAAGGTCACAGTCATCTCCCCCTGTCTCATGAAGAATGTGTTGGTCTCCGGACGCCACCTCTCAACAAGAGCACTCACTAGCCTCGCGTCAGTCTGAAGTATAAGTCTGGGATTGGCAAACACGCCAAACCCTATAGCATGTAGAATTTCCTTCTGAGCATCAGAAAGAAACCAGCTCCTCATAGACCGGTTGCCACAGAAACACTCCAATGGACCCCGATCAACACCAGCCCAAACAGCAGCACTCACATGATACGAGTTATCTAAGATAACTTCCTGACTAACTGGCCCGGGTAGAATATCTTCCATCCTGAAAATTTAACATGAAATCAACATCAGACAACATAAAACTAAAAGATTCAAGTAAAGCATAAGAAGTTCATAAGAAGCACAGAAGAACCTATACTATATTCAAACTACCTACATATACTATATCCACACAACCATTTATATGATCATATTCATTAAAATATCGGTAGGAAAAGCACTAATTCCATAATCACAATCACAATCTACCTACATATACTACCTACATATACCACAATTCAAGCACACATATATATATACCAAAATTTATTAAAATACCACTAGGAAATTAAATTAATTAATTAAATTATACTGACAATGCTACATTCAAAAAAGGATAGCAAGTTAAATCAGCAAATCACACAGCTTCACTGACAAAAACTAACAAAAAAAACAATATTTTCTTACTGGCATTTTACCAAACACTTTGCACTCAGAAATATATATGAACTAGAATACATGAATTACACAACATGTATCAAGCCTAAATCAAGTAACAATCCAACAATCCATTATACATCCAATCGTAAATAATGTATGCTTAAAACTAAAGATTGAAGCACCAAACAAAAATAAGCACAAAACTGTAATGCAGGGATACAAACAAAGCAGAAAATGGGGATTTGCAGGCACCTTGTGATTGCAGGCAAGATGATCGCACGCAGGATGATCGCAGGAGGCTGTGGTTTTTGTGTGTGATTGTAACTGATCGCGAGGGTTTGTGATGTATACAACTGATATGTTTGTGTTTCAGCGGTTTCTTTTGTTTTAAACTCGTCTGATAGTTCCGCGGATATTAACCGCGGAACGCTTAAAAAACTCCCGCTGATCCGCGGAAAAAATACGCGGATCGTCTGTTGCAAACACCCCATCCGCGGAAAAAAACCGCGGAACGCTAAAAATATTTTCTTTTACCCCAGCCGTTGGATCAACGATCCAACGGCTGGGGAATGATGTGTTGGATAACTGTTCCCTGACACACAGTTGTCAGGGAACAGGACCCTTATTTTATACTACACAGAACAGTGTTATTATCATAGAACTTACTTATACAGCTCTGGTTTCAAAAAGAGACTGAAGGTTATATGGCTCCATTCAGGGGGTGGGGGTTTCAATCTAAGATAATATCGGTCATAAGTACCAAGTCCCAAGTTCAAATTTCTCAAACAATAAGCTATGGTAGTTCGTTGAAATAATAAACATACCTTTAGGTGCCATGTTCATTGATTCAAGCATCTCCTTGTGAGCTTGAGCTGCTTCACATTTTATTTGACTGACTATCTCGTCATGCTCAGAGATTGAAAGTGAAGAACCATCCTTTGCAGTTATTGCTTTCGCAAGTTCATCTGCCAATTTCTGTTTTAAACTCTTCACCTGCAAGTATGAATACATATAAAGTTGTATGCAATGCACAGGACCAAAATACAAGAAATTCATAATACCACTTACCTTATCTTTTGCAGCAAGAACTTTTTTCTTTGCTTGTTTTGCTTTTTGAGCAAATTTTGATTCGTGATTGTTAATCCAATCCCTTATTCTTCTGAAAAATGTATCATATTGGAAATAAGTAAAAATTTAAATATATTATTAGAAGGGAGGAATTGAAGATTATGCTTACTTAGTTTCAAGGACTTATTCACATAAGAAGATTAATATTCTAAGCTTCATTGAGAAATATAGAGTATTAATGTATCCACCAGTTTCACTATCCAGGCCAATAATAGGTAATAAATCTTTGGCATTGGGGGATTCAGATAAATAAATCTTCAAAGCAAACAACCATGAATTTTTTCCACATTTAATTTGATCTACATTCTTCTCCCTCGTATATGTTTGTGAAATAATAATAAATATAATCGAAATTTCTTAGATGGAGAGTTAAATATCCATCATATTCCATTACAGTTTTTCTTGCTTGAATCATAATGGTGCTTAATTACATTATATTTTAAACAATTATCATTAATTTAATTAATTTAGTAAATTATTAGATATCAGTTATTGGATTTTTTTGAATTATGTCTCTAATTTTATGATTTTGAATTATTAACTTATATGCACTCCTACTCAAACTCTCATGAAAGTTATGGATTCTTAGTATAGAGTATGTTTAATTTTGAATTTAGAATTTAGAAATAATAGTTCGTGAAATCGGGATGTTATAATTATAATTTGTATAGCCAGCTTCACAAAAACTTGTCATCCAATCGACAATAGTTGCATTGACTAGCTCTTTAATCAAGCTCTTCTTTATGCATGTACCAAGAGGTTTAGAACTGTATGTAGTCTATAAATCTGGAGATCGAATATGTTTTATCCCATTTGTGGCAAGAACGCTTTCATTTGCTTGTTTTCCTTTTTATCCAACTTCACAAATCTTGATTATTAATTGTTTCTTTATGGTTCTTATTAAAATTAATAAATAAATGATAAAACATGTAACGAAAATTATGAAATTCACAACCCAAAGGAATTATAGATTATGTTTACAAAGTTTCGAGAAATTCATGGCCACAAACAATTAATATTGAGAATCCTGGAGTATTGTATCCACCAGAGAGGTTGACTTCTGAGACAAACAATAGATAGTAAATCTCTTGAATTCAATGAATCATGGCTTTTCTTTTGAAATCTACAGCTGGCGAGGTCCAGACTCTGGCAAATTGCCAAGTGATTAATCATCCTTCTCCTGATCACCATCATTCTTCTCTTGATTAGCTTCAACTCCGCATGAATCTTCTCCCAATCTTTCCTCTCCTTTTCTGACCTCATCAACAGAAACGCCAAGCCGATTCGAGATTTCCATGACTAGACTCAAAATGTGAGTCTGCGTTTCCATGCAAGAATTGTAGGATTGTTGCAGGAGATTCACTCTCTCTATAAGATCTTGTTGAGCTGCATAAGAGGTGGTAGCTTGTTTCCTGACATTTTCGGAAACATTTTTGAAATCATCACTCATTGTAGCAATTCTTTTGTCGATCCCAGTGATCATGGTACTAAGTTTGTCCACCTTATTTCCGAGAGCTACCAAATTATCGGGTTTCTTCTTATCAGCCTCTTCATCGACTTGTTGATTGGCTCTTTCTGTTTCCTCCTCCATAGCCTTTCCGTTCTCAGGTGAATCAAGAAAGGGTTGATCGGTAAACATTTTCTTGCCTGCTGCATAGTTTTCTGCCACGCCAACAAACTCTTTTCCGTTTTCATCAGAATTTTTTGGGCGGTCAGGGACTGCAATCTTAGAAGAAATATCTGCAAAAGATACATCACATAATAAGACAGGAGACAGGTCTGCAGATCGATGCAGTTTTAAAATTAGATTTCCAATTAAGGACGAGAGACTGATAAATTTTACCATTTTCAGCATTAACATCCTCGGCTGCTTCACCAACTTCTTCCATCATATCTTCAGATGGATAACTCAGCTCCTCCATTGTATATTGTTGCAGTGGAATGGCAGTAAGAGGTTGTGCATCAAGGACAGTTCCTTCAAAAACCACAAGTTCCTTTCCTTTCTTTCCTTGTGCTTCAATCTCCTTTGAAGAAATATACATGGCATAAACATTTAACCGCATAAATCCCAAAGAAATTTTAGAAATTTAATTACAAACTTTCCATTATTATATAAACAACTACATACCTTCTTTGAAGCACGCCGCCTTTTTAGAGAAGCACCGGTTTCATTTGCATTCTTGACAAGACCAAAATTTTCAGGACCTTTGGCATGCAGTAATTCAGAAACGGAGGAATACCCTGCTGCCTTGGCTTTATGGCTAAGATTACCAGTAGGTAAATGACCTCGCTTTGCTCTAAGAAATTAAAGAGACGGTATTTTCAGAATCGACATGTAATACTTGGCAAACATAAAAAATCAATAAAACACACCTGCAGATACTGCAATTGCATATGTCTCGGCACTTTGGACAACTCCATACCTCAGATGCTTCAGCTTCTTCTGCCTTCTCTCCGTATCTGTTGAGTACAAGTAATTGATGAGTAGTTACCAAGCTACGAATTTGCAAAATTGTGATATGAACATGGCTAAAAAATCTGTATTTGTTTCATAAAATAGCTTTATCAATATCAACCTATTAAGGAGACATTTCTGACAGTACAGCAAAGTGCAGGGCTTCCTTTTCCGCTGACCTTTGCACGCGGTAGCAGAGCTCCTATGCTGACGACACTTCAAACATTGAAAAGGGAAAAAAATCAAGAACCAACAACATACCGAACACACTTAAATATTAATATCTCACTATGGCCAACAGTATATTCAACAAATTATGACATTTTTGTCAAGCAAAACATTAAATCTTGCAAATATCTAATAATTCTTTCACGAGCGGATTAAATAATTATATTCTATTCTAGGGTAAACAATTCCTTCTTTATCAGAAAAGATTAAAAAAAATTAATGACAAAAAAATGAGAGAAAATTTTCAAAGGGTCATATAAGAAAATACCTGGTGACAAGTTTTGACTTCTCGATTCACTGATGTGCCAGGAGAGCTTGAATTTGCGGCCATCCTCAATTGTTAAAAATGTTTTGGAAGTAGGTTGGTGTCGGTCAATGTTCTTAAACTGATTGCAGGTATGTGTTAACTAGAAGTTTGTTTATGATATATATGGTGAGGAGGAGAAAACAAGGATACCTGCTTTAAAAGTATTTAATGTTATCTTTTGTATTTTTTATGATATCTATATTTTTTATAATATCTCATTCTCTTATATTTAATATTTATTATAATGTATATTTTAAAATTTTAAATCAATATTCTGACCAAAAAAACTTAACATATAAGAGATTGTAACTTCACTGTATCCCCAAAAGAAGGTAGGAAGGAGACAAAAAGGTGATACGATCTAGGTGATTTTGTCTATCTCGTCTAGGTGAAATTTACACTACTTTTGGAGCTATTTAGCCTTTATTTGGTCATTAAATACCTTTTTCATTCCATTTGTCCCATTATACAATATAATTTTCACCAATATTTTCAAATCTAATAAACTTTTACGGACTTTAATTACTAAGTATGAAAATTAATATGATAATTATAAAACATAAAGATGTTGGTTAACTTATAAAATTCAAAAATAATTTTACTTTCCAATGCGGGTTATGAAAATTATATTGCTTATCATTGATAAATTAAAATCACATACATCAAGATATAAGAAAATATATTGATTCAGCACTACTCTTATGAAATCGAATAGAATATACTCGACAATTTTGAATAAAAATTCTTCTGAAAATTCAAATTAAATATACTTTTCTTTAATACATGTTACACTTCTCAAAATCTTCAACTTAGATTTGCAGATTTACTAATTTGTCTAATATTGATCTACATATTTAATTATTTGTGTATGTATTTTAGTAATTTTAATAATAATTAATTTACTGTTATTTTTAAAAATATATATTAAGATTAACTTTACAAAGGCATACCGGTTTTAACTATTTGTTTTCAATTTTATTTTTGTAAAAAATATACAAGAATAATAAAAGTCCAATACATGCCTCTTTTAGTTTAATACTCGACCAAAATAGCAAATATTAATTTGCAAATAACAAAACTTTGTATTAATACTCATGAATAAGTTTTTATACTTTCAAAAACAAAACTATGGAGTTCCATCTTTTGTTGAGTCTTTAGAGCCTTAACCATGGCCGTTGTTGGTATATATATAGGATCCAAGAGCTGCTGTTTTTTTATGTTTCTTTTATTTTAAAAAAAAGTATTAACGGTTATTTGCAGGAATAACAGGATTGTTCAAAGATTATATTTTTCTGTCATTATTGTGTCTAGATTTATAATCCGAGTCCATTAAATCATATGGTGTGTTCAATATCTATCCTTATTCTTTCTCTAGAATAACTTACACATGAGATGTTGTCTTTATCATTTAAAATTATTTGTTTAGTGAAAAATCCAATCATGTCTAACTAAGTTGATGCTTCAATTAAATTTTAAAATAATTAATATTCATTTTCATTTTATTGCCAAACATGTGTTTAGTACGTCTTTAGATATTCTCATTTACATTTGTTGTCTTGCATTCTCTTTCACAATTTTTTTTGTTTGAGTACTCTAACACAAAGGTGTTGAATTACTCTTGCTTTTAGTTTCATGTTTAGTAGTCCTTTTTAAAATATTTCAATAAACTAGAAAGTAATCCATGTGTTGTGTTGTGTTGAGTGTAGATATTTATATTATTTTCCGGTTAACCCATGTATGTTGTTTTGCTAAGTTATATTCTTTTAGAGTAATTAATTATTGTGTTGTGCTTTTTTGTACATAGGTAGTGAGGATATGCTATTAATAAATCAAAAGTTAAGAATTTCATACCTCAACACTCATACATAAGTTCTGCCCAGGAAAGTTCTAATCTGCGGAGAAGAGTAAAGAACAAGTCCAGGATGGGATGAATGTGATGTAATTTTGTTATTCCTAACATTTTCAAATTTTCGACTCCTTATTGTGATGATATTTATAAACCAAAGACAAATCAACATTTTCATACTATGAAAGATGCTTTTTCGTTTTATCAAGCACATGAGCATCAAACTTTGACGTGTGTAAGTCATCACAAAAATAAAACCGAAGAGGTAATTTGGTGTCGAATGTCATTCATTGTAGTTATGGTGGGATGCGCATAGAAAACACCGTTTTAATAATAAACTATGCTCGAGCAAATATAGATTCAACAAGAGCTTACACTTGGGCAAAAAAGATGATCTTTTTTAAAGGAGATATGAGATATCGTTTCTGCCTTGAAAAATTTCTCAACCGATGTTAAAATTTGAACGAGAAATCCTAATGCAAGTATGATCGGAGCTAAAGTTAAGTTAAAAAAAGGAGACATATAATAATATGTCTTATTTTTTATTTTTTTAATTTTCTATCAAGAGAAGCCTTATACGAGTTTGGAGAGTGTTTAATTTCTAATTAAGAACTACTTCTCCTTTCATATTCATGAAACCATATATGAAGCTTTGGTTGTTTTGCATCGATCTTTTACAAACTTTTGGCGCAAAGTTATTCTTGCATCAATCTTTATTGTCCTTGCTTTTTAGCGGTGGGCATATTTTTGCATTGTGCTACTTTTATGATTTGACTTTCCAGCAAAATCTTACATCTTCGGCACCCATAACCCCTTTTTAATATTTAATATTATCTACACATTCTTCTCCCCGGTATATTTTTCTCTCCAATATATTTTAGTATTGTGTTCTTAGGACTGCTTATCTTTTTAACATAGGAAGTTGAGTACCGGTCCCTTTTAAATGCAAACTTATATACGGTTTGGTATGTTATTGGCCCTTTTTTCTTCAAGCGGTCATTTTGATAGACATGTTTGTGAAAAAATAATAATAATAAATAGGTTTTAAAATTTCCTAAATGCAGCATCATATCTATGTATATCATAATTCCTGAACGATGCCACGTCAAGAAGTCCACGTAATTCGTAAAATGCCACGTCATAAATCCACATATTTTAATTATGCCACGTCAGCAGCGCCAACTCATTAGTTAATTCATATATGTCAAGTTCATTACAATCCCACAAATTACGCATGCATTCATGAATTTGTTTTTAATTGTCTTAACAAAAAATCATTCTCTTCCTAATTTTTAGCTTATTTTTAAATGTAGTTATTGACTTCTTATATCTCTAATTTAAATATGAAAAGATATCTCAATTACTCTCCAAGATATGAACCTAATCATCATTATTTCTAAATTCAAAATCAAATCAATTCTTATCATCTATTTTAAAAATTCAAATTCATCGGTATCTCTCTCATCTTTTATTTTCTTTCTCCTCCTCTCTAAATAGGGTTTCAAGCTCTATGTTAATTGAATAATTAGTATAACTTGCACGGGAATTTTATTTCATACAATTAATACTAATTGTAACAGACTTTACTTTACTTATTTTGATTCTTTTAGTTGATTTCATATGTATGTGTATATATTCATATATTTACGTATCTATAATTGTAATTACTTACTTTCGATTTCTCTCTGATTAAATATGGGAAGACTTCCTAAGCACTCTGAAGACTTTATTGTATAATGTTGCATGAAAAATTAAAAATTCAAAAATTGAATTATCTCTTTATTGCTAATCGCCTTTTCTTAAAATATTAAAAATTAAAATATAGTTAAAAAAATTTCAAACAATAATTTTCTTATCTTTATACATATAATTTATTTCACATTTACATGTATATTTTCGTATATTTACCTATTTTTAATTGTAATTGTTAGCTTCTTATCTATTTCGAATTAAACATGATAAAACTTCCTAAGCACTTACAAGATTTTTTGTATGATATTGCATTAAAAATTCAATAGATTGAAAAGGTGATTACCTCTTAAACTGCTAATCGTCTATTCTTAAAATATATAAAAATAAAGTATAGTTAAAATATTTTCATAAGATTATAGAAAAAAGAATAAGGTATTAATGCATCATTAAATATGTTATACTTTGAAAAATTATGATTCAACTATTGTTTTGTTAAATTTATTTATGTGTTATTATTTTCTTCATTATTTTATTTTTTTAGTTTTAATAAAGTAATTCTTATATATATAAAATGAGAGATGCGTCATTATATATGTTTTACTCTCTAATTTTTTTATTTTAAAATAAATATGAAAATAGTTTAAATTTATATACCAAAGCAGTAACATAGCATCGTAATGGTAAGGTGTGTGAAGAAGCATTTAGTTGATATTTAAGCATGCTCAATCAGCTGCATAATCGGTACTTTTTAAATATTTAATTGGTTTGAAATTTTTTAATTTTGTTTGAAGAATAATATCTTTTGAGGATCAAAAATTGTAAACAATTTAAAAGGCACATGTAGTCACTATATATGAAGCTCTCCTTGATTATACTCAAACTTGGTGCTTCAGAATGGGGAGTGAATTTCATTTAATTCTTTCCATTACCATCTAAGAATTTGAATTCAAAGTAAGTATTTGTAAAATTGGAATCATATTAGTTGTCTCTCTTCAATTTTATATTTAAATTTCCTTGATTATAGCTTTCGTTGAACAATAGTATGACACGAATTAAAACAATGATTTTATTTATGCTAATTTGTTTGATTGATTTCATATCTATGTATATGTATATGTCTATATATCTATATATTTTGTAGATAGTGGATATATATATAACCGTTATCAAGACCTCATATCTTTGATTGTCTGTATTCATCTTTGTTTTTCTTTTTCTTTTCTGACGTTATAGTTTGAGGTTTTCATTCTTTTTTCTGTATCCGTAAGCACTTCTTTTAAAATTTTAAACATGTTTTTAATTTACAAGATATGTGGATGTGAATGTTAATGGGATCTTCTTTTACAATTTGTAGCTATCAAAGGCCGAGGAAACTACACTACAATGAAGAAAGCATGGCTGAGACAAGTCGTGAGACTCAAATAATCTAAAGGCATAGTAATTTCCTACTACATTCAACTGATTTTTGGTGTTATCATATGTTTTGCTGGCTTGATTATCATTTAATTGACACTAATTATTTATTTTTGTGTATGTGTATATAGAATACTTGAACCACCATTTGTCTCTGATAAGCAACACAGCAATCTGGCTAAACAGATTCATGTGATACAAATTTTAGAGTTGTCAATAAATGGATAATGATATATTGTTGTCTCACTTGGTAAATTGAATCTCAGCTTTTTCTGTGCAAATGTGTGAAAATTCTTATTGATACTTATTTAGATTGATTATATAACAAATGAAATCATTTATTGGAACTTAATATCAATCATTAGAATTTACATATGTATGTATAACTTATGTGTATGTATGATACAATTGTTTGGATAGTTGTCAGTTGTCTACAAGCATCTAAAAAGGAATGACGAAAGCTTGGGTGCTTTTTTAACAATCTCAAAATCCTTAAAACAACTCATTATTGATCTGAGCAGCAGGTTTTCAAAGAAGTTGACGCGGAGAGTATTTGGTGTGGGAAACTTTGGTAAAGCTCATCAGCCAGATTCTCAATACAAAGGAAGTAGTAAAGGCATCTAAAATGGTTAGACGGGAGTGAGGAATGTAGACGATGAGGCTAGCAATGTAGTTAACATTGAGGAAGCATCACGTCATATGGAGAAGTCTGACGAAATGATGTCAATGTAATTGCCTCCCTATTTACATTGATGTAGTCTTTGTTTATTATCTTGAGAATATATAATTTCGCACATTAGTATTTTTAGTCGCTCAAGTTCATTGTGATTTGTGAAGTAGTTGTTTTAGTCATTATATTTCAAGTTCTCATTTGTCTCATGCATTGTCTCAGGAGTTTGTTATAATTTTGATCGCGTTATCTATTTAAATAAACCATTGACGGGTTTTTAAATTTTTTATCTATTGTTTTTGAAAGAGATAATAAAATTTTCATGATTCGTATTTTATAATATTTTTATAAGAACATAAAGGACTTGAGTTTTTGAAGCCACATATCTTAATTATGCCACATCAGCCAACTCATTAGTTAATTCATATATGTCAAGTTCTTTACAATCCCACAAATTATGCATGCATTCATGGATTTGTTTTTAATTGTTTTAACTAAAAATCATTCCCTTCCTATTTTTTAGCTTATTTTTTAAATGTAGTTATTGACATCCTATATCTCTAATTTAAATATGAAAAGCCTTCTCAAATACTCTCCAAGATATGAAACTAATCATCATTATTTCTAAATTCAGAATCAAATCAATTCTTATCATTTATTTTAAAAATTCAAATTCATCACCATCTCTCTCATCTTTTTTTATTTTTCTCCTCCTCTCTAAGTATGGTTTTAAAATCTATGTTAATTGAATAATTAGTAGAGAGGATGTCAATCCCTCTCCATCCAAGATTCACCGTCGCTGGCGGTAACGCGAGGAATAGCTCCGGCCCTCCCTTCCACCATTTATACATCCCTGTCACCCTCCTTTTTCAATCAAACACATGCCCAATCCCAAATAACCAATCATTAATGATTCAATCAAAAATCCCAAAAAATCTCCGTCCAGAATTTTGTAGAGTTTTGTCTTTAGCCTCCGATCTCCTTTTGCGTCAGAATTCTGATCCGATGATGATTTATGGGTTTCTTCAAAATCGGTAACATTATTCCTTTATTTTATTTGTAATCAAATTCTCTTCGTCTCTTTAGAAGGTACGTCTTTTTTTGATGTTTGTTGTGTGTTTTTTTTGCGTTTGGTTGCTTTTTGTATTTTATTATGATAGTAGACATACATTAGTTCATGTTTTATTTATCTTCTCTTCTGATGAAGAGGTAGTATCGGGTTTTTTAGGTGATCGGATTCATTTGTAACTTCGTTGAAATTTGTTCGGATTATGTTCTGAATTTTGTTTGAGTTTAGTGGTCATATTTTTCTAACTTGTTTTATCTTGGCCCGATTTGTTGTGGTCAGCCACAAATTTAGTCGAAAATCGGGGTGGTTTTAAGTTTCCATATGTGTTCTTTGTGTTCTTGGTAGTTCTTGATTGGTGGACGTGTTTAATGTGTGTTTGATCTTTTAAATTATAAGTTTCAGTTGTTAAAATTGTTTTTAGTTGCATGTAGAATAGATTATTGATTTGTTATGATTTAAATATCAATTGTTTTAACTATGACATAATTTTATATATTATACATGTATATATGTTAGTGTGTAATAATTTTGGATAGGAAGGAATTAAATTCACCGGTTATATATGAGAAGAAATTAAATATTGTTAAATGCGATTTTATATTTACATATATACATATTGGGCAATGCTAGAGACCCCAAAAAAAATTCCCAAAAATCTTTACCAAATGATGTGGCAAACAAGTGGCTAGTTATGATTGGGTGATTGATGAATCTGTAGGGGGTCTCATTATTATGGGAGTGAATTCAGCCAATCAAATTTGGACACATCATTTGGGAAAATTATTTGGGACAATTTTTTGGGGTCTCTAGCATTTTCCTATACATATTAGGGATTAATTGATTGTATTCATGCTTTTGAATAGATGTGTGTTTGGTAAGTATTTTATGTGCATTTATTCGGCTTAAATGACATATAAATTTGTTGTTTTATTAATTATTAATTAGAATTTATTGGATGCCATAACTGATGGCTTTTATAAATCTTGATTATGTTCAAGGAGTTTGTACCATTTTTTTTGGGCGGCCATAATTGGTGGCATATATTTTTGGACCATTATGGTTGACACGATTATTGTCCTAGATGAATATTATGCGGATAATTTTGTCCTTGGATTAATAATTAGATTTTATTAATTCTTATACTTTTGTGATGCTAATGATAACTTTTGTTAACTTATTTTAATTGGGATTTAAATTTTTTTAATAAATAATTTTCATATAGAGAAGGATCAATTCTTTTCATTCTTTTCCTAACATAAAATTAAATTTTTGTTTATGTATTTTATTATGAATTCTTTAGTATTGTGTGTCTAACCAAAGTTCTTACTTTGGTTAGACATAATAACTTTTCATAATTGTTTCATAATTTTATAAGTTCTAATATTTTTATTTTTGAATAAGTTGTTATTTTTTTGTCAGAAATCATGTCATAATTGGGTTTAGTTTACCCACACATTTTCTTTTACTTAATTTATCATTCTTATGTTTCTTTTTGCTTGCTTTGATTTTCAGGAGCTTGGAAAGAGACTTTACGGGTTTTCTTATCAGACTTTAAAGTCTTATTATCTAAACGTCCGGAGATATCTTTGCGTATCTTTCGGTTAGATGATAAACTTTATTGAATGAAAGTAATCCCTGATGCGGTTTATTGTATCTATGATACAACTCATCTACGAGTATGTAGATCTGACAAAATAATAATAATAATAATAATAATAATAATAATAATTAGTATAACTTGCACGGGAAGTTTATTTCATACAATTAATACTAATTGTAACATACTTTACTTTACTTATTTTGAGTCTTTTAATTGATTTCATATGTATGTGTATATATCCATATTTGTGTATCTATAATTGTAATTACTTACTTCCTATTTCTGTCTGATTAAAATGTGGGAAGACTTCCCTAAGCACTCTGAAGACTTTATTGTACGATATTGCCTGAAAAATTAAAAATTCACAAATTGAATTATCTCTTAAATTGCTAATCGCCTTTTCTTAAAATATTTAAAATTAAAATATATTTAAAATAAATCAAACAATAATTTTTTTATCTTTATACGTCTAATTATTTCACATCTACATGTATATTTTTGTATATTTACATATTTTTAATTGTAATTGTTAGCTTCTTATCTTTTTCGAATTAAAAATGAAAAGACTTCCCAAGCACTTAGAAGATTTTTTGTATGATACTGCATTAAAAATTAAATATATTGAAAAGGTGATAACCTCTTAAACTGTTAATCGTCTTTTCTTAAAATATTTAAAAATAAATTATAGTTAAAATATTTTCATAAGATTATACAAAAAAGAATAAGGTATTGATGCACCATTAAATATGTTATACTTTCAAAAATTATGATACGACTATTGTTTTGTTAAATTTATTTATGTGTTATTGTTATCTTCGTTATTTTATTTTTTTTAGTTTTAATAAAGTAATTCTTATATATAAAAAACTGTGAGATGTGTCATTATATATGTTTTACTCTCTAATTTTTTTATTTTAAAATAAATATGAAATTAATTCAAATTTATATACCAAAGAGTAACAGAGCGTCGTAATAATAAGGTGTGTGAAGCAGCATTTAGTTGATATTTAAGCATGCTCAATCAGCTGAATAATCAGTACTTTTTAAATATTTAATTGGTTTGAACTTTTTAATTTTGTTTGAAGAATAATATCCTTTGAGGATCAGAATTTGTAAGCAATTTAGAAGGCACGTGTAGGTAATATGTAGCTCTGCTTGATTATATACACATCTAATCTAAATATATTTAATTCCCAAAACTGTTTGGTGACAATTTATACAACTACAGGAAATATCAGCTTTATCAACACACCGACATCGAAAGTCGATGTTAATCCAAGTTTGAGTGCAGTATATAGCATGAGACATAGTTATATATTTAATTTGCTCATTCATTCGCACACAATCGTATAATTGTATATTTCATATCAAAATAGTATGAGAATAATTTATAGTTTTTTTATTTTGTTCCAGGCTTGATCGTGATGAATATGAATCGCTGCTAGATCTCTGATTATAACATCTCCAAGAATGCTGAATAATCGTACTACAATTCATATTTTTATGATACAATAATGTAATAAGTATTTGAGATTCTCAAATCTTATAAACTATGTGGTTATCATCCGGACTATATTTATTTTGGATGACATTTTACTTTATTTTATTTTATTCTTCATTTGAGATTATTTGATAGTTTGATTTTCTATTCTTAATCAAAAAAAATATGTTACTACGCCACAAAAAACCAACTACAATATCAAGACACCCGTGCGCGGAGCGCGGGCAAAAAATGAATGAAGAATTTAGAGTGAAATTGGTTCAAGTATTACAAAACGATTTCCGCACTAAAGTAAAGTTTCCATACGCATTTATTCCAAGATACAGTACTCTTGGTCTTGCTTTCTAGAAAGTCTTAGACGTGATCGTATTGTTGTTAACATCTTCATGCGAAATCATTTGTGTGATATGCAACAATTTGTAATAAGTTTGTGTCTGTTATTTAATGGGTATTCTCATGTGGGGCACTCATTTGATTCACTTGATATTCGATTAAGGCAGCCACTGGGTGAAAGTTTGGAAAGTTAGAGAGTCTTTTATGAAACTATACGACCTACGCATATGGGATTGTGGCTTAGCATTGGTCTGTGTTCTCTGTTTTGTATTTTTGTTCCAGTTTTTGAGTTTTATATTGTATAGATGACAAGATAATTTGTAATTATTTTTTTTACATTATTTTTGCATAATTTCCTTTCGTAATTATAGTGATTATGATGCATATATGTCCTCTAATGCATTTATTGAGCCTCTTTTTGTTATTGAGTTTTCCTTGCAACTGCTGAATAGAGATGATTCATCCAGGCCACTATCAGATGCTCATCGTGTGAAGATTTATATTCACTTTTCCTCAACATTTTCTTATTGATCTAGATTTTTTCTTTACATCTTATCGTATATCATTGTTTTTTGATAAGAGCCACCGAGAATGAATATGACGCAATTTCCGTCCAGATACATGAATCTAGCCTGCTATAACTCATATGTAAATAGGGAAAAGTAGTCAAAATATTAATTTTCAATTATTTTGGCATTAATCCTTTTTTGTATAATATGTGGTGGTTTCCATATTAACCATATTCAATTTTCAAATCTAGAATTTTTGTTATAATTTCAAATTAATGGAGTTCTTTTTCACTCCACAATTTTAGTTCTTGATAAGGAAGTTTTTATATATTAGATTTTTAAATAATCGGATACATGGATATAGACTGTTATAGCTCATATGCAAATAGGGAAGTCAAACTTTATTTGATTCCCACGGATTTTGACATTAATTACTAAAATATTTTTTTATTTAATTGTAATTATTAACTTCTTATCTCTTTCGAATTAAACATGGAAAGACTTCCTAAACACTCTAGAAGATTTTTAGTATTATATTGCTTTAAAAATTAAAGTGTACCATGTAAATTTAAATATAGTGTATCCCTTAAATTTAGGAAACATTTAGATTCAATTAAGTATATGGTATCCGTTGCAAATTTTAAATTGCAACGCGGTTTGAAATCTTATTATATAAATTATAATCCGTGATTCTAATTTATTGATTTAATATCTTATTCATTTATGTAACATATATAATTAGTAATGATATAATTAGTTTACTTCTCTATTAAAGACATCTTTAGTTTATTTAAATATTAATCAAATGAAGTGTAGAGATTAAATCTTTATATATTTTTAATAAAAGACATATATATTATATATTTTATAGAAAGATTATATTAAAGTCAAGTGAAGTGAATCAATTATAATTCTACGTTGATTATCCCTTAATTTATGCATACATTATAAAATTTGTATTTAATTGAGATAACTAATCGATGTTTTTTAATTGTCATCTCCGAATGCTTGATGAAATACAAACCATGTATTCTGACTAATACCTAGAACAACAGGCCTAAATTTCTTGGCTGATAATCGATATGAAGGATTGAAAAATTCGTCTGTACTCCCATGGAAGAAAGGAAGACCACAGAAGGATACCAAACCACCGGGTTGTGAAATTGTTTCTTCAAGTACCTTCGGAGTCGGAGCTTACGGTCTAACTCGACTTTCTCAAAAAGAGAATTGCAAGACTAATACAAATATAATGCATGAAGAAACAATGGGTGGTAAGTCTGATGTTTTCATATCATTGACGAGTATATTCATCTGGTTTCTTTGAACGAAGTTTACTAATCCATGTCTAATATTCCGTTTTGGTATATCACAATATTTTCAAATTATATTCCTGTGAAATATATTGATGAAGTACTGCATCAACCTTTAGATATTAAGTTATATCTGCTATTCATATTTATCAAGACGATTTAGAAACACCGGTGATCTTTGTTCTAGCAAGTGTATATGAAGGTTCAAATGTGTGAATGTTAGATTAAAATTTTCATTTGGCTCAATCATATACATATACATATTTAAATATATTTAATTTCCAAATCTATTTGATGACATTTTATACAACTACAGGAGATATCAGCTTTATCAACACACCGACATCGAAAGTCTATGTTGGTATATAGCATGAGACATAGATATTTATTTAATTTGCTCATCATTCACATAGAATCATATAATTGTATATTTAATTTCAAAACAATATGAGAATAATTTATAAATCTTTTATGTCGTTCTCGGCTTAATCGTGATAAATATGTATCATTGCTAGATCTCTGATTATAACATTTCCGAGATAGCTGAATAATCGTACTACAATATTTAGATTTTTATGAAACGATAATGTAATAAAGTATTTGAGATTATGCTCAAATCCTTTATAGAGTATGACATTTTCATCCGGACTATGTTGATTTAAATGACATTTTATTTTATTTAATTTTTCATTTGAGATTATTTGATGGTTTGATTTTCTGTTCTTAATCATAAAAATTATTTCACAACGCCACAAAAAACAACTACAATATCAATACACCCGTGCGCGGAGCGCGGGCAAGAAAAGCTAGTTCCATTATAGTTTTTCTTTCTTGAATCATAATGGTGCTTAATTACATTATTTTTTAAACACTTATCATTTATTTGAATTAATTTAGTAAATTTATTAGATATCAGTTATTGGATTTTTTAAATTGTGTCTCTGATTTTATGATTTTGAATTATTAACTTATATACACTCCTACTCTGACTCTCATGAAAGTTATGGATTCTTAGTACAAGAGTATATTTAATTTTTAATTTTAAATTTAGAAATAATAGTCCATGAAATCAGGCTGTTATAAATATAATTTGTATAGTCAGCTTCACAAAAACTTGTCATCCTTGATAATAGTTGTGTTGGCCAACTCATTAATCAAGCTCTTCTTATGCATGTACAAAGATGTTTAGAACTGTATGTAGTCTATAAATCTGGAGATTGAATAGTCTATAAATTTGGAGAGTGAATATGTTTTATCCCTTTTGCAGAAAGAACTCTTTCTTTTGCTTGTTTTCTTTTTTATCCAACTTCACATCTTGATTATTAATTTGTTCCTTTATTGTTCTTATTAAAATTAATAAATAAATAACAAAACAGGTAATGAAAATTATTAAATTCACAACCCAGAGGAATTATAGATTATTTTTACAAAGTTTCGAGAAATTCATGGCCTCAAACAATCAATATCCAGGAGTATTGTATGCCTGAGGTTGACTTCTGAGACAAACAATAGATTGTGAATCTGTTGAATTAAATGAATCATGGCTTTTCTTGGCAATCTACAGTTGGAGAGGTTCAGACTCGGGCAAATTGCCAAGTGATTTTCGTTGAAGTCTTTCAAAACCACTAGGACAATCATCCTTCTCCTGGTCACCAACATTTTTCTCTTGATTAGCTTCAACTCCGTATGAAGCTTCTCCCAATCTTTTCTCTCCTTTTTTGACCTCATCAGCAGAATCGCCAAGCCGATTCGAGATTTCCATGACTAGACTCAAAATATGAGTCTGAGTTTCCATGCAAGAATCGTAGAATTCTTCAGATGGATAACTCAGATCCTCCATTGTATATTGTTGCAGTGGAATGGCAATAAGAGGTTGAGCATCAAGAGTTCCTTCAAACACCACAAGTTCCTTTCCTTCCTATCCTGATGCAGCAATCTCCTTTGAAGAAATATACATGATATAAACATTTAACCGCATAAATCCAAAATTTTCATTTGCATTCTTGACAAGACCAAAATTTTCCGGACCTTGGGCATGTAGTAATTCGGAGGAATACCCAGCACACTTAAATATAAATATCTTACTATGACCAACGGTATATCCAATAAATTATGACAATTTATGTCAAGGAAGCATTAAATCTTGCAAATATCTAATAATTCTTTCAGGCACAGATTAAATAATTCTATTCCAGCCCAAACAATTCTTTTTTTATCAGCAAAGATAAAAAAAAAATAATGGCAAAAAAAATGAGAGCAAGTTCTCAAAGGGTCATGTAAGAGAATACCAGGTGACAAGTTTTCACTTGATTTAGTGATGTGCGTGGAGAGAGCTCAAACTTGCGGCCATCCTCAATTTTTAAAAATGTTTTGAGGTAGGTTGGTATCCGTCAACGTTCTTAAATTTGTTGCTGGTATGTGTTAACTAATTAATTTAGTAAATTTATTAGATCTCAGTTTTTTTGATTTTTAGAATTGCCTCTCTAATTTTATGATTTTGAATTATTAACTTACAGTGCTACTTTAACTCCCATGAAAATTTTGGATTGTTATTATAGGAGTATGTTTAATTTTGAATTTTTAATTTAGAAATAAATGTCATTAAATACACGCTATTATAATTATGATTAGTATGGTGAGCTTCACATATACTTGTCATGCTTTGCAACGATTGCGTTGGCTAGCTCATTAATCAAGCTCTTTTTATGCATGTAAAAAGATATTTAAAACTTTATGTTGTCATTAAAATCAGGAGATTCATTATAGTTCTGTCAAAATAAAAAAAAAAAAGGAGATTCATTATTGTTTAGCTCTTTTGTCGCAAGAACTCTTTTCTTTGCTTTTTTCTTTTTCCAACTTCATATCATGATTAATAATTTATTATTTTATTGTTCTAATTAAAAATAATAAATAAATAACAAAACATGTAACAAAATTATTAATTTAATATCGTAAAAAAATTATAAATTATGTTTAGAAAATTTCCAAGACTTCATCGCCTAAAACAATCAATGTTCTATTTTTAATTTGTTGAGGATCCTCGACGATTGTATTCACCATATTCACTTCTGAGACAAACCATAAACAGATTCACAGTGAATCTGTTCTCAAATTTGATGTTTAATAAAATTAAAACCATCGAACAAAAAGATATCTTGGTTTAAAATCAACTTTCCATTGGCGGGAGATGAAAATTGTAAAATCATTATACATAGGAGTGATAAGTATTAGATACAAAAAGTGTATATGATATACATATACAAACCAAATCAACCTACAAACTGAAAATCAATTTTAATGACTGTTTTTAATTATAAAAATCATCAAATCACCATTTTGTACCTCACAAATCACTATCTTATTAATAAAAAAATCTTTCAAATATAAATATATACATACATACATACATATATATATATATAACGTATATTATCATTATCTTCACCTCTATTGCCATAATGGACTTTGTTCCACCGTTATTAACACCTTTTACGACTTTGTCAACATCGTCTATCATTACTCACGACCACCGTCGCTTACCATCATAACTTACCACAACTAGTCACTACTTACCATCATAACACACCTCCTCTCATCATTTACTGCATCGTGAACCTCCTACAACTATAATTAATCATTAATAAACGACAACCAATAGTTAACATAAGTATATTTTTTTAATTATGCAAAAAAATGCCGATTTTACATCATTAAACAATGATTAATGCATCGTAAACTAATGAATAATGATTCATGTAGTTGTAAATAGTGATCATGAAACTTATTTGTAATTTGTATTTAGGGATTGGTTTTATATAATAAAATATTAAGATAATAAAAGTCAAATCATCATGTAAAGTTTTGCTAATGATAATAATATGTTTATCATAATAATTGATCCATCCATTCCAATTTATATGATCATTTTACTAATTTCATAATTTAACTTATTATTATTTAAATATTTGTTATATAAAAATTCTTTCTATTATAATTGAGAACAATGATTATAATAAAATCATATTCAATATTTTTCCACCCACCTTAATCAAGTTCTATGACGATGATATATTGGACAAATTTAACTTAATATCCGATAACCACATTCCTCTAACATAATGTACTAAGTTTATTTTTTTAATTAAACTAATTTAGTTTAATAAAAAGAAGCCCGACATATAGAAAATCATCTAAGTAAAATTCCCTGATCAAGCACAAGTTATACTATGCATGACTACATATAATAGAAAACGTATTAATAAAAACATTGTTGTTTCTCTATTGTTTCTCTCTACAACACAATGATATAAGTTTTACAAAAACATTTATTTAAGATATTCCTCAAATCTACATGAAAGCTGCTCATGAACTTGATTACACTTGCACAATTTGGTCTTTAGGAAGATAACATAATCATATGAAGCTGTCGCAAACGTTTCCAACCACCCTGCACAAATCAAAGGTAGTTAGCTTTGATTATAGCCACCCTTGTGAAAACTAATACTCCTGCATAAGCCAATGATAGTAGCAGTATCATGTACTGTATTTGGTATGTATATCTAATTATATATTACCTTAACTTTACAGGAAGTGGTCGCAAACTCACAATGCATAAGGTATTATAGCAGCTGACTGAGCTCTTACCATTCTCTCCCTTCACATAGGACAAAAAATAAATTAAGATCCTCAATAATATAGCCAGAGGGTGTCAATCATCCAACACGAGCAAATTTAAGAATTTTATACAGCAGTTCATGCAAGTAAATCTCTGTAAAAAGTCCTTAAGACTTGCCATTGATTGGTCAATACTCAATAGTGGACTCAGAACTCACCGGAGAGAGATGTGCTTTTCGACCACCTTCTCCTGCTCATTGTCGAAGGTTATCCATTTCTCACCAAAGACAATTGAATCATCCCCATTCCCTATATCTGTACATTGGTAGAAATTTAGATTGCCTTCTAAAATTCATCTCAAAACACCTTAAATAAAATATGCATCAAAGTTTACCTTGAACCAGGATATTTGATTCTTCAGGATAACAATTTAACCTCCAGAAGGCACGCCCATCACCATCCAGAAAAAGTGGTTGTGTTCTCAGAGCCTGCGATCTTTTTTTAGCTGCACAAAGAAATATAGTCAGACACATACAAAGACATAAAAACAATTGTAAACCACAAAAAATACGTAGAAAAATAGCTGACTAAATACTAACTCTGCCTAAAAGCTGAAATGCAGCCCGTTGTTAAGAGATAGTCTAGCATTTTATTTTATACTTCACGGAACAGTGTTATTATCATAGAAATTACTTAAACAGCTCTGGTTTCAAAAAGAGACTGAAGGTTATATGGCTCCATTCAGGGGGTGGGGGTTTCAATCTAAAGATAATATCGGTCATAAGTACTAAGTCCAAAGTTCAAATTTCTCAAACATATAATTTGGACACAAGATTGCCCCAAAGATGGAAACAATTAGGTAAGAAATAAAATGAAACAATAAGCTATGGTAGTTCGTTGAAATAATAAACATACCTTTAGGTACCATGTTCATTGATTCAAGCATCTCCTTGTGAGCTTGAGCTGCTTCACATTTTATTTGACTGACTATCTCGTCATGCTCAGAGATTGAAAGTGAAGAACCATCCTTTGCAGTTATTTCTTTCGCAAGTTCATCTGCCAATTTCTGTTTTAAACTCTTCACCTGCAAGTATGAATACATATAAAGTTGTATGCAATGCACAGGACCAAAATACAAGAAATTCATAATACCACTTACCTTATCTTTTGCAGCAAGAACTTTTTTCTTTGCTTGTTTTGCTTTTTGAGCAAATTTTGATTCCTGATTGTTAATCCAATCCCTTATTCTTCTGAAAAATGTATCATATTGGAAATAAGTAAAAATTTAAATTTATTATTAAAAGGGAGGAATTGAAGATTATGCTTACTCAGTTTCAAGGACTTCATCACATAAGAAGATTAATATTCTAAGCTTCATTGAGAAATTTAGAGTATTGTATCCACCACTTTCACTATCCAGGCCAATAATAGGTAATAAATCTTTTGCATTGGGGGATTCAGATAAACAACTCTTCAAAGCAAACAACCATGAACTTTTTCCATGGGATGGACTTAGTTTGTGAGACCTGTAAAAGTTGATGAGTATAAAAAGGTAATGTCATCTATGATAAGAAAAAGCAATTGAAGATAGCAGGGGAGCAAAAGTAAATAAGGGTACCTCAAAGTATAATCCTTTCGCAACAAAGATAACAGCTGGATGTGGAAGTGGACAACAGGTGAGTGCTGCTCTGTTCTGCGGAGTATCCTACTCTGTCCATTCATTAGCTCTTTAAGTATGACACTTGATTGTCCTTTCTTCATATTCAGATTCTATTCAACATATACACAAAATAGCATAAATTGTATTACAAGTACAAACAAAAATGCCAAATGGCAGGCTTTTGATCGAGTACCATTTTTGAATTCGAAGAAAAAAGAAGTAAATTAGAAAAATCTGAAGTACACCAATGTCAATATTGATATTGTAAAACTAGATGCAAATCAGCTAGAAGAAGAGAAAAAATATAACATCTGGTACCTTTCCAAACGCTGCACAAAATTCTAGAAACTGTAAGGCATTACCAACATCCTCTGGTGGCAATTCGAGATCACCTATAGTTATTAATTCAGTTCCATGAGGCAATGGAATATCATTACCAACCTCTTGGCTCTGGAACTGCAACCCACTGTTGTTATCCTTAACGAAAGGCATGCCTGTATCATGTTTTACCCGTTTCTTTGTTTTTTCTTGGTCTATTACTTCAATGTCCTTATTCGCATTTCTCTTTTTGTTTCCAAAAGTATCAGCAGGTACTTCTGCAGAAACTTTTTTCATACAACCATCCCCCAGTTTAGGATCATTAACCTTTTCATTTGGTTCTGCATGCATATGAATGCTTATGTCTGAATCCTGAGATTTATTTGAATTACTCTCAGGCAAGGTACCAAAACTACACAATTTCTGAGCAGCGGCATCCTTCGGACCTGCAGACACTGTGTCTGAATCCTGAGATTTATCTGGAGTACTTTCAGGTAAGGCACCAGAACTACACAATTTCAGAGCAGCAGCATCCTTCTGACCTGCAGACACTGTCCTCAATTTGCCCTGCTTTGTTTTTTTTTGCTTTTCATTATTTTCCAAAGTTACACCTTGCATTTTTTCTATTTCTTTCAACTTAGAAGGGGTCGGATGTTCCAAATTCATATCCACCCTTCCATCGAGTAAGTTTTCCTTGCCTTTCTTTCCTGGTGAAGTAACCTGCTGTTCAAGGAATACACATGGCGTAAACATTTAAGCAATATATACTATAATTTCTTTATTTACAAAAATAATTACACTATCATACTTTTCCTGAAGAACTCGGCCTTTTGGGAGTAGCCCCGGTATCTTTTACATTCTTGACAAGGCCAAAGTTTTCAGGACCATTGGCCTGGAGAAGTTCAGAAACAGAAGAATAGCCCGTTGCCTTGGCTCTATGGGTCAGTATACCAGTAGGTTGATGGCCTTGTTTTTTCCTATTGCAATAGAATGGAGGGAACAATCAGAATCAAGGGAGTATTTACAACATCAGACTATAAAAAATGAAAAACAGACCTGCAGCAACTGCAGTTGCAGATGCCCCTGCACTTTGGACAAATCCATTCCTCCAAAACTTCAACTTCCTCAGCCTTCTCTCCATATCTGTTCAGGTCAAGTATAACATAAACTAAACTGAGCCCTTGGACTGAGAAATTTGCATTTGTAACTAAATTATTTACTAGACAACCAACCTATTCAAAAGACATTTATGGCAAAACAGCATTGTGCAAGTCTTGTCTTTCTTTTTATTTTTGCAGGCAGCGGTAAAGCTCCTCGTTTTTTGACGACACTAGAAACATTCAAAAATAAGATATTAGGAACCAACAATATAGGAAAATTGTATCATCAATATAAGTAACTTAAGCATTTATTTCTTGAAATTGCAAAACAAAGGCCGGATTTCAAATATTGGAATTCAATAACAATCAGATAAGCCTGGGCATGGAAACCTCCCCAACTATAGCAGCAAATCAACATCCACAAGGTAAATTATTATGTTACCAAATCCTACAGTGTTAGTTAATATGAGCTTAATTGATGAGAAATATTAAGTAATATCAATGACTTATTATACCATCTATTTGTTTAACATGGTATTTAATTCGTTAAGCTAAACTACCGTGTTGGGAAAGTTGGTTAGTTAAGGGTAACATAGCATTACAAGCTAATGACAGAGATAAAAGATTCTCAACAAGCTAATATTTGTAAGATACAGAAATCTACAATCAAACATTTCAACCAAAAAATTTATCCCCAATGAGCCCTAATATCCCCAAAATAATCAAACACCTTAGCTACTAACAAATATTACTAAAATTCAGGCATGCCTAGTATCTTTAAAATGCATTGTACCAAGTGTCTATAATTAAATCCAGATCTTAATTCAGGTCAACCTAAAATTAAATCATTCAAATCTGCGCCAAACATCGAATAAAAATGAATAACATTCACTAAAATGTTGCGGCGCAATTCAAATAACATAACCAGAACTGAATACAACTAAACCCTAAATTCATCAAACCTATTGCCAAACATCAAATTAAATTCCACATACCAAACAACATAATTCCGCAATCAAAAAACATAAATTTGTAAAAATCTAGGGCTTATATATAATAGTTTATACCTGGTGACACGTTTTCCCTTTCTCGGAGTCATAAATCTTGCCACCGATAACACGGACACCCGGGTCGGTTGTTCGCTGCTTCGTCTCGCTCTGCGATTTGTTCTGGTTCGAAGCAGCCTGGGGAATTGAATTGACAGCCATTGAATCAGCGAGAGAATGTGTTCGCGTATGAAATATTGAAATGTTTGTGTAATGTGGTGTATTAACATGTGTGCCGTTGTTGTTTGTTAGGGTTTATATAGATTCAATTTGTGTTACGAAGCGGCGGGAGAAAATGAAATATTTTTGGGGAAACAGAAATTTGAATGTAGGCGCCAAGCTTTTTTGTTGTCTTTTTGTTGTTTTACCACGCCTCAATCCTCAGGTGGCTGTTGGGCCCCTTTTTGAGCGTGGGCTCTCTAAACAAGCTTTTTAAATTCAAATTTAAAGAGGGAAAGCAAAAATTAGAGCTCTAATAGGCTCTTAAAAACTATTTAAAAATTTAAGAGTTCATTATTTTTTAACTTTTATTTATGAATATACTCTCTCCGTCCCATCCAATTCTTATCATTTGAAATGGAGTACTCGGCATGCATTTTCAGACTCATAAATAATATAGTTTCATAACTTATTTTTTAAATTTTCTTTTTCTGAATAAAAATTTAAACATTAAATTTTTATTCAGAAAAAGAAAATTTTAATAATAAATTATAGAACTATATTTTTCATGAGTCTTAAAATGCGTGTCGAGCAGTCCCCTCCAAACGATAAGAATCGGAGGGGACGGAGGGAGTAATATTTAGCTTCCCTCCAACAACTCAAACATTAGGGATGGACGCGGGGTCGGGGAGTGTTATCCCCGCCCCGATCCCCGAATTCCAACCCCATCCCCGACCCCTGCCCCGATTCCCGAACAGGGATTCTTTTCAACCCACATCCCCGCCCCGAACGGGGTACGGGATTCCCCGCGGGGATTCGGGAAATTTTATCGACTTTATAATTTATAATATACTTTTTAATAAAAAACAAAATACGAACTCCTAATATACTAATAAAATAATATTATCTCATATTTTCAACACCAAATTATATTAAAATTGATTTATAATATAAATAAAAGAAAATTTTAAAATTATAAAATATATTATGTCACAATATAATTATAATCGACCAATAAAAATAAAGGTTATTTTTTAATTTTTATAATATTATAAAAGGTATCTATTTTTAATTATTTATTTAGTATAATATATATATATATAAACATACGATTGTTTTATTTATATACACAATCGGGATCGGGGATCGGGGCGAGGAGACACGAATCCCCAACCCCGCCCCGATCCCCGAATTTTTTATAAAATGTTACCCGATCCCCGCCGCGCCCCCGAAAAATTTCCCGAATCCCCGATCCGATCGGGGCGGGGATAGGACCGGGGTCGAGCGGGGCGGGGTGAATGCCCATCCCTGTCAAACATTTTTCTTCTTTTACTTTTCTCTCTCATTTATATGAATAATATATTAATAAGGAGTAAGCATACTTTTCTCTCTCATTTATATGAATAAAATATGAATAAGGAGTAAGCATAAAGAAGTAGGGGTGATCACGGTCTGATTTAAACCGCAAAATCCGTATAAACCAATATGATATTAATCCGATCCAAATCGAAACCGAAATGAGGTTTACGGTTTCGGTTCGACTAATTTAAAAAACTGTGGTTTGCGGGTTGGTTTCGGTTTTATATTAAACCAACCCGTTATAATACCGAACCGCATATTTATATATACAGTATAAATATTTAGTATTATATATATACAAAATATTAATTTTATATAAATATATTAATTTTTTAGTATATACTTGTTGGGTTGTCGTTTAGTTACTTACCTTATCAATACCATCTACAAGTAATATCAATTCAGTAGTCCACGACTTCGATTCAAGTTTATGCATTTTATTAGACTAAAGTTTGTATTTTAATTAACTATGTGAAATTGTGTAAATGAAGACAAAATGATACTTTATTTTCTAGTATTATTCATGAATCCTCATATATCATTATAAGCCTTAGTCATAAACCGATCAATCCGCTTCACCGAACCATCAAAAACCGCACTGCTTGGTCCGGGCTAATTGGTTTGCGGGTCACGGGTAGGTTTGAGATTTTAATAAACCGCTAATGTATGGTTTGGTTCCGGTTCCACCTCCAATCCGAACCAAACGGGACCGCGATTACCCCTATAAAGAGGAGCACTAAGAGCCACATATCATGTTATTAAAAAGTGATTTAAGAGCGTTATTGGAGATGCTCTTACAATGAGAGCCCTGGGCCGAAATAGATCTGTTTGCCAATTGTCAATTGTTTTTTTTCCTTTAATAAACGCACTTGAATTAACCAAATTGCTCCATAATAAGGTTACAAATGAGAAAATTAGGAAAGTTAATAATTCATAGGGTGAGCAGAGTCGGATCGTGACGCGTTTTTTAGCCAACAAAGGAATAGACTTTCATTAATTCACATCACTTGAGATTACATTGATTATTTCAGGGGCTTCATACGCCTTCCTGATGCGGTCAGGGCAAAATAACTACAACTAGTTAAAGCTTGAGTTAGGTTATTCATAGATTGCTTCACGAATTTGGGGATTACACCTTTGTCTTATACTTCCTTCAAGATGTCTCTGCACTCCTGGATCAACACTCCAAAATATGAGGTCATTACGGCACTACCTCGAATTACTTGGACGATAACCAGGCAGTCTGTTCTAATATTGTATCCTTTAAATGTGCAGCTTTGATCTAACTTGATGTTTCTTGGATTCCCATGGCCTCAGCAGATTGTGGACAAATGTATTCTTCTTTTTTTGGATAAATCTGAAATCGTATATTCTTGATTTTAGAAATTTAGAGCTGCAACCGAAGATAACAGTTTGTTTGCGGTTTTAAAAATCTCAGTTCGATTTTGGTTATAAAACCGTCTCCAATAAAATTGACAAAAGAAATATGATTAGTAAATATTTTAAACAGACAAATTACAAAGTAACGAGGAATAAAATATATAGTACTGCATCTCTTGTAATATTATGACTACCATAAAATCCATGAGAAAATATGTAGTCAAGTATGAAATGAAGTTTGTAATACTGAACTAAGATGGTCTGATACAAAATAGGAATAGCAAAATAGGAATAGCAGGATATTGTTATTTGACAATGCCAACAATAAGTTAGATTGTAGAAAGGGGGTTGAATACAATCTACAAAAATTTTCAACTAATTATTGTTTAACAGATCATATTCAAAACAATAGAGATATTTAAATTTAAACAGAAATTAAAAGAACAAGGATCTTAAAAACTTCAGGTGGATTGTTTGATCCACCCGAGAGATTTTTATATTAAGAACCTTTCCAAGTAAAAATACTTGGCTGCTTACAAAAGAATGAAGAGTGGAAGCTTACAATATTTTGCTTGCTATCTCTACTGCTTTGCTTTTCAGTTCTAAGTGTTTGGATACATTGAAATGAAAATTACAATGTGAATATATACTAATACAAACTAGGATAGTCTGCAAAAGCATAGTCCTACTCCCTTTCTAGCAATTACAAATAAAGAAATTCTTGGACTGATAGTACATTTGGAAGCTTGAAATTCTTGTTGCTTTGCCAGAAATGGTAGGCTTCGAGGTTCTCAATATTTGACTAAACTGCTTTTAGTTTAACTTCCAAAACTGGTGCAACACCTTTCACATCAACCCATGTGTTTTTTGTCCTTTACTTGACTTGCAGCTGTCAATTGGTAGTCATCGACTGCTAGGATAATTCAGCCGTTGATAGCTCTTTTAGTTACCGATTGATAGCTCACTTTGATTAGCCATTGATGGAGTTGATGTAGCGATTTATGACATGTTTATTTAGCCATCGATGCTTCTTGACTAGCCATCGATCTTCACTTCACTTGAATAGATTACATGACTTCGACTATTTACAATTATGTCACCCTATCTACTCATCCATTGATAGATCAACTGCTAATCTAATATATCATAATATAACCTATCAATTGTTAAGGTACTACAGCTTTGTTACAGCACCACGTCAGTTGTTGTTGGGTAACCAGATTAACTGCTACTTTATAAGAATGTTAGCCGTTGATCAGCTACAAAAGAGATTATTCAAAGTACAAAATTGAAATTGCTTTGTATCATCAAGCATCACATATTCCTAACAGATATGCATTACACAATGACATAGATTCTGACTACTGCGAGTTAAGAGCAAATATTGTTTTTTGAGCTCGAGTGCTAATTCCTAAAGGCATGTTTTGTGCCAACTACTAAAGGCCCAGAGGATGATGCTCAGTCCAATATTTTAATTCACTACTTCCAACTTTTATTAAAAAAAAGATATGTGTATTTATTAAATTAAAATTATATATATATATATATATATTAAATATAAATTTATTTACTTATTTTTAATTATCGATTTGGATCGGGGTTTTTCGGTTCGCTTTTCACTTATAACCGGAACCGGAAGATCTGTTTGTAGGAACAATCGGACCTTGACCCTGCGTTTTATGATATTAATTAAAAGTTCGAACAGGATATTAACCTTAATCGCTACGGCGCAAGCGATTCAAATCCACGTCTTCTACTGTATTCCCTGATTCTCCTTGGACGAAGTGTGGCCTTCAATCTTCCAAGGCGTGCCTCTCCTTAAAGCTCCGAAAACCCAAAACCCTAGCTGTCTCCTTGAGAAAAACGTCTGCCTCTCTCAAACTCTAGGATGAATTCGTTTTGGTGTGTCTTTCAGCTTTAGGAAAACGAGAATATATATAGGCTACAGTAGGGATCATGGACCATTAGATCAGGCCTTCCAATGACATTCCGGGCTAGGCCCAATGTCATTAAATATTAATTCAATCCATCTCGTTCTGCCGTCTCCGAAAAGTGCTTGTTCGCCCAAATCGGACATCGTATGCAAAAGTTACGGCCAAAACAGTGCAGCACCTCCGAAATCAAATCGCAGCAGCGGAAGATCTCTGTTTCTTGCAGCCCCGTTGATCAAACAATTACATACAAATTGTATAGACGAACCAGCCTATTCTATTACATCTAATCATAATCTAAAACAATTACAAATTGAATTACAAGATTAAACTATCACGATCAACCCTCGTGATTTACAACAGCCACGATAAACCACGTGGAATCCAAACATAACAGAATTAAAACACGGCCATAATAGTGGACAACGACCTGCATCACAGAACCACTACATACATGCATATATAATCATGACATGGACTACATATCATAAAACGCAGAACCGCAACCTGGCTCTGATGCCATTGTAGGAACAATCGGACCTTGGCCCTGCATTTTATGATATTAATTAAAAGTTCTAACAGGATATTAACCTTAATCGCTACGGCGCAAGCGATTCAAATCCACGTCTTCTACTGTATTCTCTGATTCTCCTTGGACGAAGTGTGGCCTTCGATCTCCCAAGGTGTGCCTCTCCTTAAAGCTCCGAAAACCCAAAACCCTAGCTCTCTCCTTGAGAAAAACGTCTGCCTCTCTCAAACTCTAGGATGAATTCATTTTGGTGTGTCTTCCAGCTTTAGGAGAACGAGAATATATATAGGCTACAGTAGGGATCATGGACCATTAGATCAGGCCTTCCAATGACATTCCGGGCCAGGCCTAATGTCATTAAATATTAATTCAATCCACTAAAGAATTAATATTTGCACTACCTTTCCTAATTCCGTAAATTAATCATTTAATTCGGCTCCCATATTAATTGCTTATAAATTCCCTATGTTTAAGATATCGCATGTCCATTAATTAAATTAATTTCTGACAATTAATTTAATCAATATCTTTGATCCTTGATCATCCACTCAACCTTATAATTATGCAAGAACAAATCTGCCTACAGGACTAAAGCATAATTATCTTTATGAGCTTTCAAGAGGACATCATCATCCGAATATATTTTTCGGACACGGTTTTCTTCTATAGTCAATATCCCACTCTGTATATAATGTCATTGCCCAATACATAAATTCGTAATTTAAAATAAATTACTTAACTTATGAGTCAAGGCATGTGCATTAAATACAAGTGTCAATCACTATATCCGGATTAAGAACTTAAGCATTAATAACATCATAGAATCTTAGTTCTTTATTGTCAGAATAAAAGAAATAATTATTCTACTATTTTGATCCCGTTCAATATACACAAAGTATATAAATATTATTCAATAGTCAAGATAAACTATTTCCAAATAATACTTCAGTCGTTCCAATGGTTTGTCTAACATCATTTAGACTGTGAACCTTTATTATATCATATAAGGAACTCGACAATCTAATCTTCTGCTATCCCATTTAATACTAGATTGTCTACAATATATAATATACAAACAATGTGAAAACATGCATTCAAGATTCTCAAATAATTGTTATATACTTCAAACGAATATTTCAGTATAACCCTAACACTGTTCAGCTTTTAATTTTGTGATTTGATTTTCGGATCATTTTTGCGGTTCGAATTTTATCAATTTTTAGTGATTTCGGTTTCTAATTGTTTTGATTTTTCACTCGGTCCTAGTAATCCACTCTTGTAAACTAAACATAGAGTAAGCATTTTTTGTTGACAAATGGACAACATTATTCACTGATCTAAGAATAATAACAAGTAACACTTCCTCAAAATGTTTAATTTATTCCTTACAATCATCAACAATTGTATCAACTGTCGAACATCATTAGTTATCTTTTGTTGTGTAGATTGCATCCACTAGAATTTTGGCATCCGTTTCAAAAACACACTCGATTTCCATTTTCTTCATCCAGGAAAGAGCTTCTATCAAGCTCAGAGCTTCAACAATTCTTTGTTGGTATCAAGTCTGTAATCTCCTTGCTCGAATAAATTGACCTTCATCATCTCTTGTTACATACCCTAAGCCAGTTAACCGTCCATCTATATCACAAGTCGCATCCATGTTTATTTCCACACATTGTACTGGTGGTTGCACCACACACCTACTCTTCTTTGTTGTTGTGTCCCTTTTCGATTATCGAAGTCCCTAGTCTTGTTCCAGTCAGACCTCATATTTAATGTCATAAACATCACGCCAAAAGATGATATTGTCACTTTTCCCCATATCCATCTGTTCTGCCTGCATCATAAAGACTAGTATATCGTACTCAACATGGGTACCATTGAGATTAGACTTAGCATGCCTACAACAATCCAAACATCTTCAGCAAAGTCACACTGGAACAGTATGTGTAAATTATCCTCAGACTCATAGTCCGACACCAACCAAATCTATCAATAACATGTTTAGTGATCAGAATTGCAGCTGTTGAAATTATGCTCATCCAACAAGACATGAACAAGATAGTATTAAGCCACTTCCCGATGCCCACTAACCTACCGTCAAAAGACTAAAAACTCAATAATATAATCAACAATTGAAAATAAAAAATCCTTGAGAGTCTATCTGTGTAAAGACCCTAACTATGATTATAACTGTTTATTGACCAAATTCTAGTAGTTCATCCATCTATATCTTTAGTTAAATGCTCTGAATTATATTCAACTACACCAACAAAAAATTATTCCTCTCTTCAAAAAAGGTGTCGTCTATTTCAACGACAAATTTAAATCCACTAAAAAATAAGTAATTTGACATTTTAAAACTAAATAAGAAAAGAGTAAGTAATTTGACATTTTAAAACCAAATAAGAAATAAAAAAAACAGTTACTAGCTACAAAAAATAAATAATAATTAAAAACAAGATATAGGTAAAAACAAGGCAAAAAAAAAAAAGAAGAAGAAACTTCAATGTACTACTCCCTCTGTTAGGAAATAATACTCTCTAGGCTTTTTTTCACGTAGTTATAAGAGTTTTGACCGTACATTTATAAATATTATTCTTAAAATTTTCTTTTTGTGAATAAAAATATTAATGCCATATTTTTATTCACAAAACAAAATTCAAAAATAATATTTATAAATGTACAATCAAAACTCTTAAAAGTACGTGAAAAAATGTCAAGAGACTATTATCTCTGAACAGAAAGAGTATTTCACAGCGCTGCCAGTGTACTAATCAATTTCACAATTTGGACAAGTGTGGGGTTGCGCAGAATTAACGAACTAATGTTGTATTCTCATATGAGAAAACAAAACAAAAAAAAAGGATAATTGTTAAAGCTAATAACAAAAATGAATTATGTTAGGAAAAAGAATATAAGAAGTGAACAAATGTTAGGTGAAAGAGATGTATTGCTTGAATCTCTGTATGGAACAACACCACTGTCTTGAACTGGATAAGTAAAAAAACCAAGCTTCCTCGATATCAAAACTGACATGCCTACTACCAAGGCTCTAATACTAATGAAAACAAAAATTATATAACATATTGAAGAGGGTTCCAGATTATATATGTTAGAAGAAGCAAATTTTCTTATACCTTTTCTTTTGTTATCCGACAACATCATAGGCATACAAAATATACATCCGCCCTCAAAAATATATTATCATATTCATTTCACGATTAATAGAATTAATGTACATAATTTTATAATTAATTCATATCTGTAACTCTCACAAATATTTATATATATTTGAATTTTAGTCAACTCACAAGTCACAACATACAAAACGACTTTGAGTAAATGACGGGGAGTTACGTTCTGAGACAAGTCTTGTAAGTTTATATTTATAGTGAGGTAGTAACAGGGAGTTATTTACCAATATTTATATTTGTAAAGGTTTTTTCCGTCTGTTATAAAAAGTAAGTTTCTTCTTACAGTGAAAAATGAGTCTGAGGAAGAACTCGGGGACTAGACGTAGCGGTGAGCGAATTTATTAGGGGTGCGTCATTATGAACCAAGATAAAATCTCTCAGTGTGATATTTTTCTTTCTCTATTTTTTACTTCCACACATATTAACTACTTGTAGTCTCGATACAAGTTTTAAACAGGGGATAAAGTTTTTACTACACCATATTAAATTTTAAATTTGGTAATTAAGTTATTCAATCCGGTTCTAACTTAATTAATCCCCTATAGGGCTCCAAATAACTTTACTCTTGTTTAAGATATTTTTCAAGGAAGTAAGAATTAATAATTTTAATTTATATCTGAAAAAGATCTTGTCAAGAATAGATCCCTCATATAGCATATTTTTAGCCTTAAGAAATTTGATAACCATTTTTAGGTGCAAGACCGTGTTATTTTATTGACTAATAAATGTCCCTACAATTCATATATCCCTTATAAGTAGTGACTTGATAATCATCTTTGGGATCCGTATTTTATCATTATAATTATAATGTTCCAATTACATGTTAAAATGTAATAGATCTTATCGAGTCTCTTGTGTCACTGATAATGTTAGGATAACTATATCTATTGTCCTATTTTATCATCAAAAAGTGACTTGGATTGTTGGTCATATTTTGTACCGAGTTTCAAAATGATGACTATAGTTTCACATTTGTATATTGATGATCAAAATTTTTGCTAGCTTTCAAAATGGTGACTACGCTTTATAATTTACAAACCGGTGACCATGATTTATGTCGAGATAGAAAATGGTGACACTATTTTTAAATTTAACCAATAAATTTTTAATAAATATATGTGAAAAAAATTAGTAATTTAATAATTTTAAATAATTTTAAAAATAATTTGATGAGATGTGATTTTATTTTAAAGTTAAAGATTATCAAGTTTGGATTTAAATCAAGTTCAATCTAATAATAATAATATAATTTGAACCTAACATTTGAAAGCCGGTTTAATAAGATGGTTCAAACTTTACATGCATGAACAATATTTTAAATAAAATTGTTTATATTAAATAATATTTTTGCATATAGACAAAATTTTATGTGTGTACGGGACATCGATATTACCTTTTTCAATTTATTAACCTGCTTTATACATTTCTGATATTGTTATTTAATTTATTTTTTATATGTATTAAATTATTAAGACATGATTATTTTTTGAAATGCAATAAAAACTAAAGTCATCGATATGCAGATTATAAAGTGTAGCAATCATTTAAACTTCGGAGTTAAGAGTTTGTTTAAAAAACTCATCGAAGATACTCTAAGGTAATTTAAATTAGTTTCAAGTTTCCATTTCAATTTTTTATATTTGATGATTTGCTTATATATATACTAATTTATAACTCTTGTGAGGGTGATTTATAATACTTGTTATTCTATCACATATATTTTAATATTGAATATTATTATATCGGAATAATCTGTGTTTTTAATTAAAATACATTCTTAAAACAATAATAAACATATTTGGGTTAATATATTTTTATAGGGTGTATTAAATAATTTTTTTATTTAAAATGTTGAGTAAGCTCTTGATAGTAAAGTTCGTCAAAAAACTAATTAAAAATTGGACCGAAAAAATATATTTTCATTTGAATGTTCAAATATGTTATAATTATAATAAATAGACCCACTAGAATATGTTAAAAATTAATAAGGCCCGTAATTCCATAATAATGTTTAAATATATAATAATTATAATAAGAAGATATATTATAATATTTTATAAATTAGTAGGCACGTAAGTCCGAATACAAACCGAATAAACAAACTTTAAATATTTCAATTTTAATAATATATTATGCATATATTATTTTATTTATAAAATATATAACAATGTCACACCAGAACTAATATAATGTGAATTAGCACAATATTTTTATCTTTTCTCTTTTCTTATTTTTTTTAATAAAAAATTTTCTGGAGTAATATGAAAAATAAAATGCAACGTAAACTCCTCACTGCTACAAAATTGATCTTGGAAAACGCTAATTGCATAGCGTTTTTTTAGGCGCTATTTAAGTGATAGACTTGCATAGCGTTTTTCCAGAAAAACGTTATGTAAGCTATTTTATATAAGAAATATATACATGCAGACACTAAGGTAGCGTTACATGAGTAAACGCTATTGAAGTATAAACTTACACAGCATTTGTACAAACGCTATCCAAGATAAAGTATTTTAAGTAATTATATATTTATTTTATTTTTAAATATTGATACATTATAACGCTTGTAGAAGCGCTATCTGTTAGGTCCTGAAACGATTGTAGAATGGGGGGATTGAATACAATCGTCACTAAAAATCGCGGCGGAATAATCTGATTAGAATATAACTTGTTAATCAGATTTTAATTAATTAATATAACAATGTTTTAACTCGTTATATAATTAATATGGTTCGTTTTAATGTCCACTAAAGTTCGTAGAATAAATTCGACATGATGTATTCTAGCTTAGTGATTAAAACAACCGAGTGATCAAAGCACAGAAAACTGTGGATATAACAATAGCAAGTTACAAACAACTTGAAAGCTTTTACAATGCTTGAACAACTTAGAAATGAAGAAGTTAAGCCATATTTATAGGCAAATCACTTGGAACTAGGTATAACATTGAAAGGAATGACTTTCTAGCTTAGGAATGACATTACAATGGATGATATGACATTTTTACACAAAGCCATGCCATAAAACAAAGAAGGAATGACATATATAAAGAATGTCATACTGCCAGGGGCGGTATGACTTTCTTACTTGGCCATTACTCTTCAATCGGTATGACTTTGCCACATAAAGTCATTCGGTTGCACTTTATATGACATTTTAAAGTCATATAAACACAAGTCATACACACACAAGGGAATGCCTAATCTATAGACACGGTATGACTTTCTTTAAGTCATACCAGAGAATGTCTGATAGCAGCAAACGGTATGACATTATTTAGTAATGTCATATCATTCTTAAATCCCATATATAATGCCACGGTAAGACATTATATGTCATGCTGGAGAATGCCTAATCTACTGACACGGTATGACTTTCCCTTGGAATGTCATACCGAGGCAAATATGCATAAATTCAATTGTTTTAATTGAATAAATATTCAATAATTACTCACTTAATTATATTAATTATATAAATTCATAAATTAAATTAATTCGAATGTGAATCAATTTAATAAATAAATTATACAACTAATTTAATTATTTTGATAAGTGAAATAATTAAATAAATACTTATAAAATTATATTCCTTCAGCAGCAGGGACTCCAGACATTGTAACACGATGTAGATCTTTGTCTTGAATGAACGGCCACTTATAGTTGATGCAGAACACTTAATCTGAGTAGATGACACACAAATGTACTGTCTGGTTCATCTGTATCTAGCTGAATCAAATATTCTTTATCAAATAAACATTTGAGATGAGGCTTGTTCGACGAATCTTTGTCTTCGTAGTTCTTCTTCATTGCTAACAATAGTATGGAATCTTCTGAATAAATAAACTATTGAAACTTTATACCTTCTGGACTTCTGGACGTGCTACAAAATATTTTTTGTACACTGAGGCTTGAACATATTAATGAACTTCTTCCAGTGGTGTGCAGCAGCATCCTGAAATTCTTCAGACATATAATTTCAATAAATCACTTGACGTTCTTCGTACGGATTCCTTCAACAGTACTTGCTATTTACCTTGCTTTCTTATCAGAGTTGAGTTGGTACCTCTTTAATTACAAATATGCTAAACATGTGCCTTTCACTATCCAAGATAACATATTTTAAGTAATTATATATATTTATATTTCTAAATATTGATACATAAATAGTGCTTGTAGAAGCGTTGTCCAAAATAACGTATTTTAAGTAATTATATTTTTTTATTTTTAAGTATTGATACATATATAGCGCTTGTAGAAATGCTATCCTAGATAACGTATTATAAGTAATTACACATATTTTTTATTTCTAAATAACGATACATATATAGTACTTGTTGAAACGCTAGCTAAGTATTTTTATTTTGTGTTACTTTTATCAAAATAGTTTTCTTTAATTCTTATATTTTGTGTGACGACCTAGAATCTAGAAATTATTTTATTTCATATTCATGCTTTTTTTCAAAAAGAAGGAATAAAATCTTATATTTTTATTTTATTTTAAGTTTTTAATTTTATTTTTTTTAAATACTTTTCGGGTCAGTGGTATTTCGAATATAATTTAATTCATATTTGTTTATACTAATTATTATATTTAGATTTAATTTTATGAAAATGAATTGTGATAGTTTTATATTTTGAATTATTGAAAATATCTCAAATGATTCTTTGAAAATAAAAGAGATTTTCAAACAGTCGTTTTAAACTAGTTATTCATAAAATTAGATAAATATATTAAAAATAAAATATTATTTTTATATGGGAGCTCAAGAATTTTAAGTATATAAATGGAATCTTGAAACCAATTATTTGTTATAATTTCAATGTTTATGTCTAGAAAATAAAAAGTAAATTATGAGTACTGCACTATTACTATGTTAGAGCATCTCCAACGGTGTTGGCTATAATCGTTGGCTAAATTGGACCTGTAAGACATTATGTAAAATTTGCTGAACCTGTAAGACATTTCGCTTCAACGGTATTGGCTATATTGGTTGGCTATAATTTAAAAATAGTATGTTATTAATATTTTAGATTGTTAAAATAGAATATATCAGTTCAATGTGGTAATAAATGATGTGCAATCTTCTTACAGATTTCTTACAGACCTGTAGAGGTTCGACAAATTTAGCCATCCACAGGAGGTTGGCTAAATTTATAGACAACAGGTCACTATGGTTGGAGTGTGAACTTTTGAAGTAGTTGGCTAAATTTTTTATTTTTGGCATGACAACTCACCTTTTAGCTAAAGGGTCTTGATGGTTGGAGATGCTCTTACTACCGAAACCATGGTACAACAGGTGAGGGGGAAAAATAAATTATGAGGGGGTCGTTTGGGTTAACTTAAAAGATAAGAAGTGACTACAGTAAAGAAGTGGAGGAGAAGCCAGAAGCTAACTTCCGCTTCTCCCAACCAAACAGGGCCATAGTATACGGGGAAATGAAGCAAAAATTAGGGTATCTGTGGAGGAGACGGAATCAAATCAGTAGAGAGGTTTCAAGGTATGGATTTCTGATTGAGCGGTTGAATATATGTGTGTGTTTGAACGATGATGGTGGAGGATTTATACGGTGCCGCAACTGGTGGTGGCTATGTGTGGGTTCGAAAGAGTTGCAGGGGGTTTGGGGTTGTTGATGCCTAAATTGAAAGCGGTAGTGGCTGGTATGTGCGATGGACTGCATAATCGCGTATTGATGAAGACGAGCGGCGGCGTAGCCGCATCTGGCCAGAGGACTCGCACAGCGGCGTTACCACGTTCAGATGAAGCCAACAGTGGCTATGGCTGGGAATTCAGGAAGCAATTGTGTGAAGGGTTGGTGAAGGGAGGGGTGCAGGCAAGCTGTTTAATTAAGAGGAGTGTATTGGATTGGGATTTTAAAGCATTTTTTTGCATTCATGAAATCCGAGGGTATTCGATTGAGATTGTTTGAAATCCATTAAAATCTTGAGGTATTCAATTGGGATTTCAAATTATGCTACAAAATCTGGTGGTATTCAATTGGGATTTTAAATTATGCTTTAAAATCCGATGGTATTCAATTGGGATTGTTTAAAATCCATTAAAATCTGATGGTATTCAAATGCTGATGGATTTTTTTTCATTTCATAAAATGATGGATTTTGTGGCATTCTTCAGTGTATTTTAAGTTTTTTGAAATCCCATCAAAATCAATAGGATTTTGAAGCATTGTACCTAAATCCCATCAACTCTGCGACATTTTATCAAGAATCCGCACAAAATCAAAATCCCATACAATCATTAAAATCCATAGACTAAAAACAATCCATTAAAATCCCAATCGAATACACCCCCGTAAATGCCCGTAAGAGAGAGAAGCTAGCGAAGGTGTGGTGTTGGGCAGTGTTAGCGTGGTTTGGCCCTGGAATAAGTTGTGCAGAGTCATAGGAAAATTACTAAGGATTATACAAGGTTAGTGTCTGTGGTTTACATGTGATTAATTCGTCGAGTAATTGATTTATCCTGTGTAATTAGCAATTCATATAACACTGCCCATGGTAATTATATAAGGAGATTGTAATGGCATACATGCTCCAGACTGAGTAAGGAATTGGTGCTGGAAAGAAAAGAACTTAAAAGTTGTCACTAACATTTGCAAATAATACTCATTATTTTTTAATAAAATTTATAAACTCTAATGTTTAAATTTATTTATGCAAATTTTCAGTTATATATAGCATTTTAGACCTCTAATAAGATTTCAGATTCCCATAGGATCTTATGAGTTTTTATAGCACCCATCTTAACTCAAAGCTCCTATTTATACATTTGCAAAACCAGTTCACACGAATTCAAGACGACACTTTAGCGGTTAATAATTTAACTGTACTATAATTTGCAGTGTGATGAGTTGGTGAAGAAATAAAACTTATAAGATGACTATAACAGGACTAACTGATGCCCATTGCTTATGTACTTACTACTAACCTTTGGCGTCGAGGTTTAAAACAAGAACCTCGAGAGTAATTTTATGGAAATTGAACCTTTACTTTTTATATAAGAGAAAAAAGAACACAAGAGAAAAGCAACCTAATAGAGCTTTAGCTAACGATGGAAGACAAAGATTACTTGGCAGTAAATAATCTTTATTTAGATCATCTGTTGTGTTTAGTTTATTGACAATCTTTTCGTCCATTGATTTGTTATAGTTCCCAACTGGACTTCATTTTATTATCCTTCAATTAATCATTTATTTAGATCATCTATTGTATTCCCATGCTAGAAGTAATTAAATGAAATATTTTGCAGATAGAGAAAAAGAAAAGAAAAGAATTAAAATTCGCTATTCAGTTCTTTTTGTTTAAATTCAGGTATTTACCTTCAAACTTGTTATTTTGCAGTTGCAGATCTACAAGCTTAGACAGAGTTGCAAGGGAATATAGAATTTTACCGATGACATTTGGATCCAAAAGTTCATTAATTGTTCCTCTTTTAATTCCTCAGTTCCTTCCCTGCTCTGTCTCATTTGTCCTGCTGTGCATTAATTATGGGTGAATATTAAGCACTAGTATACTACTATTATTGTATTTTTTTATTTGCCATAGATATAATGGTAAATATTTTGAATTTTGTAGCCTTTTGTCATCTCTACGGTACAAATGGGCAGAGCTGTTAACTCTCAAGTCTTTTCTTGACTCTAAGTCTTCACCGAGCCTCTCATTAGTCTGTACAAATTGATTTCTCGAGCTTCTGCGACTATTCTCACTTGATTGAAGGTATTGCTTGTGTCTTTCCAATTTGAAGGTTCTAACTTGTGTTTGGCTGAGTTTATGTTTTGATTTTAATTTTGAACTTGGTGAAATTTATTCAGACATATAACACATACCAGTGATATTTTTGTGTTGGTTGTAAATTGATTTCTCGAGCTTCTGCGACTATTATCACTTGATTGAAGGTATTGCTTGTGTCTTTCCAATTTGAAGGTTTTAACTTGTGTTTGGCTGAGTTTATATTTTGATTTTAATTTTGAACTTGGTGAAATTTATCCAGACATATAACACATACGGATGATATTTTGTGTTGGTTGTGCTGGATTACAGGTGTCTTGTTCACTCTTGGGGGGCAGAAACGCAACTCGATGAAGGAGAGAACAATTATTTTTATTGTGACATCTCTCCTGTATAATAATTTTATTTGTGTAATTAGTGATTTTTATTGAATAGAATTAGTGATTTATTTTTAGTTTTATGGAAGTGTATATTATGACTTGTTTCAATTATATGAGAATAATTTAAATTTTCCATTTAACCTATTTTTATTTTATTTATAAAATTATTAAGAATCTTACAAATAAAATTTAGAAAATTTATTAAATTATAAACGTCACTAATGCATCACTTTGCACAAGAGCTTTTTTAAAATAACTCCAATAGCACTTCTAAAAATGCTATCTAAGTAATATTTTCTTATAAACCTCGAACTTATATAGCGTTTGTTGAAGTGATATGTAAGTTTTCTGTACTTGGAAAACGCTTACTTCCATAGCACTTGTGGGAACGTTATTGAATTATGCTACTAATATAGCACTTACATAAGTGTTATGTAAGTAGATTCTACTTGCATAGCGCTGTAAGCTAAAAATTGAGCGCTATGTATCTTTATAAATTTAAGAACTTATTTCTCCTCTTTTTCAAGAAATCTACTTGTCTCTTAACTTAAATGGATAGCAAAAAAAAAATTACGATAATTTGAAATGATTTGATAATACATATATAGAGTTAAGTGACAAAAACATTGGAGTATTTGAGTAGAAAATTGAAAAAAATATGATCTAGTCATCTAAATTTGATTTTTTTTTCCTACACTATTGTTAAACATTCGACAACCTGCAGATTATGTTCTGCAATATAAACATCATAAACAAAACGTAGAACAAAAACTTTTATAAATTAGAAAACACTATGTTCTGCAATATAATTAATAAGCAAACACGAATCATAATACTTGTTAAAATTGAAAAATATTATTGATTGAATAATAATTTTGTTTAAGACAACTTATAGATGATAAATTACATAAAAATTTGGATAATGAAAGACATTGTTTGTGATTAAACAAAAAAATTGTAACTTGTACTCCAATACTCGAATATTTTTGTCTACTCCATAAAACTTAACTCTATATATATATAGAGTTTCATTATTATTATTTAAATTATAACTAATAAAAATTATAATACATGTTATTTTATATTCATGTTTTAATTAGATGTGATATTTCTAGTATTTTTCATTAATAAAATATAAAATAAAAGAGTATATAAAATGTTTGATGGAATTGGCAGTCTTAAATGCATACCAACTTCGTAAAAGCTATCCATTTTATCCCGGAGGAAAATGCTAGGTACTCCAAATGTTTTCAAATTTTTTTTTCTATTAGTCTTTATGCATATAAATCCCTGGTATGTATACGCTTCTGTTTGTTATGTGAACAAAATTTGAGATATGCAGGGTTACTTTATATTATATTCAAGAGTCAAAGTAAAGCCTATTGCATATGATCTCCGAGATCGCTCTAAAAAAATCTAGATGCGTCAAAATATAATTTCGAAAAACGATTTTCAGGACGACCACTTTTTCAATAAGTGTGAGATTCCTATCGGCTAAAGAAAATCATGTGACTTGTGGTTTCTGTTGTATCGGGTGAAAGCAGGATAAAACGAGTGGATACGAGATGCCAAAGTGGGGAAAGCTACAGGCTGAGATCGAGATTCTGAATATACGTGGCACTGGACAAATAGATTGTCCTTTTAGTCAGGATAAGGCTACTTGGTACATCTTCATTAATGGAAATAATCTACTACCACTCTATCTCCCGCTTCTGTTGCCTTTTATCTCATTAAGTACAGGTACCTTTCTTCTCATCTTATAAGATATGCTTGTGCATGTTTTGCATGTTTCTGAATGTTGCACCTCAACATATGTTTATTTTGTGGGTTCTTTAGCATGTCAAGTGATCCTAGTAGTTTTGGGAAAATAAATTTTCAGAATATTCGAGATTTAGAGTTGGGCTTAGGACATGCTTTGATCATAGGATCGTAGATGGTTGTATAGGTTCCTCATAGTTGTGTTGCTGTGCAGTATGATTAGCAAGAATTACAGTATCATATGTGATATGTCTTGCAGATACTTCTGATAAGACAAACAATTGATGACCCGTTTGTGTAAAGAAGTCGGAAGAATTTATAAAAAGCTGAGTTTGTTAGCTTTTTCTCCAGGACTTCTACTTATTTTCCAAACACTTTGATAACTTATAAGTCTTAACTTACTTCTCACTTCTACTCCACTTTTTTATTTTAAGCTAGAAGACGCTTTTTTTAAGCTCACCCAAACGGCCCCTGAAATTGAGCTGTTTGGCTTGACTCGGTTAGGATGATGCTTTAGGAACATGCATAGTTTCGGCATGGAGTTTCTCTTATTATGTTATGTTAATGAGAATTCTATGAACTACCAATTTTTCAGAACTACATGGGCCACACGGCAGTGGTACCAATATGCTATCGACTGCGTTGTCAAGACCAAGTCCCTTCAATGTTAAAAGGTGTCAATAAGAACGAGGGACTTCCTCGGAGATTTATTGCCAATCGTGTTGCACTGGACTGTGATGGTTTGGCACCACGGAATTCTTGTAGATGGATGGATATTTTGAAAGAGCTGAAGCATAGGGGAAACTCTACTCCTTTACACACTAGAAGTATACCATCCACCCATCATAATATGCAAAAGGCTTCATGCATTTCAAGTTCCAGCTCGGATGGTTCTTTGGACACGAAACAAAAAACAGAACTTTGTTCTACAGAAAAGCAGTTGGGATCGCTGGATTCTTATTTCAGGAAACTAAGTAATAATGTCAATGAGCTTAAGTTATTCAACAGCACAACAGAGTTACCTGACAGAACCTGGAAATCTAGCGCAGAAAAGGATTTAGCAATTTTAAATGATTTTCTTGGAAAATTGAACGATGGACGAGCAGAACTTCTTGGATCATCCAAAGCTGAAGAAGGGCTGGAGTCTTTAGATGGCTACCTTGGCAAAGTTAATAAAGGTAAGTCATCATTTATAGTCTTGCAAGTTTTCTTTCTTATACAAAAACTCAACTTTGACCTCAGTAATTAGACTTATACTCCACTTACAATTACTGCAAGTTATTAATGGTTGGTCCGCACTTTCAAATGAAAAGTTCAGGATATATTAGATTAAGGTTTGAACATATGCAATACTTTGAATTATGAAATATACACTGGCAATAAGGATGACTAGAAATGGTAGATTTGTCTTGGCAAGTTTTTAACCAGGCACTTATTTTGTTGCAGGGAGATAATAAATTTTTGGTTTTCTTGTTTTCAGATGCAAACTTGATAGTATACATTGCATCTACATCAGATGCTGAAATTACAGAAACAACTAGTCATACTTTGAAGCAAGATTCAGTGAATGAAACGAAGAAACTGAAAAAATATCTGTGGTTGGTGAATAGGGGTGGTCCTGAAAGTTCACATAATGACACCTCCAGTCTTTATCTAATGTAATCTATTCAGTGTGCCACAGTTTCCGTGGTAGCTTATGTGCTGTTTCATCAAGTTATCTTTTACAGTTTGCTCATGTTTATTATGTAATTTCCTGAATGCAGAGGCATTTTGTCTTCCATAAACATTGCAGTTTTCTTATTTGAAATAGCCACTCCAGTTAGAACCTCGGATTTGGGACTCTTCTCACTCCCATCACTATATGGAGCAAAGATTAATGATTTAATATTGATTGGGGAATGGTGGAGGCTAGTGACACCAATGTTTCTGGTACAACATTGATGCTGGGTTCGTGGTTCTGTTCTGTTGTTATATTAGCATTATATCTTAGAAGACTAAATTACCTTTAAATCTTTGATTATTAGTTTATCCCCAAAAAAGTGATGCATACATCATCCAGTATGGAATTTTTATCTGACATGAAATATCTGTTATAAAGTCAATTTAAATGCTTTTGGCAGAAAAGGATGAATTTCTCTTTTAATATATGATTATTCTTTTATGTGTTCCATACTATATTTTGCTTAGGTTTTTTTTTACCAGCCTTCATGATTGTTATGTAATTGATCCAGTTCTGATTAATATTATCAATTTGTGATGACAGCATTGGGGAATCCACCACATTGCGCTTAGCTGTTGGATGCTGTTTACATTTGGACCTCAAGTTTGTAGAACATATGGTTCATTCACTTTTATCTTGTTATATGTACTTGGAGGACTTTCTGGCAATTTTACTAGCTTTTATCACATGGCAGACCCAACTGTCGGTGGGACGGTGAGCATTATATATCGCATTCGTTTCACAGGGATGTGTTGTTTGCTCAATTTTCCATAATATTTCACATGACCCATATTTTGATGCAGACAGTTTTCACATCATAATATATAGAACTCCAGAAATACAAAGAACAGCTGGAGATCACTTAACAGTGTTCGGTTAAATTACTTTCATACAGCTTAAGCTCGACTCTTTTCCCTAAAGTGTAATCAAATTGATAGATATTTGCCCGTAGGATGGAATTCTAGCACCAAACACCATATCACAGTATGATGAGAAAACAAAATTTTTTAACGGCAAAATCTCATCTTACTTCACAACTGTGGTAGTATGTTTAATAAATTTTCTTTGTGTTTTGTCCTGTACTCTTATTCGAGACTGAACACATCTTTAAATAGTGTCAGGCTTTTGTTGAGGTCTCGGATTGAGTTGAAGGAACACATTCCGAGTCTTACTAGCTTAAACTGTTCAGACTCCTATCTTATCTTGTACAGTTTATTATATTTCTATGTCCATTTATTCTAAAAAATATGCTTGTATGTTCAGGGACCAGTTTTCGCCATTCTTGGGGCTTGGTTTATTTGCCAACTTCTAAACCAAGATGCACTCAGTAAGGATAACTCTCAAAGTATGATTCAGAAGGCAATAATTGCTACTGCGCTCAGCTGCATTTTGAGCAACTTTGGACCAATTGATGACTGGTTGGTTACTTTTTACAAAATAATTTTTAATCCATACTTTGCTGTTTTCAATGATTTATTACTATCATTATTACTGATTACACAGTTTTTGTTTAAGATCACGGCATTTATAATAAAATATACCAGTGCCCTCCCCGTTTTCTAAAAAACAATTTTGTGCTCCCAAAATAACTCTGGATCGCAGGCACATATCTTCTTACTGACGTCCCCATAAATTTATTCTTGATTATAAACAAAATTTGCCGAGCAGCCATTGCACTTATATTTATGTAGAACTTATATTGATATGAAGTCCTTACGACTACTACGTGCTGCAACGCAGGACACATATGGGAGCAGCATTTACGGGCATAGCATATGGGTATCTAACTTGTCCAATTCTGCAAATGAAAAACACGTCTTCGGAAAATGGTGAAGATGGAATTGCAGTTGTCAGAAGAAACGTTGGTCCTTGCAGATCCCTTCTCTTTTTCTCTCTTTTCATTCTGGTTTTATGCAGTTTACTTTTAGTAGTTGAGCCTCCACCAAGCTCAGTGGCCTTTCTATAGATATCTAAAGATTGTCAAATGTATTATATTCCATCAGCTCTCCTAGACTCCTAGTACAAACATGTCAGCCAGTTGTAAAGTTTTCCAATAAGAATAAAGAGAAGAATAATGCTGTTTCAGAGCTAAATCAATAAAAGATAGCTAGTAGTATTTGGCATTTGCTAATCTGCAGGCTCCCTTCCCTTCCCCGCGACATAATTTGAATCTTAATGCGTTTATAAAACGATTCAAAATACTAAAATTGCGCGTAGAAAATGATAACTTGCTGATTAGTTCAACCATAATTCTAACAATGTTTATTAAGATCTTTCCTCTTCTCCAACTTTACTGGGACAATTATTTGGTTAGCTGAGAATATTACATATCTAGCTTCAAACGCAAAATGCGAGTCCTAATAACAGAGCCACAGTTTTGTGCACGTGAAAAAGTATGGAACAGAAGAGACTAAAATGGGGATTTAGAGTGTTTTGTCGAACTAGATGCGCACTAATCCTCCTAGTTGGATGCCCACAGGGCACACAGACTGATATGCCATTGCTAGATTTTTTCTTGCGCACAAATATTCGTTGCTGCCTTAAGTTTTATTACCACTTTTTACGAATAATTACTTGCATTTTTTTTTAATAAGTCCATCTTTAAGTAAATTATAAATTGGTGGTTGTATTTTGCATCTGATTTTAAGATGTCCGAACTTTCATATTTACAAACTAATGACCAGAGTTATCTTTTGTCTTTTAAATAAATGATACCTGTTAATTCTGCATTAATTTTCTTCTTAAAGGATCATCTTTTTATAAGAATGAACCCATTTTTTTCCGGAGAAAACAAAATAAAAATTTAATAGCATTGAGCCAGTGTTGTAAAAGGCGGAAATCAGACAGTTGGCAAAGGCACTGTCTAGCGAATAATCGGATAATCAGGGATAAATCAGAGTGATTAACGGAATCAATTTAATATTATTTTTTAAACTAGATAAATATAAATATATTTATATTTATATTTACAATAGATTTATAATTATATAACATTAAAAAAAATTCAATGATTTTATCCACAAAATATCCATTTTCTATATATTTAGGTCAATTCATCCCATAAGACAATAGTACAATGTGTCTTAAAATTAATTTTTAATTATTAAATTTTTTACTATGATTTTTAAATTTTTTAAATTTACCGATTTTTGCTGATTTTACCGTCTTTTGACCAATTATTCAGATGAGCGATTAATCGGTGATTAATCCCGATTAATCGCCGACTTTTAGAACACAGGCATTGACTTGACATGATCTTGTTAACGCTGGTTTATGGACGGTTAGGAAAACCCATTTTCTTAGAAATAAGAATTAAATTTTGAGAAAAGTATAAATTTTATTTTTTTATGAAATAACTTTTTACTTCTGTAAAATAACGAATATAAAATAATTTTTTTAATTATTATGTGCAAAAATATATTTTTTAAAAATATAAAACCTTATAATAAATAGTTGTCAAAGAAACACAAAATATCAAGATGACAAAAAAATGCAAAAAGAGAAATAATAAAGAGTGATAACTTGAGCGTTAAACTGAGATTTAACAGTCATCCATAAACCTCCAGAGCCCCCTAACAAGTTCAATTGTGTTGTATCCCTTTTTCTTTCCCTCTTCAATGGCTTCCGACACCATAGTTATCGCATGGTATCTCTCACTTACGTGCACACGCATATGTATTGCTTTTCCACTTTTTACTAGAGTAGCTATTATTGAAGAGCTTGCTTTATGGTTTCACCAGGGGTTCAGGAGAAGATGGGCAGCTAGGAATTAGTAATAACGAGGAAAAAGAATGGGTTTGCTCAATCGAATCTCTTAACTCTAGAAATGTTCGCTCTGTTGTTGCTGGTAGTCGTAACTCTCTTGCTATTTGTCAAGATGGCAAGGTCTCTCTCCTTCTCCCTCTCTCTCCCTCTCCCTCTCCCTCTCTCTCTCTCTCTCTCTCTCTCTCTCTCTCCCCCCCCCCTCTGTCTCTCCCTCTACCATTCTTTTTCTTTTTTGTTGTTGTTATATGTACAAGTTTAGCAACTGTTGTATTTTCTGCTGAATAAGTGTAAATGATGTTTGTATGTTTAATTTAGTTGTTCACTTGGGGTTGGAATCAAAGAGGCACATTAGGTCACCCCCCTGATACTAAAACTGAGAACATACCTAGTCAAGTCAAAGCTCTTTCCACTGTCAAAATTGTGCAGGTATTTTATACTACCATATTCCCTAGTTCAAGAAATGCTGATACGGGTTTAGTTTAACGAAAGCTCTTGGTTTCAGGCAGCTATTGGTGGATGGCATTGTCTGGCTGTTGACGATCAAGGCCGTGCTTATGCTTGGGGTATTGTTACTCATTTACTGTACTTTATCTGTCATAGTCAGGGAGCCTAAGACAGGGATAAAGTTATTTTTTTGTACATATAATCTATATTTGAGGGATCTGGTCTTTTAATGAAATGTGAAAAAAAGCCTATACTTTTGGTCGATGATGTTGGATATTTTACTTCATGTCAATATATTTCCTCTGATTTTAACCTTGTCAATAGGATATGGTGTGATAAAAATATTAAATTTGGAAAAGACTTTTGTATTTTCTTCTATTTGAGGATGCATATGCTACTTCTTTGCGTTCTTTCCATAGCCCCTCACTATTAGGAACAGTATGTTTAATATACTGAACAGTTATAGTACACTAGCAGGTTCTAGAAATATCGGTTTGGCTGTGAACTAACACTTCCTGGTATGTATTAATATTGAAGTTAAGGTTTTAAGAACATCTAATCATAAGGTATATCCTGCAAAATCATGTGATCTAACAAAATTGATATTTTTGGCCATCTGGCTCCCCTTTATGAATATAACTGTTATTTGGAGTATGTATATATTGATAACTCTCTACTCATTGTAGCTAGGGGTATATGCCATAGTTATACTTTATCGTGAGGGTGTGGAGTATATTGGTGCAGGTGGAAATGAGTATGGGCAATGTGGTGAAGAACCAGAGAGGAAAGACGACTCATCTAAGCCTTTAAGGAGGGATATTGTCATTCCTCAGCGATGTGCTCCCAAGCTTTCAGTTCGGCAGGTATATTTCTCATATTATATATAGTTTTAATATATAATTCTTGTAACACAAGTAAAGAGGGGACGGAGAGTGAGGATTAGAATCTGTGGCTTTATCATATGGGGGTGGGCGGTGCCTTTGCCACTAGGGTATTTCTTAATGCTATTTAATGGGTTAACTTGTAACTATTTTATTCTTCTAGTAAAATCAATTATTATACAACAACAAATTAAATAATACTGAGGAGTTTACCTTTTAGTGGAATTTTTCCCTTCAAAAATTATGTGTTTCGTCATAATAATAATAATAATAATAATAATAATAATAATAATAATAATAGTAATAATAATAATAATAATTAATTTCTATCTTTTATTTTTGTTATAACAGATGCTCTTTAGTAAAGGATTAACACACATAGTTTATATATAAAATTTGTTTCAGTTTTTCAAATTCTGAGTTAAGTAGAATTTCTTTTTTCATTTCCCTCGTTTGTAGTTCATACGGGTTTGTGTGATAAATTATTATGGTAAGTTTCCGGGATATGCAACTGCAACACTTAATTTAAAGTGCAAATAAAGACTTTAATAGAATTGATTAAAACATATTTCCCTCAATATTATTATGCAAACAAGTTAATTTGTTAGTCCCTTTTTTGTGTAACAAGTGATGCTAATTTCCAAAAGTTTCAGCACTACCTAAGTGAAGACTATACATGTGCAATATAACAGAGTGTTTCAGAGTTGTGCTACCAGATGCATAGAAGACAAATTATTCTGTTGGTTTTAACTACCACTAAGTTTTCCAGAAGTACTGATGTTGCAGGTTGCTGCTGGAGGTACACACTCAGTGGTCCTTACACACGAAGGACATGTATGGACATGGGGCCAGCCATGGCCTCCTGGGGACATGTACAACATTATTTTCCATATGTCTACAATTTATAACTTGTATTCCTGATTTTTTATTCATAATTATTATTATGAATTTTCAGAAAGCAAATTTCCACTCCTGTAAGAGTACAAGGTCTTGAAAGAGTGAAGCTAATTGCAGTTGGGGCTTTTCATAATTTGGCTCTGCTTGAGGATGGAAGTTTATGGGCATGGGGTAATAATGAATATGGGCAGCTTGGAACTGGAGACACACAGCCAAGATCGCAACCCATTCCTGTTCAAGGCTTATCTGATCTTATTTTGGTCAGTATTACCATTGCCATCTACTTCTGCTCAGTTCCTTTCTCCTAAATTCTTTATTAGCCAACTTATAGTACAACATTTGTCAGCACATTGTCATGCTCCTAATAATATCGACTATATTTTGTTTTGTAATTACTTAACTGTTTGTGCCTGTCAGCTCAAACGAATTTTATTGTTACAAATGTTTGAAGGCTTCTTGTTCTTTAACACGTACAGGTTGATATTGCTGCTGGAGGATGGCATTCTACAGCAATAACGGATAAAGGAGAGGTATGTCTAGTTGTGAACCTACCTTTGTTTTCTTAAGAATGTCATAGGCACACTCGCTGTTATGATGGCATCACCCAAATCGAATTTCCTATACCTCCCTAAGCACAGTCAAAATATCAAGTATACTATTAAATATAAACAATGTGTAATGGGTTTATTTTCTTCTTCAGCTATCCATTTTAGCTGACAGCAACCTTCAGTTGTGTGCTTGTCATCGCTTCTTTATAAGCACGATGAAAGTTATTGTTTTTTGATTTTTGTTTCTTGGAGTTAATTGCAGCTTGCATCCCTTGATCGTGTCTGAAAATCACTTTAGTTATAATACTATCTTCCACTTTGCATCTTTTCCTTTAACGTACATATGCAATTTACCTTTAAACTAATTATAATTAAATATGCAAGGTAAAAAGGCGTGTTAGGTTTAAGTGTTCTCTTGCTCATTGATATATGCATACATGTATGTATCAACACAGCATCAGGTTTCTTACCCTAAACGGCCTTAAAAATATTTTGTCTTATTAGTCCATGTAGTTAACCTATTTTCGTCAGTGCAAAACACTTAACCCTCTTAAATTCTCTAAGCTTCCCTGAAATTTATCTCTTAAGTGTTTTTGTTCAAAGAATACTTGGAGGTCCATGTTTCCATTACACTTGAAATTTATTTTCATTTTCTTTATCAGCTCTCTTTTCTGTTGTCTTTTTAATATAGTGTTACTAGTTTTTTGTATCTATTGTACTGATGTTACATACAGTTAAACCTCGATTAGTGAATACCCTTGAGATCGGAGAATTTTATTCAATTATCGAGGTTAATGATATGCTATCCCCAGGGTTTACAATGAGACTGGAAAAAAAATAGTCATTTGACGAGGTTATGCATATATATAGGTTCCTCAAATGCACACATATTTGTGTGCATTTGAGGAAGATACCCTTCTGATTCTTTACACACACACATATGTATATATGTTTAATTATTATTCAAGCACTCACTAACATAAATATCCGTTAAAATTAGACATTTATATTCAGAGGGATGCAAACAGGAACATAACAGAAGTACAAGAGTGCAATCTTATGAGTTTCAGGTGTTGTAACTAAACTGATTTTCAGCGAGAGTCAAATGATACAAATACTATTAGAGGGCGTTTGGAAACGTGCATTTCATTTAAAATGATGGATTTCATATGACAGGATTTGAGTTGTCATTTCAAATTCTCAGGTTTATACTGATATTTGAATGTCTGGATTTCAAATGAAATCCAAATCCAAATTCCCAAACAGGTTATTTGATCAAATCCAGAATTTTTAATGAAATCCAGGTTCCCAAACGTTTCCTTCTTTATAATCTTATGAGTGGTGTAAGCATTGTTGGTGTTCACTTGCATAGACAGAACAACATATGAAAATCTCAATATTCTGAGACAGTGGAACTAGCTTCCTACTCGGAACATGTGATCTGGTCCATGGCAACTAATGAGAGAACTTTATTATTATATCTTTGTAGTTTGTTTTGTCTTTATGCAGTCTAAAGCCTTCCTATATTTTCCATTTCTGTAATAGGTATATGGTTGGGGAAGAGGTGAACATGGGAGGCTTGGATTTGGAGATGACAAGAGCAGCAAAATGGTTCCCCAAAAAGTTCAGCTTCTAGTTGAGGAGAATATCGTTCAGGTGATTTATGCATAGCAGGTCTAATAATAATTAATTTCTTGTGTTATTTCGACCCGAATGAGTTTGTTTGATACCTTTTAGAAAAGGAAACAGGGATTAGTCGGACTGAGGGCCTGTGCAATTCATCAGTTTTCGAGAAGATATTTTCAGAATACTTTTCCCACATGTTTTCACTGTTTTGAATAATTGGTTTAGAGATATAGTTACAGTGATTTTTTGAAAACTTGGAAACAGAAAGCTGGACTTGTTTTGTGAACAGGCCCTGATTGTTTTTGAAATATCTAATGTGCTTTTCTATTTATTTTTGTTATGTAGATTTGTTCTTCAATTGTAAACAGTCAAAATAAGCCCAATTATCCTCAGATCTACACTGGGTCCTATTTTTGCATTTGTTATTTCAGTTTCAGGATTTTATGTTATCTATATGCTCCTTTATGCAGGTGTCATGTGGGGGCACCCACTCTGTTGCATTAACGAAGGATGGCCGCATGTTTTCTGTAAGTACTGTTACAATATTTCTATCTATCATTTTGGAAATTTATAGATTTTCTGTTCTATTGGATGGAATCTCAGTTCAATCATTATAGTATCAGTTCTGTATAATAAGGTTCGGTTTTTCTATGCTATGCCCATGGGCACATGCTAAGCACTAAAATTCATAATTTTGACTCATTTTGATTGGCTTCATTTTCTTAATAATGGTGGACCCCCTTGCATATACAACAACCACACCAATCAAAATGACCCAAACATACCCATAGGCACACACTCGACAAACCTAATAAGGTTCTGATATTGCAAACTATGACCTCACTTGGATTGCATCTTCCAGATACATAATGTGTCAAAATCTCATATAAAAATTCACGCTTAGAAACCTTGTGAAATATGGCACCGGGCGGTCTTTTGAGAAAATTCATAGAAATTAAGCTTATAATCTTAATTTGATCACCTTTGCTGGCATGTGGATGTGGTTTCTAAATCCATATTTTTTGTAAATAAAATCTCTGCTATGATAACTAAAAAAACAGATGGAAATGTGGGTTTTTGATAATTTTGGTTATATTACGGCAAATGTCCTATTGTTTATCTGGTTTTGTTGGCTAATACTTGCAATAGTAAGATTAACATATATTGACTGATCCCGCCCTTGGCAGTTTGGGCGTGGTGATCATGGTCGGCTTGGATATGGAAGAAAAGTAACAACAGGTCATCCTTCCGAAGTTCCCATAAATCTCCCCCCTCCAAATTCCGACGACGCAGAAGCTGAGGGACATTGGAGTGCCAGACTTGTTGCTTGTGGTGGCCGTCATACTTTGGCAATAGCAGAATGGTGTTCTGATGTTGTTTAAGAGATTAATATGAAGCCACGGTTTTATAACTACTCTAAAAGTAAACTAGAAATATTGTATCTTTTCAGTTAGAGAACAATGCACAACTATGAATATCTTTAGTGGTGGGAGTGTACCCCTGCACTCAACTTCAGATGGTTCCCATCGTTACAGCAGCGTGGGTCCTTCACCCTTTGAGCATTACATAATAGAGTAACTATAAGAAACATCTTTTGAATAAATGCAGACGTTTTCGGTTTTTTTTTTCTTTCTTTTTATCTCAGACATGAATTTTTAGTTTTTATTTTGGTAACAGAACTATATATATATATATATATATATATATATATATATATATATATATATATAGGATCAAATAAAAACTTTTTTAAGTTACAAATTTACAAACTTTTTTTAATTCTCCCATCGTGTTAATTTTTAGTTATATAAAGTATACATGTTGAAAATTTTTCAAAAAACATCACAATTTTTAAAAATAACGCACAAATAAATCGCGTTTTCAACACATTTATAACTGGGGTTCAACATCGGGTGTTGAACACTAATTATCATTGTGTTGAATATATCTAAAAAGATGTTTAAACTATACCTCTGGGGTTGGGGTAGGGTCTAGAAACATAAATATTAATTATATAACATGTTTACCTTAGTTCTTACATTTAAAAATTGGTTTATGTACTTCTCCACCACTATTTTAATCGATGTTCAACAAAATATGTTAAAAAAATGTTGAACTCGAGTTATATATGTGTTGAACAATAAAAGTTTGTAAGTTTGTAAATTTGTACCAGAACCCTCCCCTATATATATATATATATATATATATATATATATATATATATATATATATATATATATATATATATATATATGCATGTGGTTGGTTTTTAGTATGGGTAATTAAGTATAAATCACCATTGATTTTTTCAAAATGTAGTCCAGTTTCATATTGAAAGGTTGATGCTGGTATGAATTTAGTATATATTGGAGTGATCGAGTATAATAAGGCTGGTAAGGGTGATCACGGTCAACTGAAAACAAGATCTGTATCGATTTTGATCGGCACCGAACTGATGTGTGTTCGCAAGTTATGTTCTAAACATCGGTGATTAATTAATCACCGATTAATCCATGTTCTGTAGCTCATCAAACCGATTAAATCTCCCAACTAATCTCCAATCAATCTAATTAATCTCTGATCACTCCAATTAATCTCTTATTAATTTTTGTTACGCGACTTCATCAATTAACTTTGATTCTCGCTTTTTACGACATTGGTTCACAGTTGATTATTTTAAAAATCTGCACTTTGATTTATTTTGTTTTAATCCAAATTGATTTAAATCAAAGTATGTGTATATACATACAAAATATATAGAAATATATATAATATATTATAATTATATTTATAGAAGAACCTACTTTATTATAAACAATTTCTAAAATAAAAATATATAAATTAATATTAAAAATTTTAAATCATGACAAATTGTATGATATATGAACTAAAAATCTGATAAATCATATGATTATATTAAATTAAATATTTAAATATATATTACAAAATAACATTTGTTAATAAAGGAAACGAATTTTTTTGCGCCATACGCACATGCTAAGCATTAAAAATTATAAATTTGATTAATTTTGATTGGCTCTTATTTCTTAATAACAGTGGACTTTCTGTAAATACAACAACTACACGGATCAAAATGCACCCAGGACAGACCCTTGTAGGGATGTCAGTTTTACCTGACCCAATGGATACCCGACCCGTTCCGACCCGATTGGGTCTACCCGAACCCAATTTTTTTGGATCCGGATCCGGATATGGATCTTATTTTTAGACCCGAAAGAGTTTGGATCTGGATCTCAGGTATTCCGAACCGAGACCCGATTTAAACCCGATCCGAACCCGAAACCCGATAAAAACCCGATACAAAATATTATATATATATATATATATATATATATATATATATATTATGTGTTTAATGTAAAGTATATATATATATATATATTAAAATATTATGAATTATTCTTTACAAAAAAAATATTATGAATTATTAGGTATGAATATTAACATTTTACTTAATTTTATATGCCCAATGCAGAATTTATATTCATTTCATCAATATTTTTCTCAGTTATTGTGCATTAAAAATCTAAATATAATAAAAATATAAAATATAAATGATAAGTTGAATGATTGTATGCAATTAAGTTAACATGTTTCACGTGTTTATTGTATTAGACGAAACTTGTAAAATCCTTTTTTATGTTTCTAAATTTAAAAAAAAATCAATCATCACATTTTTTTTTATAGATATATAATTTTTAATTTTAATTTAACTTTAATTTTTAAATACCCGAATTAGACCCGAACCCGAACCGAAACCCGAAAAAACCCGACGGATCGGATCTGGATCTTCATTTTCCAGACCCGGACCCGAACCCGAACCGATCCAAAATATAATGGATCAGATCTGGATGTCAAGAAACCCGACCCGACCTGATCCGTTGACATCCCTAGACCCTTGAAAAAAGAATTACAAACCCACACAGCCAATGAACCACACAAGTGAGAGATCACCAGAACTGTAGTCGAAATCATTTTAGAAAAGCGAAAGACAGGGCGGTAGTTAAAACGAGAAGAGATCATCATCATCATAAAATTTTCACACTACTCAGCTCGATTTTGATAAATGGGCTATGTGCAAGAAGCCAGGGAGAATCACGTCAAAAAGAAAGTCGAAGAAGGTCCTCTTTCTTCGCTCCCCCCTTTTAAACCCTAGTTTTACCATTTCAATTTATTTTTTTTGGCCACATTTACCATTTCAATTTTAGTTACTTTGTTTTTTAAATTTCTTCCATGATTTAATCTTGCGTACTTTCAATCTTGATTCTTGTATGCCTAATTTTGTTATCTTTTTTAATCATCTCTGCACTGGAAAATATGATTTGATTTATTTAATCTCGATAACGTGTTTATAACTCTTTGCTGACAAACACAGTTTGTTAATGGGGTGTGTTACTCCAGTAACTGTATTTTTGTCGTGTGTTAAACAAAGCCTGAAACTAATTGCTGAATTTCTGCGTTTTTTAGTGTAATTAGGCAAAATCCCGAGAAGTGCTATTTTTGAGTATTCTTTTTCAGTTTGTGTGAGAAGTGGCAGGATAAAGTAAAATTAAGCTTGTCGGTGCACTTAGCGAAACCGAGTAGTAGGCGTGAGAATAAGCTTTTAAGTGGATTTCCGTATCTTTTTTGTTGTTAGTTATTATATTCGAGCTGCACGTGATGCCTAATTAGATTTGGTATTGCAGCATTGCGCAGCAAAATGAAGGTGAAAGCACTCAAGGAATGTGACCAGCTTGCTGCAAAATATGCTGAATGTGCCACGGGGAAAACTATATCTGTGATTTGGCAATGTCGCAGTCAAGCTAAAGAGTTAAACGACTGTCTTCATCAGTTGTAAGTTCTATTTTACATGTATAGTGTATACTCATGTCGTATAGCTATCAACACCCTAATTTGGATAAAGCTGAATGTGCTCTGTATTTTCCAAACTAGTCTTTTCTCTTTGAAATTTTAGTTTAATATAAATATAAATAATAGGTTTGCACATCACAGATAAGTAGTAAATTCAAAAGCTCAGGGATAATAACAAGGCAGCAGATCTGTTGTATCACTGTGAAGGTTGTAGATGCATTATATTTAATTAGAGGTTCGAACCAAGACGAAAACTTGATAGTTAAGATTATGCATTTAACAGAGAAGAGTTTTAATCTTCTCCAGTTTTTATGGTCACTGGCCTCTTTCTTGTATAATTATATATGCTTAAAGTCGCAGGAGTCTATCTTACATATGCACACAAGCATGGGATAGTTGACAAGTAATCATGTTTATTGGTTTGGTACTTTGGATTTGTGGTGAAATGTGGCAAATGCAACAATAATGAGATACCTTTAATTATTTGAAAATTAACGTAGTTTATTTTTTTTCTTCTTGTTCCAGTACCAATGACTCTGTCTTGGAAGAAATGAAGAAACAGTACACGCTTCAGCAGGACGCTCAGGGTTCTCTAAGAACTTAGTTTATCAACTGTAGTTTCGAACTGTGTCTTCTCAGTTCTTATATTCAGATTGCTATAGTAAATTTGCAATATTGAATTCATGACTTTGAAATCTTGTTATCTGCCAATTATTTGCAGAAGAAAAAAGCAAGACCCTCTATCACTGTTTTTCACCTGTTGTATTTCTTACGGTTTTGCGCTTCATATTTTAGTCCTCACTGATGACACAAAAATGTATTATCATACATTTACAAAAATGTATTATCATACATTTTGAAGAATAAATTATGTGGTTAGAAAAGGTCGATGAAGACAAGATGTCAAAGAACAAGGGGCCAAGAGTAGTACCAGTACATGTCGTAATTCTTTTTCACTCAACAAATCTGACTCTAATTACCGGTGTGTTTTGAAAAATCGGGAATCGGTATAGACACCGAAAAGGATCGGTATAGACACGGAATAAGGATTAATCAGTGATTAATTGAATTGATCGGAGATTTGATGTGGCGAGTTATGAATTAGGGACGAGTAATCATGCTAATTACAGCTGAGATACCATAAAACCTTGAAGTAATTAATGAACTTTGCAGATTGCAATTGCAAAAACAGGACGAAACCACTTGTGGAACAATATATACTGCCCAGTCTGCTTGTCTTGTGTTTAGTATATCGGTGCACATTGCATGGTTGCGGTCTAGTGCTCTATCCAAGGTTGTCACGACGCCCATTTGGTGTCCATGTGGTGATGTGATGTGGAAAAGAATAAAATGTCCTTACCGTCTTGTCGAAATGCACCAATTGGACGCCTCAAGTCGTCACAAGACGACTTAGACGGCACAAAGACGGCACAAAATTGTGCGCAGCTCTCCTCAACTACACAACTCCTCATCCACAAAACATGTACTCTTTTCTTTATCTTCTTATTTCTTATCTTTTCTCAATTCTTTTCTCTTCTCTCTCTTCTTATCTTCTTAACTCTTATTTTTATTCCCTAAAAATATTGTTGTTTTCCTAATTCTTTTAATTACTTTGATTTAAAAAGAATATTCCTTTTCTGGAAAAGAAGTATGATAACTTATTTCTTTTAAGAAAGCTGATGTAAATTTTGCTATTTCTTATTTCTATGCACTGCATAATATGGAAATTTCCCAGAGTGTTAATGAAATTCAGCCTAAAGATGATCCAAACAGAAAACCAAGAAATCTAAGTGATCCAAGATGGAAGTATGTTTTTTGGCCAAGTATAGAAAAGAGAGACCTTGTTGAATGTATCTTATGTGGAAGACAGATGACTGGTGGAATTAATCGGATAAAACAACATCGTGGTGAGGTTTGGGGGACATTACAATTTGTCCAAAAACAACATAAGTAAGAAAAGAGATGCTTGAATATATTCTGTGCAAAAATAAGAAGAAAGTTTCATTAGGCTTTGACGATTGTGATGAGGACGTCAACGACAATCTTGTGCGGGAGGAACAAGATGAACTACATTCTTCAGTGGGAGATTGTGACTTCATTAAATGGCCAAGTTCCGAACTGCTACAAAGCAGAAAAAGAAGGCTGTTTCGATTTTGGATTTTGTCAAGCCAAAGCCCCAGACAAATAAGTTATAAGTGCAAGACAATCGTGTAAATGTTGAGAAAAAGTCCTAAAGACGTTGTTAGAGATTGGCATGATAAGAACAACACTCAAACAACAATCGAAGCATATACAAAAACTCCAGAAGAGAAAGGGTTTTTATGCATATTTCCAACTTCTTTTATGAAAATGGGATTGGGCTACCTTTCAATGCCGCACCCTCTTTGAGCTACGAGACTATGATAGAATTCGTGGGGCAATATGGGCCTGGTTTAAAAGCTCCATCTTACCACTAGCTTCGAGTTCCTTTGCTTGAAAAAGCAAGGAAAAAAAATAGAAGAGTTGCGTGTAAATCATGAGAAGGCTTAGGAAAAATTTGGTTGGGCAATCATGACGGATGGATGGACTGATAGAAAACAAAGGCACTTGATAAATTTTCTTGTCAACAGCCCCGAATGTACTTTTTTTTCTTGGATTTTTAAATGAACCAAAGCAGTGATGTTAGCGGACTTGCTTGAGATCAGAATTCGAGAGATTGGGGTTCATAATGTGGTGCAGGTGATCAGTTATAATGGTCACATACTTGAGCGTCGATTTCCACATCTTTGGTGGACTCCATGTGCCGCCCATTGCATCAATCTTATGATGGAAAAAATTGGAGAAATGAAGGAATTTAATAGGGTTATTACAAGATTTTGAGATGTCTGTGAAAGGACATCGATGTAAATATTAAAGATGAAAGTAGATATGTGTGTTTTGCATTTAAAAATGGACTATAATATTCTAGTTTTTCCTTATATATTTGGTTTGGAATATCACAATTTTTTGGCACATGAAGATCTAATGCTCTTTTTTGAAATATATTCTAGCTTTCGTTTGTTTTTGTAAATTTACCGTGTTACAACCAAATGCAAAACAACTCCCAGTTTTCCTTAATAAAAAGTAGTTATAGATTGCAATTTGTATATATAAAAAAAAGTTGGATCGAGTTCTTTTTAGTTGTAGATTGGTTTTCGTAATTATTTTTAAGAAATTAGTAAAATCATAAGAAATAAAGAAAACATAGATGGTGTTGGTTGAACGGTTATTTAACAATACAACAGTTATGAGTAGATTGTAGATGGGGTTGAATACAATCTATAAATTTTCAACTTTAAAACAGATATTACATTCAACAAAAAACAATAAATTGTTAAGTATGGAAAGTGAAACAAACATAAGCTTTTGCAAAATTTCAGGCGGGGTTTGTTTTCTCCGCCAGAGGATTTTTTATATTGAAGAACCTTTTTCAATAATGAATACTTGACTGCTTAAAGAAAATATGAAGAGTTAACCTTTACAGATTTTCTATATTGGTGCTTTAGGTTGCTCTTTATTTTTTATTTTCTTGATGGATACAAAATGAATTACTGTACTTGAATATATATTCAAGTTTGCAACTATTTTCTACTCTACTGAATAAAAAAGACTATTCTTGCAAATTAGTTGCAACTCCTACTTCTTGGTACGTTATAGGAAACATTTGTCTTTTTCCCCCTTTTTCTTTTTGTTAGGAGACATCCGTCTTCTTTGACTAGGTAGTATTACAGAATGTTTATTTGTTGCATAGCTATAAATGGTAGACTTCAAGTTCTTCAACATATGACTAAGATCTTTTATAGCTTAGCTTTTAAAACTGTTTGTACTTTTTCTATTCAATCCATGTGATCGGTGTCCTTTAATTGTGTTGTAGTTGTCACTAATAATCTTCAAATATAGTAGCTGATGAATCAGTAAGTAGTCGTTGATGACTTTATTGTTTGGCCATTGATGACTTCATGAGATATCAGTTGATAGAGCAATCGTCACTAGCCGTTGATGCATTGTATAGCCGTTGATGAATCCTTTATTCTTTATTCGTTGATAGTCTGACTAGTCGTTGATCTTCATTTCAATTGTGTAGTTTACATGACTTAGAATATTTACCATTTGACATCCGAACTACACATTTGTTGATAGATCAAAGACATTATCAATTGATCAATCTATTCTATCAACTGTTGAATTAAATAAAACAATTTTGTTACAACATCTCATCATCCGTTGATGGGTTATCTGATAAACAAACATTACAAAAAATATGTTATTTGTTGATCAGATACATTTAAATACAAGGTAGAGTGTTTTGACTTAACATCAAAATTTACATATTTCTGACATGAAATTTAAAGTTTAGCTTCTAGTCTTATAAGTCAGAAGCTGATTATTTGTATCGTTTGTAAAAAAACTTACAAGTTAACTTCTTATTTATATAAGTTTGATAAGTTGAAATTTTAAATTTTTTAGTGACTTATTTTTATTTTTGACATTTGATTTTTTAAAAGTGTAAGGAAACACTTTAAAAGCTAATTAATAGTATTTTATTATAATGACTAAGTTCAATGGAGAGTGGAGATCACATATTTTTTGGGTATTGAAGTCCTTCATTCCTGGCCATTCATTTTGTTGTAATCTACCGACTATTATTTTTTCTAACACGAGTGTTTTTATAGAATAATCAGTTATTTTCTACAGTATACATCAATTGTAATGGTCAGTTACCACATTCTTTCTGGATGGCGGTTAATATGTTCTTCACGATTCAATCAACATGCTTATCTACAAATTATTTCTATGTCCTGCAAATCGTTATGTTCGAGTTGTTTCATGCTGACTATATCTCAAAGAGGTTATTCTGTTTGTTCTGCAATGATGATTCAAGAACTCATCTTTGTTGGTTATTTAAGAACTTATATTTGTTGTCCTGCAATGTCGCAGTTGATCTTTACTGCAGCTTAACTATCTTCTTTGTTTTGATTTGATTTAGGAAGAAACTGTGGGATATCAATTGATTTATAACGGTCTTCAAAGTGGAGGAAGAATCCACCAGTAGTTGATTTGCAATGCAATATATTCTCTTCTTGAAATTATATACAATGGTTAATTATAGGTTTTTCAAATTAAAAATACTATCCACTTGTCCCGCATCTCAGTCTTTCGTTTTGTTTTAATACAACAGTGCTGGCACGGGTCTTCAAAGACTCCAAAATTTCTAGATTCCGAGGAGCCCAACTCAAATTTTTATGATTTAATAATTTTTACCCAATAAGATGTAATATCAAAAATATTATCTAAATACATAAATTATATTTATAAATATCTATTAAATAAAATAATAAATACTTATTTAAGTTAAATCAAATGACACAATATTATTGTGAATAAATTATCTTTATTATTATTGTCTAAACAGATTTTTCAAGAAAAAGTAATTTAACAAATTACAACCGAACTTGGAAGTCTCCTCTAACCTCTTGCTAAGAGATAGCGGCCGCGGGTTCCCACGGTTAAAAGAAAAAAAAAATAAAAATTGCAAAGTCCGCTGTCCACGTAAGGCCCAAAATTGATTTTTAAACAACCGCTTACCGACCCGGTGGAGCGGTCCGATTCGATCCGATCCAACTACCTAGAAACAAACACGGAACAAAGCACAAAAATGACTCTTTCACAATTCACACACGAACACTGATGCTCTCGCTGTAAAATCACCCTCACTCGATTGCAAGCATCACAGTGATATGGCGAAAGCCTACGTTCGAGATAATGTGCCATTATCGAGATTCGGAGTGCTGGTAGCACAATTGGAGTCTATTGTCTTCTCCGCAGCTCATAAAGCTCCTGATCCTCTTCTCTGCTTCGATCTCCTCTCCGATCTCATTTCCGCTATCAGCGAAGAGCCTAAGGTCCTTTTCCTCTATCCGGTTTTTTGTTAATTACCGCTGCTTGTATTGCTGTGTTTATAATTCTGATTCGTAGTTGTAGTTTGGCTTTTACTCGACAATAGGTTATTTTTTAGTTTCTGTCGCTGTCAGGTTTTGAAATGCCGGTTAGTGAAGGAAAATTAATAGGAAGATATTAGTGATAGAGAGAGGTTAACTATATGGACTATTCGACTTAGTGTTTGAAATGTTTCCGGGTGATTTAGCAGAATGGAATATAAGCAACACTGGAAATGAAAATTTTCTTTGGATGGGGCAAGATCTTCTTGTGTTATTGAATTTATGTAGCAGTTAGTTTCTTGTGCCTATACTGAATTTGTAGCTTACAACTGTGATAATTTATAGTTCTATTTTGGATCGGAAAATTGTAGGAATCTATAAATCTATGGCAAAGGAAATGTGAAGATGCACTCTATTCTCTTATTGTTCTTGGGGCACGGCGGCCCGTGCGGCATTTGGCATCAGTGGCAATGTCAATGATAATATTAAAGGGAGATAGCATATCAATATACTCAAGAGCAAGCACTCTCCAAGGATTTCTTGCTGATGGGAGGAAAAATGAGCCTCTACGAGTTGCTGGTCCGTCAAAAATGTTGTTTCTTTCTGTTTTTATTTATTATTGATTCTCTTAAAACACATTCTCTGGGCGCTGTTTTTTATGTCCCAATCATTTTTAAGAAATACTAGTTATATCTAAGATGCATCCATTTCCACATGTATTATAAATGTAGTTTTTATAATCCATCTTAAGATCAATGCCGGAGTCGGGCCTTTTCACCAAGGGGCTTTTTGCTTCATAGTATATTAATCCTGCCAATAGGAATCATAATGTTATTTCATGTGTCAGTGTTTGCTAGGTCAATAGGTTGCAGTAGAAAACTCATCCCCTTCTTACTCTATATGATTTCAAATCATTCCCATCCCCCTTTTCATTTTCATCATCCCCACTTCCATCATAACCCAAATACCCTACTAAGTAATACCTAAACTTTCCCACATTCTTACTCTTTTGAGTTTGTATAGTTTTCAATGCAAGGCGATCTGTATAAAACTTTTAATTAATTCACATTTACTTTTTCATAAAGAAGCAAAGAATATATATACACACTGAAATTCAACCTCTTATTCGTTAGGCTTGTGAATGTTGCATCATGTTTTTCTCTCCAAAGAAATATATATGCTGCTAGAGGTAGCAAGAATTTAATGATTTGTCATTGGATGAACTAAATAAGAGGTCACAGTTATTATAGTAGTTACAGTTGTGGAGTATGCACAGTACAATTATAGATATTTTATGCATTTATATGTTCTCCAACTTTTATGTCTTTTGTAGACAACAAATTGAAAGATAGACGATATCATGATGATAAGAAACATGATATTTTTTCCTTCTCTAGTGATGATGATTATGACTAGCAAGTAGCAACGACTTAGGATTCAAATGAACCATGTGCGTCTTGCCTACAAAACTGAGGTGCATGCTTCATTTAGTTGCATTGCCAAAGTTGTCACAGGGCATAAATATTCTCTTTCGTAAAGGACTTAGATTGAATAACAATTTTGGTCCTCTTTATTTTTTATATTACTCCTTTTTCATCCCCAAAATAATTGCTTCATGCCCTCTTTGACCTTCTCTTTTCCTTGATGAATTTTGTATATAAATGAATTTTATTTCTTACTTGTTGATTATAAAATGAAATTTAATATGTGGCGTAATTTACTATTTAAGCTTTGTTTAAGATTTTGTAGTGTATATGTCACTCTTATTCATACAGGGTCTTGTTTCTTGATTCTATAATACCCCAACACGGTTTTCGTTTCATTGAAGCACAACGAAAGTGCTAGGTTTGTATTGGATAATATCATAAGCCTTGGAAGGTAACTTTTTGAAATGATGACTTAGTGAATAGTCCTCATCTAGTAACAGTTTCTGTATTGATAAGTAAAGTTACATTTTTAACATCTACAATATCTACCTAAACTTATTACGGAAGCCGATACATTAGAAGTTTGTTATGGTCAATTATGGTATAAGTATAACTGTTAGATCTAAGTAATATTTTATATTGCATATGTATGTGCACATGTATTAATATATAAATACGGTGTTCTACTGCAGTATTGCCATCTGCTTCTCTATTATATTTTTGCTATATTATGAAGTGAGTTCTGCTGTTGAACCTCTTATCTCAGGGAATGAACCTGAGACGAGTCTCTGGTTCTTACTGTTAATATGAGTAGTATTGCCATCTGTGTTACGTACTTGGTTGTTTTTATAAGAGTACTCGGTTATTAATTATTTTTCTATGCTTTGCTGGAATCATATCTTTTGTAGGCGCGGCGCAATGTTTGGGAAATTTGTATCGACATTTTGGGAGAAGAATTACTTCTGGTTTACTTGAAACAACAGCAATTGTGACAAAATTGATGAAATATAATGAGGTAGTCCAACAGATTAAGTCTCTTGGTCCAGTGAAATTCTATTAAGCTTTTATGACATGTTCGCTTTTTATATAACAAATAAGAAAGAATACACAGAGATCTTTCTGCACGAGGAACGTACTCTTTTGATAAGTTAGATTTTTAGATAATGATCCTTAAAGTTCTTTCATCAATTAAGTATGCCAACACAGCATGAGGAAACCTGCACGCAGGCAGAAAATTTAACTAGCATTGCTGAGTATTAAAAAGACTTGGGAGCTGAATTTCCCCCCCAAAATCATTGCAATCTTTGTCGCCAGCTGTTTTGTTCAGCATGTTACACAGTATTGATAAACTTGCATGACAGATCTAGGTTAATGTCGTAATTAAGATATGTGCTCTGGAAACATTTGATTTTTGCAAATATTTGCTGCTAATGTTGGTGCGATATTGAATACTTAAATTTTTTTTAGCGTTCATTATAAAATATATCAATGCTTTATAGTATAGCTATATTATTAGCGTGCATTGTAAAACATATGTATGCATTACAGTGTTGAAACTCACTAAGTTGAGAACTTAAGATGAGTAAGACGTTTAATGAACTTAAACATAAATCCAACACAATATATATATTCTAATTCTTGTAAAGCCAGGGACATATTTTGTTTAAAAATTTGGAAACAGGAAAATAAATTATAGTTAAAAACTGACTTTTGCCTAATAGTATGTTTTAAGGTTTATAAAAAGCCTATTGACAAATGAGAAGTTCAATCTGGTACTATTTATTCTGAGAAGAATTTTACTATGGTACTATATAATAACATAATAACCCTATTTTTTTGCAAAATGAACTTTAGTACTTTTCATGAACTTGCCTTGCAGTCTTAATCCTAGGCATGCTAAGTAATTTGTGGATGCTTATGCTCAAAGTTTTAATTTACCAACATGCCAAACATAATTTTGTACCTCTTTGTAAGTAACTGATAAGTTATGAATTGATAGAAAAGTAGAGCCAAAACTGTTATTGTCTTGTAATGATGTACCATTTCCCTTTGCTTTTTGCTGCAAGGGATGTTTTTAAGAGAAATTGTTTTATTAGCACATGGTCTCATTGAAGTGTATTAAATTAGCATTTAAAATATTTTATAAAAACCTTAAGCTTACACAAAAGTCTCCACATCTGTGTTGCAAAATGAATAGATTTTAAATTTGTTTATTACTCGAAGTACGCACTGAACTTGTGGTTCAGTTATTCTGTACCTTGATTCAATGAAGAGACTTGTAATATGAAAGAAGTAAAATAAAAGATCATTCTATTTATGTGTTTCAATGCATTTTTAAAAATATTTTTTTATAATGTTTTTTAAAGTGGTCGAGGTTTTTGTACCAAAAAAATAAATTCATTTGTAAATCATTGGCCGATACGATTAATTTAGGAAAAAAATGGTCTATAACAAGTGACTTAGGAAGGATCTTCGCAAGAAAGGTAAATTGGAATGTGTAGTAACATCTGGTGTAACCTTTTTCCCCTTTCTGGTTTGCGTTACTTGATATCATGGGTTGGATAACTGTTGATTAATGGAAATTAACAATTGTGGTAAGAGTTGTTATTCCTTATCATCTTCAATTGTTGGACCCAAAAAACACAAATGACCAGACGCTACTTTAATTTCTTTATGGCCATCAGAAAGCTCCGAATTATAACTACTTTTTTGCAGAGAGAATTATTGTCTCCTCAAATTTTGTGTTGATGGCTGCATGTTGAAGCACTTCATGGCTTCGACATAGACTTGATTTGTGGGATAAACTTGTCTGTTTTTTCACTTCATGATTTAATAGTTGTTACTGAATGCCTGAATGCAACTGTCAACCTTAGGATTTTGTGAGACAAGAAGCTTTGCAAATGCTTTGGAACGCTTTGGAAGGTTCTGGTGGCAATGCTGCTTTTCCTGCATATGCAGAGGCATATCGTCTCATCATGCGGTTGGGTATTGGAGACAAATCATTCATTGTTAGAATAGCTGCTGCAAGATGCCTCTCAGCATTTGCAAATATAGGAGGTCCAGGTTTAGGAGTTGTAGACATTGATAACTCTTCCTCCTACTGCATGAAGGTATAGTTTGGTTGCACCCCTTCTCTTTCTAAATAAATGGTCAATCATTTAATTTCCGGAGCTGCAAATTACAGGCACTTGAGGATCCTGTGTCATCTGTTAGGGATGCGTTTGCTGAAGCATTGGGAGCTTTACTTGCTCTTGGAATGAACCCTGAGGCACAGGTATTTTTCTGGTGTAAAGTTTGTATTTTATTTCCCACAATCTCAAAACACTTTTCCTTTACTAGGTTCAACCTAAAGGAAAAGGTAACCTAGCACCAAAGAAACTTGAAGGCGGGTTGCAAAAGCACCTCATCTTACCGTTCACAAAAGGTACTTTACCTAGTTTTAATGAAGTTCCCATATGATCATGACTGTTGGAATATGATTATAATTAAAAATTTCTTACTTGCACTTATTCATTGAACTTATTTGGTTATGTGATTATGCTACATTAGCATTCCCTATTTCCTTGGAATTGACAGAAATTGACATTTGAGGTCAATTTGACCGAATGATGTCCTTTGCTTGTTTACCATTGAACATGGTCTACATCACTACATGCAAAGAAATAGCAGGTGGATGGTGTTCAAGAGAACCATCAAACTGTAGTTGAATGCAGTATTTATGTAGCATGAATGATATTCTCCAATACCAGATAAATAATTAAATAATAAAATTATAGTTTTTTCTTAACGCTAAGGTAATCACCAAGTCTCTGGAAAAAAGAAAAAAGGTAATCACCAAGTCGGGAAACCGAAAGACTCAGGACCACGATGGACCTTAAGATTTAGAAATTTTAAAAAGCATGACAAGAGAAGATAATAATATGAATGTGAAAAGTACTGTCGTGTCGTCTACTCTTTTGTGTAAATATGGATTTCTTTCAAGCCTCAGAGAATTAATCACAGCCAATGGAATTTAACTTGATAGTCCATCATATAACATTGTAGATCTGTAAGTTTACGAATCTTACCCTTATACTACTATTATTTTAAAACAGTGTGCTCTAACTCTATTTCAGTTCTCAGAGCTTAAGTTTATTATTTTGAAATATTAGGCTTTGAATATTAGGCTTTGGTCTCATTTTTCTGATAAAAGTAATTCATATTGCAGCTAGTGGGCCTCGGTCAAAGAACTTTCGAATTGGATTAACATTATCATGGGTGTTCTTTCTACAGGTATCATTAAGAACTCAAACTTATAGCTCAGTATTTGAAACTACCCGTGTACCTGGGTTCAATTAGGTTATCCTTGTCACGAGTACTTCAGGAGCAACTAGTCAAAAAATTTCTTCATGAATTTTCAGTCTATACTTTAGGTTGGGCAAATAATTTTTTAACCTACTTTGTATTTTTGGCAGTAATGTGCTTAATATTGTTATTTTTGACATAAATCTTGCAGGCTATACGTGTCAAGTATCTGCATCCAGACAGTGAGCTTCAAAACTTTGTCGTACCGGTTATGGACATGCTTCGTGTAGATTCCTCTGTTGATGCACAAGCTGTGGTATAAATTCATCAGGATTGCATGTGTATATCTGTTATATTCTTTTAATTAGTTACTCGATGTACTGTCTAAATTATTATACTAATATCTGTATGATTAGTACGTAAACTAACGGTAGACAAGTGGAGTTGTACTACAATACAGAATAAGTTTACCAATTATTTATTTATTAACGATAAATATGTTCCTCAACATTAGAGAACTTGTGAGGTATAACTGAGCAGCCAAAATATAAATGTCTTTGCCGCTGAATTGTTGGTCAAACAACTTGTTTTTTTTGGCTAAATGATCAAACACATGTTAACAATGTAAAATCATAATGTTTAGCGATTTGCACTTATTTCCCAAAAGATAGCCATCTTTAGGTTTGGTGACATTTTTACTAGAAAAAATGAAAAAAGAAACCAAGAGAGGGAAAATAAGATAGATAGAGGATGCATTAATAGCCTAGTTGTGAAGCTTTATCTATCCTCCCCGCTAACCAAGGTCATAGGTTGAAATCTTTACAATCACTCCGTCCCTCCCATATTCCAAAATATTATATATATTGGGAAATATGTGAAGTAGTAAAAATGCTCAAAACTAATTTGAGAGCTGTGAGTACCTGTTATATATTACATAAGTCGCCTATAAAATGCAAAACCTAATATATAATATACCTTGGGATGATGATTACCAAGGTCCAAGGTTAGTGACCTCCACTGCACATAGCATGTGCGTTCACTCAAGGTCTACCCAAGTGGTAGAGCCTGCATCATAATCTATGATTTTGTAGATTCTTTTGAAAGCAGCTACTAATCAATAATCAGCATAAACTTGCGCTGTCTGCTTGAACGTGTTCCTAGAGCATCTTGAGAGGGTCTTATATATATTTTAAATTCATTGGTGTACGTAGGCAGATGCTACAATGGCACCACTAAAAAGTGGGTGAAGTTCATGTGCAAATCTGGTTCTACTGAACCTTTACTGCAATAATGCGCAATCTTGCAAAATTAAGTTACTCATTTTGGATTCCTTGTCTTGAAGGCTTGCGTACTTTACATTCTTCGGGTGGGTGTGACAGATCAAATGAGTGAACCTACCCAAAGGGGTTTCTTAGTTCTCCTAGGAAAGCAGGTTTGCTAAATTGTTTAATCTTAGTACTTACTGAAAAATGGGATTGTAGCTTGTTGTCTCTATTTGTAATGTTATTGTCAATGACATTTAGTGTCCTCCGTTACAGCTGCAGGCTACTGATGCCTGCCCTTCCATTCAAATCGCTGCTTTACGTACTCTGTCGTATGCCTTGAAAACACTAGGAGAAGTGAGTTCCCATCTACTAGTACTTTGTAGCTGTCAGACTTTGCGTTGCTGTTGCCTATCTGTAGGAATATTATGTAATATATGTGATTGCTGCAGTATGATATGATGTTAGTGTTTGGGGCCATCCGTGGAATCTGGAGTAGGGGTGTCAGGTTTCTACGGAAGTACTTGGTAGGGGCTAGGGAGATTCTCCTATTAGTTTAATGAAGAAATACCTTGTTAAGGATGATTTGCATCATAGACTCTTAACCTGAGTTCGATCATTAATTATGTAGCTGAATTCATGCAATCGAATTCTTGTTTTGCAAATAAATAACTTGCCTCTTAATATTAATTGGATTGGACTTTACACATAATGTTTGGTGTCTAATTATAAGGCGCATCCACTGTCATAAAAAATATATATCATGCTGTTTGTATATGATTTCGTATCATTGTTTTCAAAGTGGCTGCATACTTTAGCTGCTTATCCCGAGAACCTTGTTGTCATTAGCCTTGACCTCGTCCCCAGTGTTTAGTCTAAATTAGAGAGACTTTATCCACAATTGGGAATCTCCCTTGTGCACACCTTTGTAGCTCAAAAAGTAATTTTACCCTGAACAGGAAATACATGATTACCCACTTCTAATCAAATACATGTCTGCCCACTTCTAATCTCAACACTGTATGTAGGGCAATGGAGGACAGGAAGGATAACTGATTTAATTAATTAAGTTTCCATGAAACAATAATTCTTGCAGGGTTCAAATTTTATAAGAAGAAATCCCCTAAGTTTGAGAAAGTCGACTGTGGTCATCATGGAAGAAACGAGTATTTAACATGATTTATCTGGTCCCTTTTTTGTTCATATGCAGGTTCCTCCTGAATTCAAGGATGTCCTTGATGATACAGTTGTTGCAGCACTTTCTCATCCTACACCTCTTGTAAGCCTCTTATGTGGTTAACTTTCTCTCACTTAGACATTGTTACCTATCAGGATCTTCCTTCTCCTGCTAATAAAGCTGATTTAAAATGGTTGGCAGGTGCGTGTGGAGGCTGCTTTGACATGGCGTGCTCTGGCTGAGGTTGATCCAACCTGTGTTGGTGGTTTAATATCTTTTGGGGTCACAACTCTGAGTGCATTGAGGGAAAATGTTTCATTTGAGAAGGTAAGTTTCACTACCGTATCTTTTATGCCACTAAAGACACAACTATCTCCTTGGCGGTACATATGCTGTTAATTTATGTAATGATTGAATATTAAATAATTTGGAGTAGTGTGTTATGTTTTTTTTTTTTTTTTTTTCATAATACACTCTGTGCTGTAATATTTCTTTTCTGGCTAGACATATCTTTTTCATTTTCAATTTCTACCTTGCATTACGTATTAGTTTTCTATTGAAATGTGCATAATGGCATGAAAGATAAGATTCCATGGCCTACTTTAGTCACTTATTTTTCCTTGTTTTTAGAGGCTTAGAGGCCAGATCAGAAACTTCTTACAACTTGTTTTTGATAAGCCACTTTGAAGTCATTTTCTCCAGCTGCATAATTGGTCTATGTTAAAAGTTCCCAAGTGGTTTTTGACAAATCAGGATTAATCTCGTCCATTCGAGATGCTAATTTAGCTTACTTTTTTCTTATAATGTTCAACTTAACCATCATCTAAGTTTTTACTGTATTTTTCTCGTGACTTTACACCAAATGGGCCATTTCAACGTTACTTACTAATATTACTACTATAAATTTCTAATTTACAACTATTGAATATCTTCCACAATTAAATCGGTAACCTAGTGTCAACATTTTACAATGTAGTTGAGATCTTAATGTTATACTTTTAAGTATTTTTTAAATATGCAAATAAACAACACCAATTTATTATTTTATCCGTTCACTTCATTATTTACTTTAAGTTAATTTTTTATATATAATTTCATACTATTATGGGATAATTAATTCGTTAGTCCCTAAAGTATAGGCCGTTTATGATTTAGTTCCCTGAACTAAAAAGTCCAATAAATAAGTCTTTCAACTTTCAAAAAATCTGATTCGAGTCCCTCTGTCAGAATTTGACTAACGGATGTTAGTCATTTCTGACGTAGAAATCGAAAATAAAATAAGGATAAAAATAAAAATGACCTGGCAAACAAAATTAACGGATTGATGTGAAATTTTGATATGCTAATCTACGAGTAATTTCAAGAATATTGGTGGTGAAATTTTTCGATTTTGAATTCACTAACGTATAGAAATCTATCCGTTAAACTCAAGAACGGGAAAGAAAACTTACAAAAATCCGCAGATTTGTGAACTCAAAATCGAAAACTTTCACCACCGATGTTCTTGAAATTACTCGTAGTCGTAGATTAACATATCAAAATTTCACTTCAATCCGTGAATTTTGTTTGCCATGTCATTTTTCAGGTCTTTTTTATATTCGATTTCAATGTCAATAATGACTAACATCCGTTGGTCAAATTCTGACAGAAGGGTTCGAATCAGATTTTTTTAAAGTTAAAGGACTTATTTATTGGACTTTTTAGTCCAGGGACCTAAACCATAAATGGCCTATAGTTGATGACTAATGAATTAATTATCCCTAATATTATCTTTATGTGATTAATAATAACTAAATAGAAAACTTATAATAATATTCAATTATTAAGTTCTTATTAATATATTATATATCTTATATAGATAAATCATATTTCATAAACCCCCTCCCCCAAATTGAAAAATGTAGCATAATTGCAATTAAATCATAGGATATTATTAATAGTACTCTTGTGTTATTGACTTTTATGAATGGTACCACTTCGTGTTTTTGACTTAAAAGAGGTACCACCCTAGCCATCAAAATAATATTATGTCAAGGAGACATTTACACAGAAGAAAATACTGGAAAATAACATGTAAATTACGGGAAAGTTCAAATTTCCCGCGCTTTTAACCTCTGCAGTAGTGAACATCAACAAGAAATGTATTCATTCACATTGCTCAATAATAGCATGCCCAACAGTCTAACATAAGCAAAAACCATGTATTCAACATGTCTAAACCCAACAAAAACATCAAGTCACTCACAAGTTGAATAATAGGGCTTCAAAAACAAAACAAAAACAACATAATGAATCTAACAAGCTATGTTACCCGGACTCGGCTAAAAGTGTCCAACTTGGATACGTGTCCGAGTGTCGGACTCGGCAATAATTTGAAAATTTTACATGTTTTTAGCTTAAAGTAAGTGTCGGAGTGTCCATACCCATGTCCGAGTGTCGAGTGTCAGACACGGGTACTCGAGGAAAAATGAAGGGTTCGGGTAACATAGCTAACAAGTCTAAATCTTTGATTGAGATTGAGAAGGCGGGCATGGCATTGTGAGCTGTTGGCATGCGATGTCTGATTTGCTAGTGCCTTTGCCGCTTTAGTTGCATTATTTTGATCCCTCACTCTGAGATTTTCTAATCAACATAGCCTTCCCTCTTACCTGCATTCTTTTTCTTGCCTCGCAGTTAGTCCCCCTTTGCAGGTCTTTGCATTGTGGCCATAACAATCACACTTCTTGCACTTAATAGTCTTGGACCTTTTCCCATTATTGTCTTCTCCCTCTTCTCTTCTCTTGTTCCTACATGTCCTTCCAACACCTCTTTTCATAGTAGGTGGACTGAAAACATGTAGTTTTTTATAGGTTTTCGACTGGTCTTTATCAGGAATAGGAGAAATGCTAAAATAATAGGTTTGTTTGTATGTTCTAACATGATACCAAAAATTAACCATCTTTTGTGGATCAATCTTTGCATGAATCATTGCCCTGATTGCACGTCCACAAGGGATTTCAGATATTGGCCATGTTTCACAGGAACAGATCTTGTTATTCAATGACAATGGGAATTGAGACTTACCTTCATGAATCACTTATTCCCCTGGTTTTGACATTGAAGCCTTGCACCTAATGATATCTTACTTATCTATTTGAGCAGCTTCGTAATCTTGGGACACAATTCATCTTTCCACTGTATTGCTCTTTCATTTCTAGTTGCCATCCTAATCATACACACTCTCCTTATTCCTGATTACACAAGCACAACATAAGTATATACATTTTCAAGTAGTGAAAAACTAACATAAGCACGAACATAAGTTGTTTTGTAGTTTACCTTTAAGTAATGCAAGACTAGTCTACACTCGTCAATTCCCATAGTTGAGTTGAAACTCTCCACAAAATTAGAAGTATTGGAGTCATTGCACACATTAGGGTCAAACTTGTGCTTGCTCCAAGTAGAAGGATCACCTAATTGTCCTCGCTATTTAACGACTTTGTTACCCCTTTCCTTTTGCAGCCTCTCGATTGCTTTCCTAAATGTGAATTGAGAGGTGGCATTGCAGACTTTTCGGAACAAAACATACATGATGGACCAGGGAATTGTTTCTTAAAATTTTTGCTCAGAAGTCTACAACAATACCTCATTTTTGCTGTTGGCCAGACCTTGTCAATAGCTCGGTCAATGCCCTAAAATTCACAAACAATAAACAATAAACAATAAACATATAAACAATTCATTAGAAAATTACAAACAATAAACAATAAACTTGTTAAGAATTCACCTTTTGTCTATCAGAGATCATAGCCCAGTTTGTTCTACTAGACTCCTTCACTTTATTTGATTCCCCTTTCATATTTCACCTACTGCTGTTCTATTCCCCATTGTTTCATTTGCATTCTCTGCTCCCTCAACAATAACCTGAGTAGATGTGTACAACCCCCCTTTCTTTTTGCTGTTGTGCTAGGAACTTTTTTTATAACTTTGTTCTGGCAGTGCTGTGGTCCTAGCTATTTCAGAAGCGGTTTGAATTGGAGAGAATCCGAGAGTAGTACTCATAGGCATACTTTTGAAAGCTGTTTTGGGTGTAATGGGTGGTGGTAGGTTAACTTGTGTTGGTCTTAGTTTTGTTTTGGGTGGTCTTTTTGGGGTTTTCTTGGCTTTCTTTCCTTTGGTTTTAGAAGGCCCAAGCTCAAACACTTGTGTATCATCATCATTCTCTAAATCTCAGTGAAAGGATTACCCCTTCTTTATTTGCCATCTCATTCATCTGGTTCCTGGTGTCATATACTACATTTCCCCTATCACTTGATCATCTAGCTAATTTCTCTTATTCCCCCTTGTTTCCTCTTAAGTTCAGTTGTTCACCTATAGTGCAACACTAACTTGTACAAGTTATCAGGTCTAAGAGTAGTCCCAACCCATATATAGATCAATTCTTCTTTGGCCAATTTTTCACACATTTTCATTAGTTCAGTTGCTGGTAGAAGAGGTTGATGTTCCATATGATAAATATACTTGAATTTCGGAAACTCGTAATCCAACTTCAGGTGCCACTTTTTTGCTTAGTATTCAATAACAGCATCCAACAAGTTGCACTTATCCATATCTACTTCTATATCAACATTAGTGGCCCTCCAACAAAATCTCAACACCTTATTATTTTTACCCATTTTGCAAATATACGAAGAAACTAACATTCAAGTATACTTGTAACGAGATTAAGAGCGAAAGAAAAATAAATATCCCTACAAGAACAAATATGTGTATATATGTGCATGCATCTCAAACAACCACTACCATTATTCGTATACATACATGTATGACCATACAAACAAGAAGACGTCGAGAAATTAGTATCCGTAATCGAGATCGAAAGCGATGAAGATGCAAATGATGGTTGATCGCCGACCCCCCTTGATATGCTTAAACCCTATTTCAATTAAAGAAGAAGTTTTGCCCATTATGTGTCGTTTTGGGGTTTTCTTCTTTTTCTTCAACGCTAACTTGTGTTACTGCATTTTACATGTATTCTTTATTATTTTCTTAAATACAACTTAAATTCAATTATACTAACGTTTACTTAATGTCGAGTTGATGGAATGGTTTTTTAACTCCCTAATTACAAACCCAGTGGTACCACTTGTAAGTCAAAGTACCAGTCATAAAAGCCACAACCACATGGGTATCATAAATAATTTCCCCTTAATTATTAATCTATTATTCCATATATTACCAATAAAGTCATTGAGTCTGCAATTTCACAAAACAAGAGATTTGTTACATCAATATCTACAATCTAATTCTTACTAATTCCTATATTTGTCATTATATTATCATTATAATAATTAATAATGATGAAGATAGTAATAAAGAAATTAATAATTATCAATTAGCAAGAAAAAATGATGATAATAATAATAATTATTTGATACTTGATCAAACTCACCGGTCCACCTTGTATTTGACAAGGTTCGAATGATTTGTCGCCCGTCAGGTGAGCGAGGGAGACACCTATCGGACAAAGTGGCTGTTGGTAGAAACTTATTATTAGCATAATATTATTCTCAGGGAACTTTATAATAACATGTCATATCTACTTTTTCAATAAAAATTTTAAACAAAAAATTAAACAAAATTTTAATTCATTAAACTATTACTTACTAATTTCGGTATTAACTAAATAATTTTATTAAATATATATTCTATGTTATTGATACATGATATATAGTTTTTTGAAAGTATTAGAATCTTTTGTGCTCGTGACCCTTAAATGGCTATCATCAATTTTATTAGTATTTAATTTCTCGGTGTTAGTTGGAAAATAAATGCTTACGAGTCATTATTTATGTATTAATGCAGCCGTTTAAGTATTATCAGTATAGTGAAGTGGCATGTCTTTATTTCTAAATTTTTTTTTTATTTGCTTCGGGAAATGTTTCATTTTGATTTTAAAATAAGTGTTACTCTTTGTGTCTTTGTTATTTATATTAAAATGGGAACAACAAATATGCTTCTACACCTATACCTATAGGCCTATTTACTGAGGTCATATTTTGCTTGGACAAGAAGTCCCATTTCTCATTTTCTGTTAGCATTCATTGAAATTTTCTCGCAATGTTGACCCCAGTTTATGTGCCTTACTCGAGTTTCGTCCGGCTAAAAGTGTTTTTTGACTACAAGGGTCTACCTTTTTGAAAACACAGAAAACAAATGAAAGATCTAAGAGGTTATGGGGAGAATGCAAACACAATCATTGTTGAGATTCTTTCCTAAGTAATATATCCTTCACAGTTCATAGGTATTATGCGCCAAAAGGAGCAATTTTTAAATCATTTGAGCTTATTTTACTTGCATTTGTTGGTTGTGCATATGAGTGCCTTTTTACTTTGTCAGATTTGTTGAACTTTTGTTTTTCTTTCGCTAAACATATAACTTAGCCTATATTTATTTTTCCTAGTTTATAATCTTTGTATAAAATAACTTGCAGGGAAGCAATTTACAGTACGAGCTTGATTCTTTGCATGGGCAAGCTACTGTCTTGGCGGCATTAATGTCTATCTCCCCTAGATTACCTCTCGGTTATCCTGCTAGGTACTCTTTTTTATTTGCCCTTGTATATCTCATTCCTAAGCTCACCAACCCTACCCTAAGTGATAATGCCTATGTTTGTACTATATTGGCTCTAGCATGTGCTTGGGCTAAATGGTGTTGCGTAGTGGGACAGGGTGTGGTCAGGTGGAAGTTATAATCGATCATATATGATAAAAACGTATGGTGTTTGGAGAGCCATATGTGTAAATATTTTACATTCCCCGACTAACCTATTAATCTGGATTCAAACTAGAGTGACACACATTGTTCACGATCTAAGATTAAGGTCAATATAAAGTTCACAAGCAAATCATGATATCTTATGGGATTTTGCTGTACTTTGCTGATTGCCCAAATTGTTTGTAGTTTGGTTGCTGGAATGGAGTTTATTTATATGAGTTTTCGGACGAAATCAACATGAAAGTTATCAACTTAGCTTGTGTTTTGATCGAAACAGAGCCAACTAACCATATGTTTGATTCATTTGTCAAAGTTGGTAAACAAAACTGGTTATTATTTGGGGTTTGGGAAACAAAGCTAACCATTGTCTTCCCTTATTAGAATGCTATGTTGGCGTTCTATAGGCTATTTGTGACAAGAATCTAAATTGGGCAATTTTTGTGAAACTTTGTTCCCAACTGATGTGACGTGTGCAAGTGTGGCCTAGGATTACCTCTTTTACCCAAATAATTCAGATGGTTTGCTGATTTTGGTCTTGCGTCAGTAGCTACTAAATATAGAAGGCTTTCCCCGTCCCCGCTCGTCGGGCGGTTCTTGTGTAGGGGGTGGCGCAACCAGTAATCGGGCTTGATGAGAGTGACAGAGAAAAGAATGGTTATTGTTTTCAGTAAATAGTCTAATCATATTTATTGTAATCGTATTTGGTGTGTTTAATTATATGTTGGGTTGGGAATTTATTATCTAATATATCTATGTTATTTAGAATATGCCTAATCATTTAGACACCGTAATATCTTAGGTTTCTAGATTTGTCTTGTGCATTGAATAGTAAAATAAATATAATTCATTTATTTTTAATAAAATTATAATAATTTTATTCTTCATTGTTAAAAATAATATAGTCTAAATAAATTTTGAACATATCCTCTGTATTTATATAAGAAACTTTTAAATTTCAACAATGATTTATTTTTAGATTCGAATATAAATACTTAATTTTTTTAAATCCTATGGAGAAAACATTACCCTAGAATCTTACTTTTTTATTTAAACTTGTCCTTGACCAATTTTTAATCACTATTTTTAACTACAGAAATCACTTGTTTGTACATCACAAATTACCATTTCATATATAACATCTCTCAAATATTAATATATACATACATATGGATACATTGTATATGTTCATCATCTTCACCTGTATTTTAATAGTGTACCTCCTGCCATTACCAACATCGTTTATGACTTGCCATCATCGCCTACCATCACTAATAGCCACCGCAGCTTGCCATCATAATTTACAACTAGCGACAACTTAACCATAACTTACCATAACTAGCGACTACTTACCACCATCACACACCTCCTGTCTCACTAACTACCATCAATGACCTCCAACAACTACAATTTATCATCAATAATCGACCACCAACAATTAACATAAGTAGATTTTCTCAAATATGAAAAATAAAAATTGCTGATTTTACTGTACAAAACAGTGATTAATGAAGTATAAACGGGTGATTCCTGTGGTTCTATATGATATTAATCACCCTCTATATGAATCAGCAGCCCATATATGACATCACCCATCCGGGCCCATCCTTGGCCCCACTCAATCTACGTGAGTCTACTAGAACCCCATCAAGGCTCCCAACAGGTTTCAGACACACTCAAGCTTCAGACATGTCATGAGCCCCCACTAGGCCAACATCCTACAACCCTCCCCATTCTTCTTATTTCAATTGAGTTTGTATCTAATGTTTTCTATTAGAGCATGAATCTATGTATATATACATTGCTCTATGTTTCACATATAAAAATCCTAGCTTATAACCCGTGCCATGCACAGGTAATTTATAACATTTATAATTTTATCGTGTATATTTTAAATTTAATTGAAATACAAACCGATCGTATTGACCAAATTTTTAAATGTTTTGGCTTAATTGATGATAATAAGGTTTATTAGAACATGTTATATATTAATGAGACCCGTAAAATAATACCGATCAGCTGATAAAACTCGATCGACTAATTAAATTGTGAATATTTCAGTTTTAATAGAATATTTACTCAAAAAATTAGAATTAGAATAATAATAATATATAGTATAGTATAGTATAGTATAAATAGATAGTATATGTCTATGATATTACTTTTAAAATAATAACATGTAATAATTAAAAATAACATTAATGTATTTAGTTGAAACATATCATCCGTTATAATATTTTCTTTTCTATATGTACGTTGCATGTGTTATTTTTAGAAAATCGTTTTTTAGTTAGGAATCTGAAAAAGATAATGTGTTTTAGTTAAAAAGGGTAGTTGCTATGTTATCCAATGTTAAAATTGAGTTTTTTTATTTGAAAATATAAAAATAATAATAATTTCAATTAAAAAAGATAATTCATTATATAAGTAGGCCCATAATTTGGCCCAAGTACCAACTGACCAAAATTTTAATATTTCGGCTTTAATAGTATAGTATAGATAGTATAGATTAGAACATGTTGGAGGAAATATAAGTCTCCAATTAATACTCCATATAAGGGTATTCGCATATAAGATACATAAAGAATATTTAACAAAATCAATTAACAATGAGAAAGTTAAATAAAATATGAGAGCGAGAGAGAGTAAATTTATACCTAAAGGGAGATTAATGATAAGCGTTATTAATGAATGGTATAATAATTAAGGAAGATGATGTCATCAAGTGAATGATGAAGTGACACTTGGCAAGAAGCGAGTGCAGCAGTATTTTTTTGATGATTGAAATTCACGCACCGATCTTGTCTTTTGATAAGATTCAAACGCTCGACTTCGGGTAAATCGAATGAGGGAGGTGCCATAAGAAGATCTCATTGGTGAGGCCAGTGGTATTTGTTTTGGTAATGGTATAGATATAGATTTACTAGGTCTTCGTGTAACCCCCACATATTATCTTAGACTTGATTATTAAAAATGTTGTTATATCTTTCTATAGTTTTTCTCCTTTTTGGGAGATCCACGGGGTAGTGAATTTCCCACGATGATATCATCCAAGTTTATCATTTTATTTTTTTGGGTTAATTTTTATGGTTTAACGACCAGTCCTACATCAGGTGTTTTAAGGTACAAATGCTCAAAGCTACAAACGCTAGAATGTTAGAGACTTAGAGATACCAAGTAAAAATAGGGGGCTAGAGATATGTTCGACCAGACACTAGAGCCCGTGAGGTATCTGGCCTAATCTTCAATACAAGATGAACACTTATTTCAATTGCAATAAGAAAATATAGATATAAATATCAATCACAATTATATATACTCACTTAAGTAAGAGCACTTCCCGTTGTTGGATTGTAAACTTGACGAAAAATCAGTGCTTCAGGCAAATATATCTAAAGGTATGCGCCTCCAAAAGGAAGGAAAAACTGAGACCTGCTGTCTTACAAAATAATTGAGAGTTCTTAATATATAGTACATGCATGATCGCTATAGCTTAGAGTTCCTTTGAGGGGTGAGCTGCTATAGAGTTTGATAGTCTTCGAGTAGAGATCTCACTGAGTTTCTATTGCTAAGTAATCACACTCTAAGCATTGTGCGAGCATTTTCCTCTAGTTGTATTAGCTTATTATCGTTCTTTCTTCTTTTAACAAGTATTACAGGTATAAATTATCACTTGACTCAACTAAAATGCTTACTTTATTATGGCATTAATAACGATAGTAATATACAATCCATCCCTTATTTTATGGCTGTGTTAGTACAAAACCTACAGAACTCTGAGTTGGTCGTAAATAGTTAATCAGTTTTCCTATCTCGCACAACAGATTGCCCAGGTCAGTGCTTGAAGTTTCTAGGAAAATGCTAACCAAATCTAGTCGGAACCCTGTGGCGGCTACTGTTGAAAAAGAGGCCGGATGGTTACTTTTGTCATCACTGCTGGGTTCCATGCCCAAGGAGGTAGGCACCAGTAATACATGTATATGTGTTTAAATATCTGTATATAACATCACTTTAGTCTTCGATTTATCTTCTACTGTTTATTAGTGGTATATGATGTATTCTGGCAGGAGATGGAATACCAGGTTTTTGATATTCTTTCTTTGTGGACTCCTGTCTTCAGTAGAGATCCAGAAAACGAGATTAATAAAGCAGATGACCTGCCTTCAGCTATTAGGTTAGATACTCAATTTGTAATGCTCACCACAATATGATTCCGACTGATTTTTTTTTTTAAGACTTGGTAATGTTTATTTAGACAGATGTTTATGTACAGTATAATTTACGTTTGTTTAAACGCTGCTACCCTTTCTTTGTTTTCTTTTTCTTTTTCACGTGGGGTTAAGTTAAACCAAAATTCAACCGATGTAGTATCACAGTCCCATTTCCTGAGAATGAAAAGGTTGAAAAATCCTTTCAGCTTAATGGTGAGTACTTTGGAGTTGTGACAAATTTTGACTCTGATAACTTGCATCATCAAGTCCTTCCATAAGATTGAGATTATTAGTATCCATCTGCCAATCTGATTTCTTATTTTGATATACCGTTGCATCCAAGCTACTATGCTGTTTTAACTTTTAATATTTTAAAGTTAAAAACCAGTATTTAATATAAAAAGAACATAGTGTTTAAGACAGCGTAAAGTGCCATTATTATGTGTACGTTATTATGTCCTTTTCCCCGTGTGTGTGTGTGTGTTGCCTCTTGGATTTGATCGTTGTCAAGTAACCGGATCATCTAAAACATTATGTTTTCAGACGGATGCCTTAAATGGATCATTTTTTATTTGACACCCCTGTCAATTAAACGACTGAATAAACAATAAGCAAACAAACAAAAAGAAAATTCAATTAAAAAAATGGGGTGAGAGTTGGGACTTGGGACCCTTCCTAAATTGAGGTCTGATACCATGTTAAGTAACTAGCGCCTCTAAAAAGGTTTTAGACCTTAAACGGATCATATATTTGTTCAACTATGTGAAAGAGTAAGGTCCGGAGGTGATAGTATGCTGGGAAAGAGGAGTGGTACAATGAAGCTTTCAAGGTATGGGCCATGGAGTTTTCTGCCAAATGGGGCTTTGGAGTATGGTGGGGTTATTTCACTTTAGAAAGTTTGACCCAGAAGCTCGAAACAAGATGTTGGGGGAAATTGGGGACACCAAATTTAATTAAATTATATTGACGTTTAATGAATTTGTATATAGATTTTGTGGGGCTCCAAGGTTGGCTTCTTAAGCAGTTTTCCGTATATATTCAGTTAATTATCTGTTCAAGGCCTGTGTAATATTAAGTAAGATAGCTATGTTGGCACTTTATAATTTTTGTATAAAATCTGTGGGTCCCTAAACCTGGTTTCTTGAGCAGTTTCTACTTTCTCATATACATGTGCAGAAATCTCATCTGCTTATGGTTTGTAATACTAGGTAAGATATTAATCATCCTTTCTACAGTTACTTGCAATGGGCGAGATGACCATTTCTCTCTCGATGAATTGTTTCTGTTGTTTTCTGTATCAATTACTCATTGTCTTTAATCCCACAATGCATCATTTGCTGTTAGATTGAGCCGAAACGGTTTGCTGTTAAAATTTATACATGATCTAATCATGAACTTCTTCTTGTAGTGTGTGGGCTGCTTCCATCGATGCACTTACTGCATTCATAAAACGCTTTGTTTCTCCTAATGACGTGAACCAGAAAATTTTGCTTCAACCTGTGCTCCTATACCTGAATCTGTATGGTGAAGTTCTTAGAATCTTCCTTATCCTTATTATGTAATTATGTAAAAATATAGTTATGTTTTTTTAATTCAAGTTACTGTATAAATTTCTAACTGAAAATATTATTGAATCAGGGCTTTGTCCTATATATCTGTTTTATCTGCTAAGGAACAACCCAACATGAAGCATGCACTAGACTTGTTGACAAGCAGAATCTTAATAGCTTACTTGTCCCTTTCTGATCCGATGGCTTATAAGAGTGACCACCAGCAGCTTGTTCAGATATGCACAACGCCTTTTAGGTATTTATGGACATGTGTATTGCTATTGCCTTTATTTTGGGGTTTAGTACCTTCATATTACATATACTTGCAATATATGGCTGTTGGTCCTATTTTTTGCGTAATATTCATGCTTCTGTTCTCATGTTGGACTGGCAAAACAGGGATGCATCTGCTTGCGAAGAAAGCTCATGCTTGAGAATGCTGTTAGATAAGAGAGATGCTTGGTTAGGCCCTTGGATTCCTGGAAGGTATTATTTTGAAACATAATTCTGTATATAGGGATTTGTATTATATTGTTTCCACTTTTATATTGTTATGTTTGATGAATGGAATAACTGCAAGCTAGTTCAGTGTGCTCCCAACTAAACTTTTTTTTTTTTTTAATAATGATCCTGAGTTCTGAATTATGATATCATTGTTGTGTGATATAAGCATTTAAGCTTTTTGTTGTCTTGTTAAATTATGACTCGGTGCTGAGTAATATCATTGTTAGGGATTGGTTTGAAGATGAGCTTCGTGCATTCGAGGGAGGAAAAACTGGTGTTTTGCCATGCGTGTGGGAGAATGAGACTCCAATTTTTCCTCAGGTAAGGTATCATGACTTTAAGAATATAAAATTAGGCCTTCTATTAAGTTGCTTTTACTTTCTTGTCCTTATATCCTTAAAAGAATATAGTTCTTTTGGATTTTTACAGGCATAGATAACATGGACTCCGGTCTCCGAATGTCTTTGATTCTATTTACACTCCTTTTCATAGTCTTCTTTATTAACATGTTAGTTGTAAATATTCTGTAAAAATAAATAACTTTGTATTGTAAGTTTACAAATTTATTTTATTCAATCTTTTTACTTGGCCTGTTCAATTGACTTGAATGCTAATTAATGGGTTTTATTTATAGCCGGAGACTATCAGCAAGATGTTGGTGAACCAAATGATCCTTGGCTTTGGAACCATGTTTGCCTGTCAGGTGTGGATGTCTGACCATATTATTTTTCATTGACATTTCTGTTCTGTTTATTTTATTTGTCTAGTGGGATTTTTAAATGCTTTTCACATAATCAGGATAGTAGTGGGATGCTGTCACTTCTTGGCACCATAGACCAGTGTCTTAAAACTGGGAGGCGACAGGCCTGGCACGCAGCCAGTGTGACTAACATATGCGCAGCATTGCTTGCTGGATTGAAGGTCTCATTTGGCTTTGGATCTCTTGTAGTATGATGCAAGCAGTTTTAGTTGGCTTCAATTGACACATTGTTCATCTTTATACAGGCTTTGCTTTTTCTACGTTCCCAACCACTGGGAATAGATGTACTAAATGCAGCACAGGCCATTTTTCAGGTTTTGAATACTCTGCTACATTTCACAGAATCTACTATGTTTAAAAGCCATGTTACTTTTAAATATGTCAGCTTACTTATATATTTATCTCTTGACAGAGTATTTTGGCGGAAGGTGAAATTAGTGAGTCACAGCGCAGAGCTTCATCAGAAGGTCTTGGCATGCTAGCCCGCGTGGGAAATGATATGTTCACAGCTAGATTGGTCAGTTAAACATTGGTCAAAAGTGCATATTATAGTCCTTTATCTTATACAACCACGTTCAAGATACTTTTCTAGTATCGGTGGACTATTTCATGTTCTGACATATTTTAGTTCTTGGGAAGCAGACCAGGTTGCTGCTTGGTGATGGCACCAGCGTAATGGATTCAAATTATGCTGGATCAGTGGCCCTTGCAATTGGTTGTATCCATCGAAGGTAGAATTAATCTATATCTTAAAATAATTTTATATGCCAAAGTGAAGATGGAGGAAAAGTGTACTCCCTCCGTATCATTATAGTCATGCTGGATGTCAGATAAGAAATAGTATTGGTTCCAAAATAGTATCTGTCACGTACATTTTGCTTCATATATATATATACTAGTAAAACCTATGCTCTTGTTTACATATACAATATAGTGTGGAAACTGTATTTAAGCTATTAGTTTTCCGAACACTTGTTTACATTGTACTTTTAATGTATTAAGTAGTTTGATAGTACTATTTGAAATTCCTTATTACAACACTATTATTCACTGAAAGAGAACATACATAATGGGACCTTTTGAGAAGGGAAAAGGACATTAAAATTTGGCTTAGAGAGAGTGTATATTTATATTATTGAAAAACCGAAAATATTTCTTCTGTAGTCTAGTCGTTCCATCTAATTGTTTGTCACTAAAGGCTAGAGCTTAGCTGATCAATATGTTTATTGATAAGTCAGGTATGCTGAATGGCATTGTACTTGTATATTATGCCATTCAGGGTGAAACTTTGGGCATTTGGCCATTTATATTCATAAAATTAAACATGGAATGCAGTACTGGGGTCGTGCTCAAGAGAGAACCGGTCTTTAAAATAGAACCAGAGAACCACTAAGGTTCTGCTGCAGAACCCTAAATTTTAAATAGATTTGTAGGATCTAAATCTGAATACATGTTTTTTCATCGTTGTGTGTGTTCAAAAATAATTTTAAAATATAATACATAGATGTTGACATTTTTTGCATGTGAAGTTCTGCTGCAGAACCCTAACTAATAGTAGAAATAAAGTAAGGGTTCTATGGGTTCCCTCTCTAATGGTTCTCTACATGACCCTGCATTACTGTAGAAACTGAGAGATGCCAACATTTAGGGAGGTATGCTTCGAAAACAACTTGTATGGCATGTCGGAAAATCTAGAATAACTTTGTTTCAGTATTAAAACATTCGTATCATTGTTTTTTCCCCCAAAATGTACTGCTCTATTCATCAATTTTGTTGTTTTATCTGAACTAATGCTATCTTTTACCTGCTGTTTGAAGGATGTTTGTTATCGATACAACTAATTTTGTACTTGTACCTATATCTCTTTACCATTTCTTATATAACAAGCTTAAACATTATTGTTCTGTACCTTGGTAATTAGTTGGTTTGAAGTTATAACAAGTCGTTACATTTTAATTCAATGCTTAGAAACTCAAGTCCACGAAATTAACCATGTGGAAATCTAATGTTATGTGCCCCACCTTCTCTTTTATGTTAACAATCTTACAACATATTGCTTACCTACAGTGCAGGAGGAATGGCTTTGTCAAGTTTAGTGCCTTCAACTGTGAACTTTCTTTCAATGCTGGCCAGAAGCTCTGCAGCTAATTTGCAAATCTGGTCTCTGCATGGGCTTCTTTTGACCATTGAATCCGCCGGCTTGTCTTATCTGTCACATGTACAGGTACACCTGCTAAAGTGCTTATGTTCAACAGTATTATGGTCCTACTTTCCTGTTGTGAATTTAATTTGAATTACGAGATATCTTCCATGTGGTACCTGAATGGAAGTAGACTATGGGCGTCGAGTCAATGGGCCCCATGGAGTGCCAAAAGATTTAATTAAAAATCACGATGCCCGACTCCAGTATACCTACAAGATTGTTAGCCTAGGCTATATGGTCCACTGGCACACTGTTCATCTTTGCTTGGTCAAATATTATATGTGATGTAACTTGTGTGCTACTTCAGGGATTAGTCTGACTATAGAGCGTCTTTCACAGCAATGAAGTTTGTATAATTTAGGCCATAGAAATTGTGGTTAATTATCAAAGTCATCACTTGTTTGGTTTAAATATATTAGAAACTCATTACTTACTAAATCTAGTCACTAAATTGAAAACTTGTGTTAACCTAGTCATTAAAAATTTAAAATTTTGTATGAATTTGGTCATGGACAGATGACTTCCTTGATTCACATGTTCAAATTAGTGACCAAATCGAATCACTTTTATAATAAGTTATTAAGTTGATACATTTGAACCAAACGAGTGATGACTTATTGACTTTGATAATATCCCATGAAAATTGTGAAATTTTCTTCTGCACTGGAACTATGTGTACACTGTACACAGTCAAGTACTTGATGAATTTCTGACCATAGTACAGTTTTTGGTTTTAGTTGTATTATAGTGTTCCATTTCTTGTCTCTTTCTGCAGGCAACCCTTGGCCTTGCTATGGATATACTTCTGTCTGAAGAGAATGGGCGTGTTGAACTTCAGCAGAGCGTAGGTCGCATAATAAATGCTATTGTTGCTGTGCTTGGTCCAGAACTCGCCCCTGGAAGCATGTTTTTCTCACGTTGCAAGGTTTTCCTCTTGACATCTATTGCCCCTAAAGATTTATAAAATATTAAATCTAGCACTCTAATTTGATATTTTCAGATCAAGTCATTGCTGGTTTGATGTTTGATGACTGCTAACTGTTTCCTTATATCCAGTATGTTATTGCAGAGATAAGCTCCCACCAGGAAATCGCAACACTTCTTGAGTATGTCATTTCATTTTTCATTTTCACATGGTTTTCTGCACCGAAAACTTAGCAAATTGTTGCCGTCTTTTGCTTGTATTTCATGTTCTGTTCTTGTTTTCACCACTTGTTCGAGCACTTGTTTCGATGTGACTGTAGTACCTTCTGTATTAGTATTTAACTTGGCATCTGCCTATATGGCAGGAGTGTCCGCTTTACGCAACAGCTTGTTCTGTTTGCCCCACAGGCTGTTACTGTACATTCTCATGTTCAAAATATTCTACCTAATTTGTCTTCAAGACAGGTATGTTAACTTATTGTGCTCAAATTGATTGACAATGATTTGTAGTTTTCATGACTATGGATTGTATATACGACAGCCAACTCTAAGGCATCTTGCTGTATCAACTTTGCGGCATCTCATAGAAAAGGACCCGGTTAGTTGCAAAGTTCATGTTCTTGTTTGATCTTCTTTGTCTGTATATCTGTATTCATTGACCTTTCCTAATTACTACAATTTTCTTATATGATGGTATCTTTGTCTACGCTTGCTTATTTGCTGTTTCTTTCATTCTTTGATGGTCTGACTTGTTTCAGTTGTGATGTTGTGGGTTCTCTTATCTCACTGTTTTTGGCTTATCCATGTTCTGTCTGATTTTGTTTTGACTTTGGTTTGCACTTAATAAATTGTAAATTAGGTATCAGGTGTGGTTCATTGTTTCAGAATCTCCGACTACTTGTCTTTAGAGTAAAAGCTTCAGTATAGGGAACTGGAAACTTAAAAGCATCAGATATTCATTTTCGTTTTTTTCAGTTGTGTGTAGTATACTATCTTTGCAAATCCATACTTTGCTAATTAAATTTTGCAGGCTTCTGTTATTGATGAACAAATAGAAGACACATTATTCCTAATGCTGGATGAGGAAACTGATATTGAGTAGGTTATCTACAAAATTCGCTTTATGATTATACTTCATTGTTGTCTATTGACAGCTTTCTATCACTTTTGTTGATTTGCCATGTGCTGAAAGTTTGTTTCTTTTAAATCTGGCGCAGGCTACTTTTCTGTTCCCTATTTCATATCATGTAATTTATTATTTGATATGCAATTCTGACCATGTCATTCTTTAGAAAAAAGAGCATGCTTATTTCTACAGTCTCGGTCAGTAATATTAACTTCATAAGCGAGGTTTTTCCTTTAGACATAAGACTAGACCACCTCACTATTGAACAGGAAAACAGAATCATGATTTATTTTGCTCCACTAGCAACTGCTAGCCTTTTGTATAAAGTCTAGACTTGTACTCAATTTGTTTGAACAAGTAGAAAGTGTTACCACATATACTGATATGTTGACTTACTATTATTGATGTAGGATTGGTGGCCTGGTGCGTTCCACCATAATGAGATTGCTGCATGCATCATGTCCCTCATTTCCCTCTCACTGGTTGTCAATTTGCCGTAACATGGCAAGTTCATCCTCTCCCTCATTTAATTGCTCTTGGTGGTAGTCTGGTACTATGCTATGATTTTCTTGCTAATTTGAATGTCCAACAAATGCTGTGCAAGTTCATGAAATATAATGAAAAAGAAAAACCTACTTCCAAATGGATCCACTCTACACTTGCTACATTTATAGGTTCAAGTTAACGTCTCCTTAAAATTGACATTCATGCGTGCGCCAAGATAATTTTGTGCTCCAATGAAGTCTACTCGCTTAAGGCACTATTATATGTTTTACAACATGAACCTATGATGCTAAAGGATCCAACATGGACACAAATTAGAGTGCCGGATTCCTTGAACTCAAAAATCAAAGTCTTGCAACATGTTTTACGAGGGTCCGACACTTGGATTTGGACACCGCAATCATTATTTTTATTTTAGTATGATACTTTTATAAATAAAGAGCTTTCATATTATTTCAAGACAATATATAAACATTTGAAACAAAGTAAAATTATATTTATTATATATTCAAATTTGTAACAGGTACAATGTCGAAAGTTGAGTCAAATTTTAATAAATAACTAATTTTGAACGTAGAAAGGAAAGTTTAGATAGTACCAGTATAAAGGACAATATGTTATGTACTTAATTGTTTTTTACAGTTTTAGATGCAAAATTATTGTGACTTAAAACCTAATTACTGTATAACAAATAATTGCACAAATCAAGGCACGAGTTGAAGACTTTATTTCTTCTCTTCTTATTTTAGATGAATTTCACCTCTGTTTACTTACATTTTCTTGTTGTTCTCTTCCTCTTAGAGATAGGCTATCGAACTAAAAGATAGGTTGTCTGAGAGGAGGAGTCCGTTTTCTCGATAAAGTTCTGATCCGGATCCCTGGGTCGTGTCGTGTCGACACGGTATGCCTGGGTATCCTGAGAGTCCGAGCATCACAGTGTTGTACACTATTACATTTGGCTCAGTCACTAATTGGTTAATCTTCTTTCAAATCAAAGTTTTCTGTAGAATGAATAATCAAATATATTTATTTCAGATTCTTGCTACATCAACAAGAAGGGATGACAACTTGACACATGATCACATAAATGGCACAGATGGGGAGACAAGGTCAGAATTTGGAGAAGATGATGAGAACATGGTATCTGGCTCTAAGGACTCACCTGTTGTTCGTGCTAAAAGGGATAAGCACCTCAGATATCGAACCAGAGTTTTTGCAGCAGAGTATGTGATTCTGCTATAGCATATTTATCTCTGTATCAGAATCTAATAGAATAATGCAGTTACTTTTGTGTTAATTGTTGCAGTGCTTTTGATTTCTTATCTCACTTCTACTGCACTATACAAGTTTTAAGGCCAAATATTTTTTTTATTTTTGTACCACTGCTATTGCTCGACCAATTTGCATTGACTATTATCATGGAGACTTTAATGATAACAGGGTATGTGTATAGTAAGTATATTATGCAAGTTATTTCATTAAAACACTTATGACTAAATTTATCTACTTTTAAGTAAAGTCCTGCTAAATATTTTTAAGAACATTTAACATTCATATCTGGACTATCTTGTCTATAAGCACTTATGCATGGTGCCAACATTTGGGTTGTTTAACTAATAATATTGCTGGTATGAGCTTTTCTTTAGGTGTGATTGTACTAATAATCCTGCCAAACTTTGAATTTGATTGTAACAATATGGTTTACAGTACTAAGTTTAGCCACACATCCAGGAAAGTAATTTTTTTTCACTTATGAATCTAGTTAATTTTTTTCAGATTGAAACATCAGCTCTCCTTTCCAGTGTAAATTTACAAAATTGCTTTATTAGGTTTGGACAAGTGTGTCATGTTGTATATATTTATGTTCATTCAGATATTGTAGTAGGCTCTAATTATAATAGTGGCATATATGAATTAGAAGAAGCTTAACCTAAAGGTGACTTTTTCCAAATAATTTAGACATGTTGAGTGATTCCCATTTCACGCAGTTTTGCCTCATTTACTGTCACTTTAAAAATAATATAAGAAATCTAAAACATTTTGGACAGCAATGTTTTAGGTTTCTGAAATTTTGCTATGCATGGAACAGAGGGCATTTATGCTTTACTTAATGTTTCTTGACTATCTGTGTATCTATCCTCATTTGCATAATATAAGAGCAGTCTAAATGTGCATTTTTTTCCTTTAATGCATTACATCAAACCGCTTCTGAAATTATGTTTTAAATGTTATTAACACCACCTGGATACTAGGTGCTTGAGTCATATACCAGAAGCTGTCGGAAAAAATCCCGCTCATTTTGACCTATCTTTGGCAAGAGCCCAAAGTTCTGGTGACTGGCTAGTCATTCAAGTGCAAGAGATTATATCTCTTGCCTATCAGGTACGGATATGATGGAAATCCCAACAGACTTGAATAATGTGCTAGGCCCGTAAATGCTATTATTACTAAACATGTTCTTCTGTATCACTCATTAGATAAGCACGATTCAATTCGAGAACATACGACCTGTTGGTGTTGGGCTTCTAAGTACTATTGTGGACAAGGTATTGCTCTTCATTGTTTATCATTCTAAATTGTTACAAGACTATGTAAGCAGTTGCAATTTATGCGATGAGCCAGAACCTGTGGCTACATTATGTGTTTGCTACTTGCCTTTGCTAGCATTTTTACTATATATATCATGCTATGCGTTATCTTATATACTTTACGAATTTTTTTTAACTGAGGATTTTTTTCCCTGTTGGACCGAGCTTTTGTAAATTGGCTGGCATTATTTTAGTTATTTATGAGCGTTATTCACTATTCCTTAAACAAGCTAATGTGTTTTTTTTTCTCGATCTATCCTCAACTTCAAAGAATCACATGTCGGATATGCCATCCTGTTAATCGTTAGGACAAGGTTAAAAAAAGGGTTGAAACATGGGTAAGACTAAGACCTATCTAAACAGAGAACAGTAAAGCACAGAATACCTCCTCAGATCTATCAAATATTCAACAACAATTTATAATATTCATCTTTGACAATCATAAATAACAAGTAGAAATACTATTACATGGGAGCCAAGTAGTTTCCTAATGAAAATAAAACTTATCCTAATATATGTGCCTGTTTGGGCAGACTTAAAATTATGACTTATGGCTTATAAAAAGTACATCCTACCAATTTCTGGCTTTAAGTCTCTGGCTTGTTTGGGCAGACTTAAAATTATGACTTATGGCTTATAAAAAGTACATCCTACCAATTTCTGGCTTTAAATCAGTTTCTGCCTTATTTCTAACTTTAAACTGACTTCTGACTTATTACACAAACAAACATTTTTGAGCTTAAAGCCTGGGCATAAAAGCCCTGGAAAACACGCTTTATTATATCTAATTTTCAGCATAACACAATAACAGAAAGGGAAAAAATAATTTTTCTTACAGTATTATTCTACTACCATAACGTTGCCAAGTGGATATCCCCCCATGTCTTAGTTATCAAATGTCGAGCGTTTGAGCCTAATTGGAGGCAGATGTGTGGTGTGAGTATTTAAATATTATGCAGTTGGCTGTTAGAATTATGCTTTGAATTTTAAAATTAGATTTATTTTAATAATTGGTTGATGTACTGTTGACCAAATCTTTTAGTTAAATTAGATTAATTTTGAATAGCAATAGTGTTTTTAGGAAGATAGGCCATTTCACTTATGCCCCTGGCTTATATAAAGCTCTTTTCTACTCTATTATAATTATACACACACAGAAATAAATATACAAATGGTATTAGAGCTCTATTCTTGAGGGGCCAATGAAATGCCATCATGACCAATAACCCATAGGCCATAACTATGACCATAAAAATCAAATGCCATGGTTGCAAAGTCATACATTACCATGACCATAAATCACAACATGCAATAGTTGACAAGCCATACAAAAATCATAACCAATGCAAAACCAGAAACTGAAGCACAAAATCACATTCATTAAAAGTGTAGAATGCAACTAATGAGAAGTATGTACAAGAATATAGTCGAAAGTAAAATGATATTCCAGGAAGAGCATAAGAATGCAAAAGAGACTGCCACCCAAGAACATGAATATGATGATATTCTGTCATAATGGCCGATTAAAAGGGAGTGTTAGAATTATGCTTTGAGTTTTAAAATTGGATTTATCTTAATAATTGGTTGATGTTGACGAAATCTTTTGATTAATTTAGATTAGGTTTAGATTTCAATTAGTTTTGAATAGCAGCTGTATCTTTAGGAAGATAGACTATTTCAGTTATGTTCCTGGCTTATATAAAGCCAATGACTTATATAAAGCCCACGCAGATGATAATAATATATATGATTTCAGCTATATATTATTATATATAAATACACACATGGAAATAAACCTTCATTGGCCTAATCCAAAAGTTTCTTACAATATCTATAAAACTTCATCCGTCTCACATAATTAAACTCCAAATAAAGTAATTTGTATTTTAATTCCTTGCTCTGCATCAGTGCACCACTACATTAGTTGATACAGTAATTCACCCGAAAGATCTGCTATATCTTTAAGTTTGAAGGGAATGCTAAGGGAGTAACTTCATGTGGATGAGGTTATCCATTTTAAATTAATTTGCCATCGAAACTGATGATCAGGATTCAATTGACAGAGCTCTGCAGTGAGGAATCTGCACCAGGAGAGTTCCTGAATAGATGTCCCCGAGTGGCCGAGTCCCAAATCTAACAGAAAAAAAGTTTTTAATTGAATATTAGGAGCATAATTCAATTCCAGACAGTAAAAATAATAAAATGTACTAATGAATCCCTCAACATTAAATAAACACTGTAACTTTTAGTTTAAGGCCTGAACTGGCCCCAAATTGTGCAAATTTGCTTGTTTCGGCCGTTTTGCGTTTGGTAAATCCAAGTCAAAAGGCCCAAAACTTTTCACTTTATTACGAATTTGCCCAAGCAAGTACTTCATGTTGAATCTTTTCTTGTTCTCTGTGTTGCCTATGCCATCAGTCAGAAATTATCTACTACAGAATGTTCTCACATCAACAAATATGTAAATGGATAGCTTGCATGCTGTAAAGAGAATTTATGTTAAACTTTTCCTTAATATAGTCTGATTTTGCAACCCACATGCTCTTGTCGAACTATTAGCAGTTTTATCAAATTAAGTTGCAAAATAGTTTAAGTATGATAATGCATTCTGTGTTTCCCAACTTCAGTTTGGAATGATTCAAGATCCTGAGCTTCCTGGACGACTTCTACTAGAGCAGTATCAGGTATTCAAAATTACATATTGATTCCCTAAATGGTGTTATATAACATTACAATTTACATGTGTTGTTTGTAAATCATTTCCTTTGGAGATGCCACTGCTTGACAATATGTGTGTGTGTGTTGCATTTAGAATGCTTTTTAAGGTCTTGTTATTGACAATAATTAGTCTATCTCATAATTTAGGCCCAGCTCATCTCTGCAGTCCGTACGGCATTAGATGCATCCTCTGGTCCTATTCTTTTGGAAGCAGGCTTGCAGCTGGCCACCAAGGTTTGAGGTGTAATAATGTGTCTTACCCAGTTTTCCAAATTATTTGTGAGCTAATATTTGTGCTTGTGCAAAAATATTTCAGATGCTAACAAGCGGAATAATTAGTGGGGATCAAATTGCAGTAAAACGAATTTTTTTTCTTATTTCGCGTCCTCTGGACGACTTCAAAGACCTGTACTATCCATCATTCGCAGAGTGGGTCTCGTGCAAGGTATGCCCTTTGACACTTAGTTATGGTTTTAACTTTTACCGTGGTAATTCGAGGTAAATCAATGGTCGAAGGAGCATTTAGCTGACTAGATGTGTAGTTGTCGATATTAAATATATAATTATATATTATTGTGAATGTGATGACATTAACTATAAGGTATTGACCATTATATAAGTTAGTTATAAGCTACCGAGGATTATGATAATGTCAAGTTATATTTTTGTGTGTGTATGTATATATATATGGTTTGCTCCACAAAGACCTCCTTAAAATAAAAACTAGAAACTAAAATAAAAAATTTCCTAAATCGCGTCGAAATATAGCACATATGGTATGCAATTTGATTGATGGGAGATGGAGAAAGATACAATAAAGCAGCTTTCAAAAAATCTCTATGATTGACGAGAAAAATCGAATTAGAGATAGAGGGGAATATGTGGATTATGTATGGGAGGGTGTCTTAATTGTGTGTGGTGCCTTTAGGGTGCATTAGATTGACTTAATCCAAGGGCTTAAATTAGTTTCTAGTTTATATTATATCTTTTGTTTCTATTTGAGCACTGGCCTATATATATATAGGCCCGGTGATCAAATACAAACCAACCCTTAAATAAAAACTAAAACAAGTACAATTTAGTGACATTCACTTTGGAAAATAGTGATTTGTGTTGCAAAATTAGTGATTTCTTTTAAAAAGTTAGTGTTTTCCAAGTCGTACTGTGATTCCCCTGCGCCCATCTCATATTCCCATGGTTGGACCCACCGAGCCCGTCTCGATATTCGCTTTAGAAATTAGTGATATTTCTGTTGGGTTTGTAGTTTGTAGAATAAAGCTAAATAATCCTAGAAAATGGTCACATACCATATTTTAGTCATTACTTAGAACTACAAAAGTGACATGTTTATACCTTATAAATCATTATTTTAGAAACAAGAAATCATCAATTTAGTTTTTTTTCCAAAATAGGGAATTTGCTTATGGTAGATTTTAGTGGTTGATTATTGATGGTCAATTATAGTGGTAGGAGGTCGATGGTGGAAACAAGTGATGAGAGGAGGTTTGTGGCGGTGGTAAGTGATTAATAGTGATGACAAGTGGTGATAATAGTGAGTGGTGGCAAGGGGTCGCGGGACATGCTGTCCGTGGTTGGTATATGGCCTTGATAGTGGTAGGTATTTGTTAGTAGAAGCATGTGATTTACGTAGTTAGAAATAGTGATTGTTAGAGACTAATTTCTAGTCGAATTTAGCTTTAGGTTCCACTTAGAATCCCCCTTGTTAGCTGTTTAAACATTAGAATTAATGAAGCATTACCTTCTTTATGAAATATATAATATATAATAATACATTAACTCTTTTTTATTTGCGCATTATTCATTTAAAATGTTTTGTTAAAACAATTTGGAATATTTTCTTCTTAAAAAACTATTCTATTTTACAAAAAATGTTGCATAATTTAGAAATAAAAATATTGTGTGTTGTAGAAGCACATCATAGTTTATAATATATAAAAAAGTGTCTTGCAATATAACCAAACACATTGTCTGATATGTACCAGTACACCAGGACCAATAAATATGGATTGTTGATTAAACAACAATCTAAGATTATCATTTGTTTCAAGTTCCAATTCAGGATCAAGTTCTAACTATACGACATATCTATTTTATACTATTAAACGTTTTCGCCATTCAGTATTTGGGCCGATCCACGGGTCTCATTATAATGCAAACAAATTACGTAGCACAAAGCCCACAAGTCTTCATTCATATTCTCAAAATTAAACGGGATGTGTTACACAGATCGACAGATTAATCTTAAATTTCTATGGGTTGGCTTTATAAAGCATTGTTTCTCAATTTTTAAAATATTTGCAAAATCAAATTCAACCTAAAGTTTATATTTTAGGAAAAAAAATCAAAATTTGAACAGAAACATAAATCTTATGAATACCACAGTCTTACTCTACAACCATAGTTTGCAAGTGACCAACATCTTATTCTCCTTTTCTTTTGCCACACTTCCCAGATCCTAGTGGTCGGGATTTGAAGTTTCGTAATCACTCGGCTTTAATAGGCATCTAAAGTTGCACACTTGTGCGCCTATGAATGGTATCTAAGACTAGTTCCGGAAATATAGTGTAAATTACAAACGGGTTGGAAAATAGCGACATGGTAGTTTCTAAAATTCGAAAGTCCTATTATAATAACTCCATAATAATAACTCCATAATTTTAACAAGTCTAAATTCATACCATAGTCTAAATTCATACCATAGTCTAAAATTCGAAAGTCCTATTATAATAACCAAAAATCATATTGGATACTAAAGTCTGAAACTCCATAATAATAACTCTAACAAAGTCTTAAAATAATATGAATATAAGTCCTCAAGTCCTATATATATACTTAAACACATGTACCACATAAAAATTAATATACATAATTATTCCAACTAACAAATTTATTACTAAATTATGAACTTGACGATAACTTACTAGGGCTTGGTGTTTTTAAAGGTCACAGTATATTATACACACACACACACACACACACACACAAAAAAAAAAAAACACATATATAAATATTACCCATTTGACCAAAGTCCGAACTGCCTCTGAATTCCATGTCGATGGCAATTTGCCTCCAATTTGTCTGGCGATTATTGGTTTACTGGTCAACGATTAACAACCATGCACTCACCTGTTATTGATTTAATCTGGAAAAGACTTTTGTTGGTATTTTTGCTGGTCTTTCCGTTTTAGTTTTTACTATACAATAATATAAGCTATTTGTTTTATTTATTAATTAGAAAAATTCGACTTGTGACCTTTTAAACTCGTAAAACCTCAAAGAAAATATTCGTCCCTCTTGGCCCTTAAGTTTGTTCTGTGTACCTGAACCTTCTTTTGAAGTTTATTCTAATCTTGCCCTTAGCGAATCCGTAAATTCCGGTTGGACTCTGCCAGAAAACTGATTTTTTTCCCAGTTTTATCCATAAATTTTTCTTAAGTTAGTACTTCTGGCAAAGGTTTAATGGGTACAAGATTAAAAAGGGTAGGATTGTACAAAGGACTAATAAAAATTGTAGTGTGAGAAGTTTTTTAACTTTCAGGGTTCTTTTGTACAAATAGACATACTTCAAGGGAAGAATTGTTAATAACCATTGTTTGTTTACTTTATTTTCCTGCTTTGTAGATCAAGATAAGACTTCTCACTGCGCATGCTTCTCTAAAATGTTATACCTATGCATTCTTGAGGAGACAGCGTAGCGAGATCCCGGATGAGCAACTAGCACTCTTACCATTATTTGCAAAAAGTTCAAGTTTACTGGGGAAGTATTGGATACGTACCTTACAGGACTACAGTTATGTATGCTTCCGCCTGCAAACTAAAAGTGAAGTAAGCGCAATACAGGAAACTTGTATTTGTAATTCTGTAGCTAACATGAAGTCAAGTATTAACCTGTTGAAGTTTTTTACCCATTCTTACTAGTGTTTTGCACTGTCTATACAGTGGAAACCTTTTCTTGATGGAATCCAATCATCCTTGGTCTCCTCCAAGTTGGAGCAGTGTTTGGAGGAAGCCTGGCCAGTAATCTTGCAGGCAGTTTCTCTTGATGCAGTTCCTGTGAATTCTAGTGAGAATGGATCTTCCATTAGCAAAGAAGATACATCCAAAAGTGACTTATACTCTGGATATAGCATGGTTGAACTGGATTTGAAAGATTATCAATTCCTGTGGGGGTTTGCTCTACTTGTTCTCTTTCAGGGGAGGGACAAACTTGATAAAAATATAATACCTGTGGGTTCCGTTAAATCTAAAAGTGGCAAACATTCTTTAGCGGAAGATACACTTACAGCTTTGAAGTTATACGAGATTGTGTTACCAGTATTCCAGTTTCTCTCAACCGAAAGGTTCTTCAGTAACAAGTTTCTCACAATGGATATCTGTAATGAACTTCTTCAGGTGATACTCTTTTAAGCCTGAACTTATGTATCCTTACATGGTCGAGACTTCCTAATATGTTTAATATGAGTGAATAGTTGACTTTAGTTACATAAGAATAAGAATTTACAGATAGGACAAGCCTTCATTTTCAGTGGTCGGATAAAAAAACACGTGCAAGACTGTTGTCAGATTGTTTTTTCTAATATCCGTACCTCCATTAAAAAAAATAGTGATGTTCTGGTCAAAATGTTAGACAATAAATATGAGTGGGTTTTTGAAGCAATGTCAAGTGCTCTGGCTGTCTGCAATGTGCATTGTTCAACATTCGAACATCTTCTGATTATATAAATATATTAATTTCCTAGGTGGTGCCAAGTATACAAGTTTCTTTTCAAAAGTCTATGTACTGCGAGTACTTTTACATTTACTTGTGATTGCTCAAATGTTGTCTCTTAATAATGGAATGGAGTACTAGCTGAAGGCCTTTACTGCCAGTTATCAACAAAAAGGCATAGGTTTTAGGTATTATTTCCCACTGCACGCAAATACCCATTTTAACTGATGTTTCTTTCAGATATATAAGTATTATAAATAGGAAGCATCAGAAAATAAATCATATTACACCTGTAAAATTTATCTATGTTGATAATGATTGTAATACCTGGTTAGGAGGCAAGTCTGCATTAGTGACCTTACTGCAAATTTGAATTATCATCATTACAGTTACTTTCCATTCTTTGGCAGTTTGTGAACTGTTTGTATTATCCATATACAATGTTTGCAGGTGTTCTTCTACTCCACTTTCATGGAGGATACATGGGATAGTCTTGCGATCTCTGTTCTGTCAAAGGTAAATTTCTGCAAGTATTTTCAATTTTTTGTTATTTAAATAGACTAATGATAATTTTGCTGGTACAAACAATTTGATGATGATAACAAAAGAACATCCAGCAGATCTGTGGAGATTTTAGTGATAGTATGTTGGAATTGGTTTTTACTGTGTAGTTTTCTTTTCCCCAATTGTGATCTGTTTGTCTTTTGACTTCCCTATGATCCTACTTTTAATTGTCTCATTCAATGAATATACACACCTATTTGGTTGGCTTTTCCAGTTTTAATTTATATGATTGGAATGGTGGAACTAATGGAAATTGCTGATTTATACTTATATAATGGTACACATTTTGTTCCCTCCAACCATATGAAAAGTTATAGATCATCACATATCCTCCATTGTTGGTTTATATCGCTACGCTATTGGTCAATTTTGCATTTTTAGTTTCAATATTATGGTTTTTATAGGCCAAAATTTGACATAATTATTTCCCTTTAAATATTGAATTACTGCATATTTACCATTGACGTTGTAACTTGATGAAGTTTCTTTGATGCAAGCACGTTAGTACTGCCTCTTTCTACCCAAACTGACTGGTCTGGGCTGAATCCAATTTATTGTAAAAAAATAAATGAAGAAATTCGAGCAGCAGTAAGATTCCATACTAAAATAAAAGAACGATTCATGTAGTACTCTCAAGTGCACATTGTTAAAATTGTTTAAGAGTCCAACTTCATACTTGCACATCTTGCTCTGTGCACACTATGCTCTGATTGGTTGAGAAGTTATTGTTTCTTGTGTGTACTTTTGTTTGTGCAAGTGTTTGTGGGTCGGTGGGCTGTTGAATGACTTTGTTGGCTGCACATTCTAACAAGTAAGAACAAGCACTAGTAAGTAAACTAGCATCCTCCTATGCAGATTGTGCAGAACTGCCCTAAGGAATTCCTTGAAGCAGATAAATTTGCATATTTGGCAGCAGAACTATGTTTAGCTTTCCTGTTCAAATTCTTGAGAAGGTATGAATAATTATTGCCTTGTTGGACTTTTATACTTTTTAATTGCAACAGGAGCTGATACTTTGCTGCACTGTTTTTTCTGCAGTGCTAATGCAAGTTCTCAATGTCTTCCTGGTTGCGAGGATTTAATTTCTGTGTCTCTAACTGCTGCAAAGGAAATTTTGGGACGCTCTGAACTTAAGGTGGACTATTGTTATATTACATGCATTATTATTTTATGCAGTAATTTTTGTCATTTAAGTAGCTTGACGACATGATTATTTAGAAAATCTGTGCAACTTATTCACCTGTCTTTTTTTCTGCTACAAATATTATCTTTCTCATGATGGATAAAATGCATATTCCTGCAGAAGCAATTTCAGTTGATGTTGGCATATATTTCGATGGGCTACAAATGCAGTGAAGGAGCTTCAACTGAATCATGTTTTGCTAAAGCCAATGATTTTGTTCAGTCTATAAGTCACTTAATAAAAAATCACGTTGACGGTGAGAAATATAACTTTTCTAATGATCCTATGATTCTTATGCAGAGTTTTGATAATCAAGGGTAAAAGTTTTTCTGTCAGTTCCCTTAGTACTTTGTCTACATTTGTAACATTTCATCTGCCAAAGTCTTTACATTTGCCGCTTTATTAAAGTTAATGTTGATGTAAGAATATTATCTTGCTCTCTTTAAACGTTGTCAGCAAATGTCATGTGGTGGAAGGTACTCTGTTACTTTGAAGTATATAACTTGTTACCAGTCCTTATTTATAACTTAAGAGCATTTGGTCATATCAGCATGGAGAAATGCTGGGTTTGGTATATATATTGTGTAGGTTGAAAAATACAGGTAGTAAAGATATTGTGTGCAGCTACTGAAATAAAGATATATTGTTGTCTGTATGTAATAAAATAACTTAATTTCTTCTCTACTTTCTTGGATGTAACCTTTAAAGCCCCGGCATAGTTACTATGAAAATCTTTTTGGCACGTCTATAATAAAAGAATATATAAAGTTACATCTATAATACTTCTTCGATACTAATGTATCGTGCTGTGATAAACAGTGATTTATGTTTAGAAGGATAAAAGGCATCAATACCATTTGTTCTATTTTCGCAGACAAGTCTAAGCTTGGTGAAGATGGTATTTTCGTGTTACGAACAATAATCGGAGCTTGCATTGATTTGTTTATCAGTCTAACCAAGGATTGCATCAAGAGCATACATCTAGTGGACAATAAGAAGTCTAACTCATGCAAGCTGCTGCAAATGAAACTTGCACTATTTCTAGAGCAAATGGCTTCATTTGCTAAGCTGGCATATGAAATTGAATCCTTTGGGGACAACGTAGAAACCAAGCCAATGCTATTTACTGTTTTAAGTAATTGCACTCGATGTATCCAAGCTAGTCTTGCTGATCAAGAAATACAGGTAATAAACTAAGCAAATTATATCTTCGAAGCCATGATCTTGCAAACATATATAGTATCATGCAAAACTTTGTGTTGGCAGGTAAAGTCGGTTGGGTTGCAAGTGTTACGCGGCATTTTACTTCGTGGAACTCATGGTGGAAGGAGCTGTTTTCTGATTTTTTTCATTAGTGAGATACTTAAAGATGTTATTACTATAGTTCAGCAGAATTTAGTGGTATGATTCTTTGTCTTATCTCTGGAAACTTCCATATTTGTCACTTCTAATAATCCGTCTCATTCTCCTGATACAGAAACCCATAAACATGGAAGCAGTTATTGTAACTGGGGAGTGTTTGAAAATCTTAATGCTTCTCCAGACGTTGTCAAACAGTACTGAATGTCAAAAGGGTCTTATGCACTTGCTATTGGAAGTTGTTGTACTTGTTTTCTCGACAACAGAAAAAGAAATGTCCCAGGTTATTGTGGATATTCAAAATTGAGCTTAAAACATCTTCCAAGTTGCAAGTATTTTATCTTCTTATTTATTAACATGTATATGGTGCAGGAAGTCAAGGAGTTGAGGAATACGGCAGTACGACTTGTGTCTCAACTTGCACAAATTCCTAAATCTGCTGCTTATTTTAAAGATGTTTTGCTAGCAATGCCTGCTGGGCGAAGAGAGATGCTGCAGGTGCGTTTCGATTTGTTGGGACTTGGGTATTACCACTACTTCTACAGTGGTGGAGTTTTATTTGGTTATATGCACTTATTTTCGTTAAATGAGCTTACTATAACATTACTGAAGATAGCCCCGGGTTCGACTCTTGCTCACCCTGAGAAGTATTAGAACAGATACTCGTTTCAAAGGCATATAAGCCTAAATTGTCAAACACGAAATATTTGAGTAAAGAGCTGTTTGGAATCTGTGAGATCCATATCACCAAAACCAACCAATTAAATACCTATTTTCATCCACTTGGCGTTCTGTCGGTAGACTTCGATATAGCATTTTGACATATATATACACAGTAACACAATGTCACAGCTACTTGTTCTGATGTCAACAAGTGATGAGATAGTAAATTTTGCTCTAAAAGTTTAGTGCATTATATATGATCTGTGTGGTGATGATTCCAGTTAGTTTGCATATAGGTTAGTAATCAAATAACTGACCTGTATCTAACCTGACATTATTTGTTCGAATGTAATTATTACAAGCCTGCAATTCTTTTGTTTTTACTCGAAGAATTTTTCTAATCTGAGATGTTTGTGTTTTTTCAGGGCGTAATCCGTGCTTCTGTGATGCAAGATCAGAAAACAACACAAACAAAATCACCTACACCACTTTTGGTGATTAAGTTACCCCCACAAGCAGAATCAAGTAAAGAGAAAAAGGTTGCTTCATCGCCCCCTATTGAACATGAAAACAGTAGTGAGGAAGAGGAAGATGACGACTGGGATACTTTTCAGTCTTTTCCAGCATCTGCGAATGAAGTAGATCCAAGCACAGAAGTAGAAGAACCAAATGATATACCTATTCCAGATGTTACTACCGAAGACACCGAATTTCAGGAGGATAGGGAAACTTCATCTGCAGTGGAGAAACCAGATCAGAGGAAAGAAGTTGAAGTGAATATGGAGGATGAAGTTGAAGGAAAGAATACAACAGACGACTAGATTAGAGCAGCATTGTTGCTGGATTATCGGAAAAGCTAGGATGACAGCGTAAAAGTGTTAACACCTAGTCAGTGGTCACGGCAATAGTGTTTTGACGTGTTTATGCATTGTGCTGCTGGTTGTTATTTATTCATATGCTATTATGGCAACATGGCTGATACATGGTCTATTTCAGCTGGTCCAACAATTAAGGCATTGGCAACCTCCGAAGACCAATGTACTATACCTGCTTGGCTACTCACGACCAACCAAGAGAACTCGAGAAGGTTGTGTTTGCACCTTTTCCTTTACTTTGAGGCTGAACTAGCAGTGTATATAATTTGTTGTGGCTATAGATTTTTTACTCCCGGAAAATGCTTGGCAGTAGAAAGTCCATTTTGTACAAAGGGTACTGTCAATATGTGAGCCTGTTTTTTTCCCCTAAAAACATATTATTAGATTGCTCTGAAGTTTGTATCTTAGACAGAAGTGGTCAAGTTTGTGTAAATCAAGTACATAACAGTTGATGGAAATGAGAAACACTGGATGCAAATTGTTGTAAGCTTAGTATTTGGATATTTTTAATATTTGGAGTTCGGATGATGTATAGAAGAAGCTAATCTCTCTTTAGAATGCTGCTTCTTTTTGGATAATACCCACAATAGGCTATTTTATATACCATCTACACTCCCAAATTATATTTGTTCATTTACCATTTATTATATTTAATGTTATTATTATAATTAATGTCACACTTTTTATTATATTTAATGTATTAATATAATTAATGTAATAATTACACAAGCATGTAACTTCCAAATACATAATTTCCATAATATGCAACTCAAAAATATGTTATAGGATGATGTTCATTTCAGAATCTTTAGCCTAATAACCTTTTGAAACTCTCAAAGTATTAATTAGGATTCTACACTAAAACTGCACATGCAAAGACGTAATGCTTATGTATTATATTTTAAATTATTTTTGAGCACATATAAGGATGTAAAAATCATGCATTTAGATTTAGATTCTGAAAATCTATAGAAAATTTAAGATTATACCACTAAATTTTAATGGTTTCAGGTTCTATTTTAAGGATGGATTCTCTTGCGACCTTTATATAATATAATTTTAATCAAATCTATCAATCGTGTAAATAGACTCTTTTATTTAAAAATTATAATTTTTATTTATTAGATGATATCATCCATCTGTGTCGAAATTATGAATTATTCAAAATATTAATTATTGATGATTTATATGAGTTAAGTTCCATGTAGTTCACATATTTACTGTGGTACCGTAGACCACGTATGTTCTGAAACTATAGAATGACGTAAAAATATTGCAAAATGTATGAAACTTGTTATTTCGTGAAATACATTCCATAAATATCACTATTTCATGAAAAATATTGAAAATCATTTATGTTCGACAAATAGAACACATATGTTCTATAATATGTAAATATGTTCTGCAAACTTAACATGTTTTGCAGAATAATGTGTTTTTCACTATTTAACTTGTCGAATGTTTAGGATTGTCAAAATTTTTAACAAAATAATGATTTTTATAGAACATGATTTGCAAAATAACACATTTTGTAATGTTTTTATGTCATTCTATAGTTGCAGAACATACGTGGTCTACGGTATTACAGTACAGTAAATATGTGGACCACATGAAACTTTGTTTTTTAGATTTAATAAATAATCAAAAACAAAAATAGAGGAAATTTGTTCCATGTGGGTTAATTTATAATAAATTGTCGACGGTTCTTAATCTCAAATTCAGTTATGATTTATACTATCGGAAACATGGTTGCTAAATGCAAATCAATTTTGCTTGATGCAATTCACCGAAATTACTCTACTGTCCTTCTTGTTGTTTTAGGTGCACATTGAATGTCTAGTTTGTTGGAGTCTTACAGCTCATCAACACTGGTTAGAATTTACTCATTTACTCGTGCAATGTGTAACCGTTTCTTAATTTTATATGTAAACCAACATATCATGATTAAATAACATGAATATATTACTCTGTGATTAATTTTTTTTAACATTTTCTAAAAGAATTTTGATTTTAAACCCACATTTTTAAGTATTTCGAAAGGATAGTCAAAATTATAATTATAATTTTTCTTTTATAAATAAAAATATATAATCTAAATTTTAATCACAAAAAGTTAATACAAACTAACTAATTGTGTCCTGCATTTAGAATATCTGAAATTACATGCTCAAACTCAAAATGACAAATAAAAATTATAAGAAATAAGTTTTATTAAGTATTTTATTTGTATGTTTATTTATATTTGAGAGGACATATTGTGATTATATTTACTTGCTACGCTGAAAATTAGTATATACTCCTTAGGGTTAAATTTAATAGGGGCTTGACACTTTTAAGAGTTTTGACTGCACACATGAAATTATCATTTTCAATTTTTAATATTTTTATTCATAAAAAAAATTTAAAAAAATATATAATTTTAAATATGCGGTCAAAACTCTTAAAAGTGAATGTAAAAAAGTCAAGACACTAATATATCCAGAGAGTATAATTTTTGACTATCATATTTAGTAGTAAAATTTAAGCATGCATCAGCACTTTGTAATATTTGCTTAAATTTATTTATTTATATAAAATAATAATTATTCAGTATCGAGTAACTAGATATCAAAAGCATGATTTGTATATAATATTTTCTATTTTTTTGTTTAACTCATGTGCTTATAGTTATCATTTTCTTTTTTCAACATGTATTTTAAAATAAAGACTAATTGCTCCACTAACTTTTACTTCAAATTATTATTTAAAGGAATAAAATTGAAAAAATTATTTATGGCGCTGTCTTTTTTATTCGACTTAAAATACATATAAACAATCTATACGAGAGACAAATAAAATATTATTTTTTTATAAAATAAGAACAATATATATACTACGATAAAAGGAGTTCAAGATAAATTGATTTCACTTATTTTTAAAAAAATACATTTTCACTAAACACGATGATATATTAATTATACTGAAAACATTGACGAAAATAAAATATTTTTTCAATAATTACTAATTGTGTGATGTCAATTTAAAATTTGATATATATTCAAGAATTGAATTTAAAATTTTAACCAAAGACAATTTTAGTGAATTTATATAATAAGTAGAATATGATAAAATTATTAATAAATTAAAGTATTTCTTCTGAATAATAACCTAAACATAGGAAAACACTAAATGCCAATGCTCCTCGTAATCATCTAAGCGCCTTTAATGCATCACACTCACATTCTATATTTAATACATACTAGCCTTTAACCCGTGCGAAGCACGGGCGGTTATATAATTCGTAATTTATTATTTATAATTTAAATTTTAACATTGTTTTATTAGTATTTTAGTATTGGTGGATTGAATTTTAATTAAATTATATTATTCAACTGACTATATTTTCTCCCGATTACTTAAAAATGGACAAACCCTAATAAATATATATATAGTACATTTAAACTGAATTTAGTACACGTAGATTTAAAAATAAAAAATTCTAATCTTTTCGAACATAGATGTAATACATTTGAAAGATTCAGTAATCTAATCAATCGAATTTCAACGTAATTTTGTAATTTTGATTTTTTTTGACAACAATAACTTTTAAAATTAGAGTTATAAGGAGTTATGTAATGGTTATATTAAAATTGAACACGTTAAAGTTAAAAAGAGTTATATGAAGATTTTTGTTAAAAAATGATATTCAAAATTGTATATTTATAATTTTATTTATAACATCATTATAATTTTTTAATGAAATATTATATAATAATGTATTGTTAGGAGTGTTTTTAGTATTTGAAACTGTTTATAATACTAATAGACTCCACATTTATAGACTTGTAGTACCAAAAGGAGAGTACCAAACCAAAAAATATAACTAAAATCTTGGACTACAAATTATACCCATGTTGGCTTATTATAATATAGTATAGTATAGTATAGATTAACTGTACTAAGAGGTTATGAGAGTAATTTGTGCGAATTACATTAAGCAAAACTGATTTGCATTTAGCAACACCCGGTATAAAAGAGCTGAAGTGGCCGTCTGTGTTCTCATAGAATCAGCAGGAAGATGTTATCTTCAACAACGTTGTCACCGGGAGCTGGACCCTCTTCTTTTTGCACCACTTACTGTAATAATCATTTGTTGCCAATTCGTCGTCAACTTCATCCTTCACCTTCTATTCACTTGAACCCTCTAATTAGGGTTCTTCCCCATTCAATTTCTGGTAATAACAACAATAAAATTAGACATTTTTATGCTTCATCTGCTGCCGCCGCCGTTGAAACTTTCACGGACGATTATGACTCTGACTCCTCAACTCCACTTCAATCAAAGGTCTCTCTCTCTCTCTCCCTCCCCCTCCCACTCTCCCCCCCTTCTCTCTCTCTCTCTCCCTCTCTCCCTCTCCCTCCCCCCCTCTCTCTCCCTCTCCCTCTCTGTCTCCCTTCCTCCCTCTCTCTCTCTTGCTCTCGCTCCCGCCTCCCTTACCAGTTACTCAAAATTTTTTACTCTTTGATTAATTCAGTTTACTGTCAATCAAATGCATCAATTAAGTAATTCGTTTTATGTATGTATTTACAAAGAGCATAAAGTGCATTTAGTAAAAAAAATAATGAAAAAGAGCATAAATGGTATTCTCTTGAGGCACATTTTCCTGTCAAAATATTGAATTTGTGATGTGATAAACAGAAGCTAGGGGTGGTGGTGAAGCCGATGGAAAAACCGAGGCTTGTGTTGAAATTTGTATGGATGGAGAAGAACATCGGTCTTGCACTTGATCAAGTGATACCGGGGCATGGTTCTATTCCTTTAAGTCCTTACTATTTTTGGCCTAGGAAAGATGCTTGGGAAGAACTTAAGGTCATGCTAGAGCGAAAGCCTTGGATATCTCAAAAGGAGGTGGTTATTTTGCTCAATCAGGCCACTGATATTATCAACTTGTGGCAACAGAGTGGGGGTGATCTACTTTAAGCTGCTTTCATTTTGGTAAATTACGTGCTTGAGCTATGTTTGTCGTAGCTAACTTTGTTGTAATTTTATAGTAATATCTCTCTGAATCGCTTGAGTTACTCCTACTAAATTTTGTGGAACATAATATATTGCTTGCTAAAAGTAAACAAATATCTTTTCTCTTACTTGATTAGGCTGTATCTTTCCCCTTAATTGGGCTGTTTTTTTAAGAATGAGGGAAGGGAAGGCGCACCAGGATACCTTCAAGGATGAGGGCGGTCGCAGACTATGCCTCTTGTTAAGAATACAGTAGTCCTGATGGTGATTCAGGACAGGTCTTTGGAAAGTCTGGGAATGGGATACAGTGAAGAGTTGGTGTGACTTATGAGGGTTTAAGAGATTTGCTTTAAGTTGAATAATGAGTAGTGACATTGATTTATAATTATCTAGGTCAATGAACCTGATGGCAACCACTTTTTTGAAAAGAAGAAAGAAATCAAGATGAAAACCACATTATCGAAAGGATTTGTAATGTACAGCTGATTTTTCGGAGCATCTCTTGTTTGATTTAAGGATTCCAAATGGAGAAATAGAAATCTACCAGGGAAAACTTGGTGGTTATCGAGTCTGGGATTAACTAGTCCACTAGTTAAAACTAATAGTATATTACATATATAACTTCATAATTTAAACACACACAAAATTCGATGGTGTGGTTGAATTTAGAATCAAATACTATTTTACAGGATTCATCATCTTAAACTCAGAATGAATGCAGAACTGTCACCTCTTTTTCTCACAAACCACAGCTTTCTTAGTCAAAATTCATAAAGAGACTGATTGCATGGTCGCAACTAAGATGATAGCAGAGAATCATAGAGATTGTTCCAGAGGAGTAAAACTTGGTGAAATTTGTCAGAAGAGATCATAAGATCCAATAAGGCAAAACTAAAACTGGCTGGAAGTTATCGGAAGCCAGTAGTTAGATGCCTATGAGGTTATTTTTTAGACTTTATTCAAGGACGATACATCATTGCTATACAAGAACAGTTCTCCTTTGATTTGTGCGACTGCCCTTGATTTGTGATAAGTAGGTCAGATCACCTGGGGTAATTCTTGGTTTTGACTGTTTCTAGCATTTGAGAAATGCTAGAAACACCTTATACTTGTAAAGGAAGTTTACAAGGAAGTTTTTAGCTTACTTCGCAATGTTAAATAAAACACCTTATACTTGTAGCACTACTATCTACTGTAGCTTTACTGTGATAATAGCACATTAATTTTCAAGATTAAATGCAAGCAGCTCCCCTTTCAAAATTGTTCAAAAACTATCGGTGATCTCATTCGAAGGTAATGTTTGATGATGCATGTTTCCGCAAAACTTGTTTTTAGTTTCATGAATTCGTCATTACTCACTAGGTACCTATAAATTTGAGAAGCAACATATATGATACTTCAAATACTCCATTCTAATTAGCAGGGACTGCTATCCAAATATAATACTGTTTTTGAAAATGCATTTGGTTCAAAACTCATTACTCATGACTAGGGTTCTAAAAATTGCTAGGCATCGAGGACGGTAAAAATATTTTCGAGCTGATTATTGATAAATCGGGAATTAATTGGAACATTAATTGTACATATTTAAATATTATTTTTATGATGATGACGACGATGATAAAACATAACATTTGACATTTTTTTTAATCATTCGAGCACCGATGATTAGAAATTTAAACAAAATATAAGATTAACATGGGACAGAATTGATTCAAAGTCGACACTATTTCGAAAATAAACAAAATAAAAACTTCAGTGACAGTGAGTACTAGTGTGCATATTGCATCTCATTCGGGTTCATATTACACTGCTACGTAAATGTCCCTGCATTCTTCTAAAAACTCTAGTTGCAGAAATATAAAAATCACCAGTATCAATTGCAAACAAAGTAGCAATCCTTTAATAATATAATTACAACACACAAAATGCTAAAATTTTAAAAATCAATGATCGTCTAGACGAGACAGAATGTTGACCGCCTACAAAACAATTTTGACTGATTTTTTAAAATAACACCTAGAAACTATTTTGACTGATTTTTAAAAAAACACCTAATTTACCATTTAAGGTCAAATCGGGGCGTTTGGAGACTGCATAGACTGATATTTATAAAACTGCTGATAATATCCATCAGGCAAAAACCACTTGTACGTTTTAATACATAACAGATCGAAAGAGACCTTTAATGAAAAACTGATGAACGTTACTGGAGCAAGAGCAACTGCCAGAATAAGCCATTAGAAGCCGATTAAAAAAAGGGAAAGGAAAAGGAAAGGATGCCACACCAGTGAAGAAATATGTATTGATAATCCGGGCCAACATAATCAAATGTAATCCAAAATCCAAATTACAAAGGTCTGACTAAATACTATTTTTGTAATTTTTAAACCTGACCCACTTGAAAAGGGCACAAAACCAAGTCACTTTATATGTAGGAACAATTCTTCAGTTAGCTACGTCATCATCAAACTCATGACCATGATCCAAAAGATAGTTAGCAGCCAGTTCCTCATCTCTGTTACATGCGAAGAATACTTGCAATACTACAGCTCGATCGAAACCCATTGCTTCAAGCTGTCGAAACCACAGAAAAAGTAAACATAATAGACACCATTCAATATCAAATTACTTCTTGAGATCGAACTACACTACAAAGTTGACATTTAGATCAAAATGCATACCGAGTTATACACACACTCTAAGGCCATGTTTGTTTTGCTGGATTATAACCACCAAATCTCTAAATTTTAAGGATTCTTATGGAGTTAGATTTTATCTTTTTGATTCATTTCCATGGAATTATAATACATTCTATCACAAGACATTATAATCCCATATAAATGAATTAGAAAGATGATCAAAATATGAAATGGGGTTATGATCCCTTACGTTTGGAACAAATAAGGTAGTAGTCCAGGGATTATAATCCCTTCAAACAAACATGGCCTAAAGGGAATAATACACTACAAACAAATGTAACCTGCACACTCAACGAAAACACTTTGTGACAATATGTATGCTATAGGTTACTGTATATTATTAGCATATGTAGTCGAAAAACTGTTTACAAACAAACAGTTACTTTTTTCTTCTATTTGTTGACAAATTAGAAACCAGGTAAAAAAAAAAAGAAAAATTCTGGTAAATATGATATGCAGGAAAAAAAAATGAATTGTCACGGTACCTAAAAAATTACTCAGTGTTGCTGGATTCACAAACTATTATTACAAGAAAAAACCAAATCTGATTCGAAACATTCCTATACACTTTGGTCTCGCATTGTACTTTGGGTTTTATTGATTGAGTAACAAAACGTCTATTTGGTAAACCAATATTTTTAATGACCTACCAATCGAAATGGGGGCATACTTATGGAGCCTTAATATGTTCATACCAAACACGGGTACAGTGAAATTAGTATATTATATTTAAGTGAACTTTTAGCTATTTGTAGTGATGCCTCGATTAAGAAACTGTCCGACTATGTCTAAGCCATAGTAGTACCAACAAAATCTCATTTATAAGTAGTGTGCTGGTGAAATGTTCATTATGGGAACCTTGAGGCAGTTAAGTTTCACCTATAAAATTCCCAAGGTTATTTCTACTTACACGTTCAATTGCCTCTCGCTCTTCAGGTGTAACAGCTATAGCTTGCGGAGCAGCTCCACCCAGATCCCCCAGTACGTTCCTGATAAATTCGAACCATTTCAGTGTATAGCTTAGAAATCACGAAGAAGTGATATTACATGGAAAAGAATGAAAAAGGAGTGGCAGAATCAACGTGTCCACATCTTTTGAAAAACAAAAGATTTGCACTAGTTTAACTTTGAATCCTACCCTCAATTTTGGGAAGAATACAAAGAATTTGCATCAGATATATAAGAAATATTTCTTACCCTTCCCCCCCTTCATCACCTTCATTTATCAAACGCAGAAAGTCCGCCTGATGCTCCTGAATAAGTCGCATCAGGTTCGGATTTTGCTTTCCCAATTCCTGAAGCATAGGCTGCAAAAGAAAAAAAAAACATCACTCATGATAGCTTAGACAAAGTAACTGGCAAATTGGAAATGGATGGTCCACAAAAATAATGGCATATATATATATATATATATATATATACCTGCAGTATTTGAGGATTTGCTTGAACCATTCCTCGCAAGGCTTGAAACTGAAGTTTTAAAAAAAACATATTTACAAAAGTTAGGATCCAAAATTTGAAATTTTTTTACTAGAATCCTTAGAGAAAAGCATGTACCTGCGGATTGGTGCGTAGAAAGTCCAAGTTCCCCGCATTTGCGTTTGCGCCCATATTTGGAAGTCCCTTTGCGTCCACAGGATATAAAAGTGCTAACATTAAACAATTATTGCGGGAGGAGAAAACTAAAGCTATTAGCAAATCGCTACCTGTGGGAAAAGATTCAGAGGGTCCGCATTAGGGCCACCAGGGGGTACTGTTGCTTGTGGTGCCTGCGACGGAGGGTTTATAGCTTGACCTCCAGTAGGTTCTTGGGCTGCAACGGGAGCTAAAACTTGCTCGGGAATTCCCTTAAAAAAATAAACTTCATAATTTAGTAAAATGAGAGAAAAACAATAAACAGCAAGACTGAGACGTAAATATGTAATGTCCAGAATCAAGGACTCGGGCAAAGCAGTAAGTTGAAGAGGGAAACAACTGCACAAAACTAGTAGCCTAAACATACAACCACAAGCAGAACCTGAATCCTAGGATGTTAGTATGTGAGATTTCAGAGATGCCTTCTTATTGTGTATTGGGTTGGCAGATAGCCAGATACAATACAGCTTGGCAGATAGAATATATATTGGTGCCTTCATCACCCAATTCTCAAGATCATCCTAATACACAACGGTAGCTTCTTATAACATAGGAATGATTCTACATTAAGATTAGCAACGCATATAATAATAGTAACAGATACCATTGTTCTTCCAATTAACAACTTGAAGTCCTCCCAAGTCCTAATTTTATGGTTCATCTACAGTATTTAAAGGGATATATCAGGTCCGATTTCTATCACAGTAACCATGAAAATATCCTTATACTGCCAAGGCAGCTACCAAGGATTAAGCACATTTAAAGTTATAACACCTATAAGCTCCACCATTCATATTCCCGTTCTCCATGAGACAAAGGATTTCCACCTATAATAAACGAGGCAAGCTTAAATTTTCAGAATCTTTATCCAACGGCATGATCAATATATCTTATTTATTCATAGAATAAACTCTCAAAATCCTTTCTGTTGGTTATGATTAGAGCAAACATGTGCACACATGACAAAATAAATGCAAAATACTTCCCAAGCACATCGGTGAACCAAATAATATTGCATCGATGGTATATGATACCGGGTATACTGGATGATACCATTTATTCGGGATGTTTGAATTCTATTAGTTATTCTGGCAACACAGCAGAACTGGCAATTCTGACTGTCACCTGAAGCCTAAAATTTTGCCATAAAATGAAGTGACAAGGTAAATAGATAAAACTTCTGAAAAACCGAGTAAAGGATGTGCGCCAAAAAGCATAAAATGAAACACAACGAGAACCAAGGAAGAACTCACTGAATATAGGTATTCAACAGCTCTCTCAGGATTGTTAAACGCGGCACGCAGTGCACGAACAACTGTATCACGATCCCAGCTCCCTCCACCCATATCAAGAATTTGCTGTATTGTAGATTCTAGGTTACCTCCAGCCACAAGATTTGATGCAGCATGACCGTATACATCTGCCACAGATCTGCTTCAGCCAAGATCAGAAGAAAAAAAAAAAGAGAAAAAAGGAGTCAAATAAGAGCAGGAGCAACATATAATTAGATATAGGAAGTAGGAACAAGTCCAATAAACAAACAAATCACCAAGGAGAGAAATACACTGACAACAATCCAATTGTCAAAAACCTTTTTTTTAATTTAAGTGGGAGAGAAAGTTCGGATTTTAGCGCGCCCCTGTTTATGCAACAATCAGATTGAATTACATGACATAACATCTTAATGTCTTCAACTATCCCTCTAATTAGTCGCAGAAATGGACCACCATGTAAGACATTGGTACTTATGCTTAAAGAACATGCTTTTGTGTGGAACTAGCATCACAATTTGCCATTTCGGTCAGGGAGCAAACTTAACCAATTAAAAGAGGCAACATGCTCATAAAAGTTCAAATGAAATTGCACCACTGCTACTCTATGGAGCATGTAATAAACATTTGGAACATCTTACAGCATATTAGATATTAAGACCATTGCTAAAACTATGAGCAGTTAGATAAGAAAGGATTTGTACTTACGTATCAGGAGCAGAAATCGGAGTAGATTCGGATCCCGGTTGTGGGCTGGCACACGAACAATGAACATTAGATCTTTCTAAATGAATGTTCAATATTACAATGCACACAGGTCTATGTAACTCACATCTGAACAGTAGATGCAGGTGCTTGAGATGATGTTACAGGCTGTACTGGAGAAGGTGAAGGGTTGACTGCCTGAGCCTACATATTAATGATCTCAGTTAGCACTTCAAAAGAACACATACGTGAAAGATGAAAACAAGAAACTGAAAAGGATACATCATGCCTATTTGTTTTCAGAAACAGTTGGGGCCATATTGGTCCAGTTTGATGAATGGTTGCCCAGATAAATACTTCCTATCATGCAGCCACAGTACCATACTACCGAAATCTAAGGCGACTATATCATGACCCCAATAGAACTCTATCCCGATAAAATTCGTGACAAGGCAAATATAGAGACAAAACCGAAAAATTACCAAAGCAACCAGAAAATTGACCAAAATGATCAGTTTATTACAATTATATTATTCGTCCAAACTTAAACATTCATCCTACTAAATCCAATATATTTTGCCGAACCCAAATATGTGAAACAAACACGAATACCACATGAAACTCAAAGTAGGAGTCAGATTGCTTATTATTTACTTTTTATAAACCAACTTTTTAATATTTAATTCGAGTTCTGTTGTTGCTATTGCCTACATCACTACAATGGTTAAGATGAGCTAAGACCCACTTTTAAAACAGAATGGATGCATCTTAAATGTGCACACTGTTTTATCACCATAGAAAGATCGTAATATATCCGGGTGCAAGAAATATAATTTATCACCACAAGTTGAGCAAATAAGCACACTACATTCATATTTTACACACACAAAAAAAGAACCCTAGGTTACTAGAATAATGTTGACAAACAAATCTTTCAAGATATTACGTAACAGTATAACACTATATTTATATTGATATTACAGATTTTCATAATATAAGCACTTATAACATCGTCATCCCTATTCCTAGTGTATCAACATGTTGTAGCCGGTTTTGCAGCCACATATTAATTTGCCAAAGCACCACAAACAAGTTCCAACTTCCAAATAGTAAGCAGACAATAAGCATGACCGCAAATCAATTGCATAACACAGATCACATTAAACCAGTTGTTCTAAATTTCCGTATATATGACCCTTTGATTAAAGAAATAATATGTCAAAACAGTTAATTGCTGAATTTATGTTTCGAAGCAAGTTGATATAAACACTGGGAATCCCTTCTATTTTTAAGGATTTAAGTAGAGTTAATTTTCAAATCGTTTAAGTTTCTGTACAAGTTACCCACTCAGCATCCCTTCTGGTATTTTTAGGATCTTAATTAGGGTTACACGACAAAAGGTTCTGCACTCACCGTGCTTGCAGGTGCAGCTGATGTAGTTGATGCCTCACCTGATGGATTTTTAGCCTGTAATAGTCAACAAACATAAAGATTTACCAACATTTTCTTTTGTTACTTTACATACTATATAAAAGATGTCTGCTTAAAAAGCGATAAAGCTTATCACATTATTAAACCCACCCAAACCCCTTAAAAGTCTGCGCCCATATTACTACCATACTTCCAGCATGAATGTCTCTCTCCAATTAAACAAAGTAATACTCCATATTTCCAGAATGAATGGTTCTCTCCCATTAAATAAAATAATACTAAAAGAAATAATCCTTGGCACACTCAACGTGATAATTTACCTTCGATAGCATAACAACAATAAAACTATTCTCAGCAACATTGTTCTCCTCTAGCGTGGTTGTATCCTTAAGTACCTTTCCCTGATGGATAAGTATCTGCTGTAGAGCAGGGTAAACATTTGCACCCTGTTTTGTCTCTATGATATTCTTCACCTCGGATATCTGAATAAACGAATTAGCCGTCAACGAGCCAACAAACAAAAAAACAAATTTTAGAAACAGATAAACACTAGCACACACACAATAACTCATAAACAGGCAAGTCATTCAATCACATTAACACCGTTGCAAACTCTCAAAAACTTTTATAGTTCTCGAAATACTTTACTGAATATATATAAAAAGATGTATCAACATTCACATTAACACGTTGCAAAACTATTTACAACTTCTATTGTTCCCGAGATTATGTACTGAATAGGTATAAAAACTGTATCTTGCTCACTTTGAAATTTATATTGCAATTCAGTTAACTTGCGCAACAATCAGCATATAAAAAGAAGCGATCCACATACACAATTGTAACTAAATTCATAACCGATGGAATTAAACTAATTGCACAGCCTATCAACAATCAAAGCCACTAATAAACACAACAAAAACAGTAATTTAAACAAGTAAAATTTATAAATAATCAATTTCAATAAAAAAAACCCTAGTACATCCCCTGAATCACACAGCACAAATTCGATTACAAGTATATATATGAGAGATAGAGACAAGGACAGAGAGAGAAGGGAGAGGGGGAGAGAGAGAGAGAGAGAGGGAGGGAGGGAGAGAGATGAGTACAGTATTATCAGGTTGGACTTGGATCTCAAAGTTAGTGCCTTTCAAAGTTTTCACAAACACTTTCATCTTGACCGCTCCGACCGCCGCCGGCGATAAATATATAATATTTGAGTCGTAAAATAAAGTGTTGTACTTGTATACAATAGTTTGTATTTATAGCAGTGCCTGCGACACTGTACTACTTACTGTCACGGTGTTTATCCAAGACCAGAGGTGACGTCACAGTTACAGCCAGGTTTCCACGCTCTGGGCTGGGTTGTGATACACTGGGCTACTGGAATCACGAGTGTGTAGAATTTCAAGGCAGGTCCAAACCCAACAATTATAATATAAACAAATCTCAATTCTTTGTAATCTTGCAAGTCTACACAATTCGTTAATAATTGCATTTTGAGCATTTTTTTTTAATTAAGAATACTATTATAGTAATGCATTATAAATTATTTAATAATTTGTTTATTATTTAGTCTATAATTAATACTCCCTCCGTCCCATTTTATGTGTTCCTTTTTGGGACGTCCCAAAAAAAAATAAACCTACAATACTTACTATTTTTTAACATTACTTTTCACTATTACACCCATTACCTCTATATTTTATACTTTTTTTATTAAATAAACACTATTACACCCACTACTTTCCTCCACCATCTCAAATCTATTATTAAATATTGATGGGTCCCACCACTTTACCCACTTTTCAACTACATTTACTACCTTTTTCTTAATCTCCGTGAAAGTCAAACCATTTCACATAAATTGGGACGAAGGGAGTAATATTTATTTTAATATTTTTTGTATTTGCATTTTTATAAGGTGATATTACAGTTTTTTAGTAAAAATAGTGATGATATTAGTTTCAAATGAGGACTTGATCACATCTTCTTAACCCGAAATAGCTGGGGAGAGGAAAGGTTCCTTTTTTTGAGGGTACTCCCGGGAACAGATCAAGTGGAGACGGGGTGGGGCCTGTAGCTCAGAGGATTAGAGCACGTGGCTACGAACCACGTTGTCGGGGGTTCGAATCCCTCCTTGCCCACAATCGGCCCTTCATGTATGGTTACCGGATGCCATGGAGGGTCCTACTCCTATTTCGGATCTTATACATGCTGCTACTAAACAGGAACAAGAGGGATCCATCGAAGAAGATCCTTCTCCTTCCTTTTTTTCCGAACCTACGAATTCGCCAATTATGAGTTGGGCGCTTTAACCATTCAGCCATGGATTCTTAGCGGGGATCCGCTGTTGTTCCCATGAATGTTACACACATATTATATGTTTTACATGTAATTACATTTTGATGAATAAATATGTGTATTGTAAGTTTGAGTTGATAAAAGTGACTTTATATTTGATTTTTAATATATTCAATAGGTTGTTATATATCTAATTGTAATAAGAAAAAAAGTATAGCCTATTAGAGTTACATCAATTCTTTTAATAGTTTGCACAATATAAGTTGCTGCAAGCGCAGAAAGAGGATTGGAGTATAGCAGACAATGAGCCGATATGGAAAATTTTATGGCGTATAAAAGCCCCTCCCAAGGCTCTCAATCTTGTATGACGTGCTTTATCACGTTGCCTCCCAACATTAGTGCAGTTACAGTTCAAACAAGTTCTGGTGCAAGGGATGTGCCCAGTTTGTCATAATGATGAAGAAACAATTATTCACAGCTTAGCATCCTGTTCTTTTGCCAGGCAATGTTGGGATCTCTTACTTCCAAGAATGCAATGGGATGTAGCAGTGGACTTCAGACAGTGGTTAGTGTGTCTTTTTAACTCAGTAAGTGGGGAGAAATATGCTGAGATTGTTGTTCTATGTTGGGCCATCTGGAGAGGCCGGAATGACCTTGTATGGAATCAAAAATCAACATCGGTTAGTATAATGGTTGCTGCAGCGAAGCAGTACTTTACAACTTTACACAGTGGAAGATAGCCTAGAGTAGATGTTCTATGGCTCTTCTCCGGCCTCAGGTTGAAGGAGATGGAGCTTGTGTATGGGCGAACCCGTTACCAAATATAGTTAAGGTGTCTGTTGACGCAGCCGTTTTTGGGGACCGTGGTGGTTTTGCCGTAGGGCTGTTTGCAAGGGATTCTGATGGCTTGTTGGTTGAAGCTAGGGCGAAATTCTAATCTCAGGTGGTTGCTCCAGTACTAGCTGAAGCCATGACTATAAAAGAAGCATTGAGCTGGATAGATTTAACTCAATGGTCGCTAGGTAATATTGGAGTCTGATTGTCTTGTAGTAGTTCAAGCAATCAGAAGCAAATCTCCAATGGAATCACCTTTTGGGTTGATTATCGAGGATTGTCGACGCATGATGCAATGACTTCATAACAAAGTTTCTTTGTTTTTTGTTAAACAATCTGCGAATATGATCGCCCATGAACTTGCTAGGGGATCATATGATTATTCAGGTCGTATTTTCGATAGGAATTCTATCCCTATTGAAATTCAGAATTGTATTGATAATGATTTGAGCTATTAATAAAATTCTCCAACTTTCAGTAAAAAAAAAAATAGTTTTCACAATAGACGAAATGCTTAAAATGGTAATATTAAACAATTTGCTCATTCTTCATAATATATTTAGTTTGTAATCAAACTGAAAGTAGTTTGAGATATTCTAGCATCCAACCCATATTAGATTTTGTTGGTTGTCAAGTTTCAATTCAACTCCCTACTTCCAACTATATATTTTATTAAAGGTACCCAAAAGCTGTTTAATCTCATAAAGAGATTGTCCTTAAATTTTCAATGACACATTACAGCGGCATTAATGTGTTAATACACATATCTTGATTAATGCTTACTCAAGGTAGACTGAGCATTTTACTTTTCAATCATTGAAAGTATACGTTAGATTTCAATTGCATAAGTATTTAAGAAGAGGTTCTTGATAGTTGCGCAATCAAACAGTAATATGTATCCTTTGTTAACTTAATTATGACATTACAGTATGATCGATGTCCACATGTATTTCATAATAGTTTATAGTTAATGTTCATATTTAAGTTAAACGTTTTACTTTCGAACTGTAGATTAAAAACGATATTATGTTCTTGAATTAATTGAATCCTTAATCTTGAACCAAACGGAACTTCTAGTATATAACATAATTGACCTTTGCTTGGTTGTGTATGGGATGCTCAATTTTTCTCCATTAGTATTAGAAGTAGATTTGAGATTATTGCTTGACTCTTAGAGAGCGAAGCGTAATGAATGCAGACAATCAAAGACAAATAAACTACAAGGGTCTTGAAGTAATGTAAATAGTTTGAATACTTTACTCATCAATAACGCTTTCTTGATTCTTATTTTACGAGAAATATTCAAAACTGATCGTTAAGTTTTATCAAAACATTACATGAAGCATTATATCTAAACAAATGTCATGTTAGATACATACATGTTATTCAGACAATGCAAACAATAAGTTATATTGTAGAAGGGGGGTTGAATACAATCTACAAAAATTTTAAATAATTTTTGCTTAACAGATTATATTCAAGCTACAAGAGAAAATTAAAAACTAAAACAGAAATTTAAAGAACAAGGATCTTAAAAATTTCAGGTTGATTGTTTGATCCACCTGAGAGATTTTTTATATCAAGAACCTTCCAAGTAAAAATACTTGGCTGCTTACAAAAGAATGAAGAGCAGAAACTTACAATTTCTTGCTTGCTATCTCTACTGCTTTGCTCTTCAGTTCTTAGTGTTTGGATACTTTGAAATATAAATTACAAAGTGAATATATACTACTACAAACAAAACTAGTCTGTAAAAGTATTTTCCTACTCAGTTTCTAGCTATTACAAATAATGAATTTCTTGTACTTGATACAGCATTTGGCAGCTTGAAATTCTTGTTGCTTTGCCAGAAATAGTAGGCTTTGAGGTTCTCAATATTTGACTAAACTGCTTTTGGTTTAGCTTCTAAAACTGGTGCAGCATCTGTCACATCAACCCATGTGCTTCTTGTCTTTTACTTGACTTGTAGCTGTCAATTGCTAATATATTAATAATATTATCAATCGATAATAACTTTAAACAAGCGATTGATAACCTTCTTGAATTATCGATTGATAGCCTTCCTTGATTGATACCAATTGATGTGTTGATGTAGCGATTGATAAACTCTTCAATTTAGCCATTGATACTACATAACTAGCGATCGATTTTCACTTCACTTGGATAGATTACATGACTTCACATATTTACAATTATGTCACCCTATCTATACATCCATTGATAGATCAACTGCTAATTTAAAAGTATGCATTATTATCACATCAATCGCTAAGATGCTCCAGCTTTGTTACAGTACCTCATCATCCGTTGATGGGTGAATCTGATTAATTGCTACTGCCTTAGCATGCTTGCAATTGATCAGCTACATGCAGTTTTATTCTAAGTAAGAATAAAACACTTTGTATCATCAAGCATCACATATTCCTAACAATACATACATACATACATACATACATACATACATATATGATTTTACAATCTTGGTAATACTAATATTAATTTTGTATTACATAACAGTAATTTACATGTAATACGTACTTCCCACAAACATTGATTAAACTCTATTTAATTGTTTTTAATAAAATTTAATCACTGACTTTGAGAATTTTCTATAAAATCAAATACAATAAAGTACAAAGAAATATTAATAAGATTAAAACTACTTACAATATTCTTACACTATGTCTTAACCCTTATTAGTAAGTATGTCTCTCGATTGATGCAAAGAGTTTCCTATTATGTGTTACGTAAGAAGGTTCATCTAATTCTAGATCAAGGATTTAGTTAAAGTAAACAAAAATATTTGTCATTCTAAGATAAGTAAGCAAAACACTCAACTTCAGTATAAGCTCTATTTATAAACTAAGTACGGTATATTGTGGACATGAATCATGCAATTGTGTCAAAAATTCAAGAAAATATATCATTATCGGGTTGAGTAACTTTAAGAACCTCTTCTTAAACACATATTCAATTAAAATTTCATGTATTTTTTTTAAATATTTATAAATAGTAAGTAAGATGATTATCCTAACTCAAGTAACCGGTGATTATAAACCAATCATGATATGAGTAGTAGTCACAACGATTATGTTTTAAGTCACCGAAAAATTATGATCGATTTTTTTTGTTTGACAGGATTCTCTTCACAAACACATAATCAGTTACAAATAATAGATTAAACTAAAACTTGTCTAATAATAAAACTTTACAGGTTGAAAGTTAAAATATCTAAAACTTATTGCTCTCGTATCACAACTGAAATTATGTAATAATGAGGGAAAAAATTATTTATACATTACCATTTTAAGAACCTCATTTATGGTGCAAGCTATTAGAAGAATGAATATTACTATGACAAACAAAAGTATCTTTCTTATTATGGACAAGATAGATAAAAAAATGTTAATTAGATTAAAAGTTATATAGGGTCACTGACATCAACTCAAATGTACAGTTCACGTGCACAATCCATCAAAATGATGATAATATTTGTTGCATATCACTTACCATTGTAAACATTAGCTTTAATAATAAGCTTAATTGGTGATTCATTAAGAATTCTTCTAATTATGCACTAAAATCAAATTAACTTGTTTTGTATTTGATAACGCTTCAAGAACTATGTTAAGATTACGACAAAACCCTAAGCATAGACAAAATTTAGCTTGCACATCTTCAAATTTTAAATTGGATTGTAGACAGTCATATTAACAAGTATGCATTTTAACATATACCACATGTCTAAATTATAATTAAACAAGTCAATTTGAAAATAAAAAGATAATGATAATATTTGTAGACAAAAAAATAATTACAATCTACTAAATTCAAAATACAACTATACAGGGCAATATACCTTTATATGTTTGTAGATGCCAAACGGATGTATTTGATAACATGAAGTGAGCCTTTCTTGTCACCTTGTATATGTCCACAACAATATATGTAAGAGCTTGAATTCAAACAATGAACAATTTAGAAATTAAAATTAAAAATCTTCTCAAAAGGATACTTAAAATTTATATTTACTAACTTATTGACATAAGAGTTCAACACAAACTAAAATAATCAACAACATTCTAGAATTAAAAAGTACTAAAGACTTCAATAAAGCTAAAAATATATAATAAGGTAACAAATCATAACATATTATGTATATTTAATATAATCAAGATTATTAACCCAACAATTAGAACCATCAATGTGATATAGATGTGTAATCGATATTGAGATCTAATGGAAAAAAAATATCAAAAGAACGATTAACTCAACGTACCGCTAAATGTATAACACCAAAACATCGCACAATCACATATATTGAGTTTAGAAAATGTGTACATATAAACGATTAGGACATAGTGTTGATCTGAAGAAAGTAGATGATAAGGTTTATGTCTACATACAGGGCGGAAGTAGGATAATGTGAAAAATATGTGTGTTAACAATATATGTATATATAATATGTACGGGTATTATCGTCATTTCATCCTAATAACACCCTAATAACAGTAGGTAGGGGTATTTTTATTATTTAATATTAAATAATAATCAAATGAAATTCTAGCAATATTATATTATATAATAAGAGGATGGATAATTTTGTCATTTCATATTGAAAAATTCACCCATCTGAAATTGTAATTATAGTATATTTTATGTATAACGAACTAAAATTGTATAGTTCAATAATTATTTTTATAAAATTTTAAAAAAAATCTTCAAAAATTTAGAGATATAAAGAAGGTAGAGATGTGATGGCAATATTACTATTTCTTCATTTCCAGTTTCAATTTTTTATATCGACAATGAGATATAAGGAAAAATTTAACACAATATCCTATCATTATAAAAGCTTCAAAAAAATTGATGAAATAAATTTGTACACATAAAACAAAACAATTGTTCGATAGCTACTTCGATTCAAAAATCTTAATGCCTAAATCTCTACCGATTCGGCTGTTTTTCCCGGTGATGACGATCGACTGTCAGAAATATAAAAGAAAGTTTCAAGAATGAGAAGTGTATAAAGCCGAAGACACGAGGGATTTTTTTCGAGGATGTTATATTATTCTCCTCATTTTGTATGTTTTTATTGTAACTGGTTTTCTAGCCTAATTAATGGACGAGCATGCTCCAAATATGTTTAGATTGGTGTTACAATTTTTAAGGATATTATATATAATTTTGAAATAAGAAATTTTATTTTATAAGTTAATTATGTACAAATATCTTCAAGTCTACGAATTTTAATTAAGTTATAAATTAATTAATTGAATATATTGTGAAATTCGTATTATTATACTAAAAAATATTTTTGAGATTAATTAATTATATAATTTAAACGGATGTAAATTTAACTTTTCTAATATTTAATTATGAATTAAATAAAAGTAAGTTGGATATAATACATATGTATTAAGTAAGTGGTCATGGATCTTAGAAGTAGATATCAACACAATTATTAATTATTAAATATCTCTCTCTCTCTCTCACACACACACACACATATAATCTTATTCTACTACAAACCGCCTTATTATACAAACTAAAAACTCACCTGGAATATCACTAAATTTTAAAAAAAAATATCACTAATTTCTATACCTCCCTCTCCATCTTTCCCGCCACCTCCACCTCCATCTCCGCCACCACCTCCACCTATGCCTCTGCCTCCTTCATCTCCGCCGCCCCCTTTCAGTTTGCAACCCCAGTTCAGCGCCCCCGCCATTATCCTCCACAACCCCACTTCTTTCAACCCGCCATAAACACTCAAAACTTCCGCCACCATCATCTATACACTAATCACAACAATGATGGTTATGGCTTCCACTGATATGCTACCGTTATCTCTTTTGTATGGAGGAGTCGAAAAAAGAGAACCCCAATACGCCACCAGATTTCGAATAAACAACCGGACTTCCCTCGCCTAGACTACTTCATAGAGTTTTGGTGCTTACTTGGTGTAAAATGATAGGGACAGTCGTCAAAAATTAGGGATGGCAAGATAATCTGATCTGACGGATGTCTGATCCGAAACCCAAAATTTTGGATTTATCGAACCCGATTTTTTTGATTTAGATTTGGATATTAAAAGTATATTGATCCGAAACCCGATCCGAAATCCAAAACCAATCCGAACCCGAAACCCGAAAAAACCCGAATATATAACATTATATATACATATATAATATTATAAATATATATATATAGGCAATTGCTCAAATAGAAACCTCTAAAATAAAAAGGGAACTGATAGATCAGCTCCACATTTTACTATTTAAGCTCCAATTCTAAATTTTATAACACATTTATCCATGCTTTCTACACATGTTTCATCCATATTTATATGTGGTAATGCGATTTGGATGGAGGAAAAAATTTGATTGGAGTTTAAATAGTAAAGTTTGGAGCTTATTTATCAATTCCGAATAAAGACTAAAATACAAATCAAGAGAAACTATAACTAAATGACATCACCCACCCCCTATATGTCATCACCCACCCCCTATATGTCATCACCCACCTAGGGCCCACTCTCTCCCCCACTCAATCCACCCCGGGCCTGCTAGGGCCTCGCCAAGGCACCGCACAAGCCCTGGACAGGCTCCAGACAGCTTTAAGAGCCAAAACTTGGCCCCACCATGGTCCCACTAGGCCCACCCCGCCCCTACTAGGCCCCGCATAAACCACGTCTAGGCCCATCTCCACTACTAGAAAAAAGGGCTTAGACATCGGCTAAAAACCGATGTCTATTAAAAACAGGACTGATGTCTTCGCATGTGATGTAAAAGGTAGGGGTCTTAGACATCGGTTTTTAACTGATGTCTACCCCCACCTTTCACAACGGTTTTTGACCGATGTATATTTACCTAATTTACATTAGCTGCTCTGAAATGACTGATGTCTATGTTTGTCTTTTACATCAGTTTCTCAATATAACTGTAATCTTTTTTCATATTTGACATCAGTTTTTTTTAACAAATGTAACAATTAAAATGTCAAAACAAATCAACAATTAAAATTCCAAATCAACAACTATCGCCAATAGCTACACCAAACATATTTGCATTCAATCCACCAACTAATTACATAATTCATGTACTTGTACATCGAATGTCAAAGATACCAAAAGCAATACTACTTCATAAGTCATTGCAACTACACATTGAGTTCATTATACTCCCAAAATCAGCAGTTCTAAACAAAACCTAAAATCATTATATTCCCAAAGTCATTGCAACTACAATTATTGGACAAAGTTCTTTCAATTGTCCATCTGTCCATGTGAAAATATGGACATACTTCAGGCAGACTGCAAGTCCCCCAATTGTGTGGTTATGAGGACCACCCTGTAAAAATGATTCATTCACGTTAAATTTGCTTTGGAGAATAATATCACATTGGAATCATATAATCAAGTTAAGTCATTCATGGTAATAGAGCAAGAACAGAGAACTACCTGTAAACTTGCAAAAACCGCATTGTTGATAGCAGATTCTAAATAAACAACAAGAACAGGATCCTTTTTGAAGAAAATAATACCACTTCTGGGGACTCTCAAAGACTGTTAAGTAGAGTTTGTTAGCTTGTGTACACACCAAACTAACGAGGCACACTGAGATTGCTTAACATATACTAACGTGATAAGCAGCGAAATACAAATAACTTGTAAAATTAGGAACAACAGATATATAGTGAACATTAAATGAAACTATATATCCAGGGCAGTACTTTATGTATAAAAATTAACATTCTACATTGTATCATATAAAATTCAATCAAAGAAAGTATTTAAGTGCTAACTATTAGAGAAGTATCCTAGAGGGAACTTTAGAATCTCCATGCCCATGTATAAATGTAAAAACAAAGTTAGGGGTGTATCCTTTTAAGTCGTAATTAACACTACTATTGTAATTTTAAGAGGTGTAACGGTGTCTGTTTACACCATCAACGATACCAAATTACGTAGGATGCCAACCCAGTTTTAATATTTAATCTACAAGGTACAACAGATAAAATTGATTAAATATAGAGTTACAGTAAAGTATCTAACAAAAAACTAGCTGAAAGTGAAAATATACTAGTTCTCATTACTTGTATTTGGCCACCCTGGCCTTTGGCCATATCGATCACTTTGATATAAGATCCTTCATCAACTGGCTCATAAATCTAATAGAGACATGAATAAAATATGTTAAAGTATCCACTTGAAACCACTATGAGCAAGAGTAGTCATTAATTTATGTTTGTAATTAATATGCAGACGGCAGCCCAAACTCAATTAGACAAAAGAAATTACCAGAGCACAGACTAGTCGCTCTGAGATAAAAACCCACACCTCCAAACTCGAACTCAAGTCTACAGACCAGAGCACGCACCAAACCCACACCTCCAAACTCGAACTCAAGTCCGAGATCTGTTGAAAAAATGAAATAAAGGAGGGGATTAGTGTTTTAATCGAACAAATGTAAGATTAAGAGGAGAAAGCAACCTTTTTCCGCACAAATGGAGCTCGATTTGGACGAAAGTGGAAACTAGGGTTCATCGCCATTGAAAGAGGGAAGAACGGGGTGAATGAAATTTGGACAAAAGTGTTATTAGTTTTGCTAGTTTATTTAGTTTTGTGTCATTTTCTTTTATTTTTATGGGTATGTTTGGACAAGTGTTATGTTTTTTGAACAGCACACGGGAGAATATTCTAAGGGGAGGATTTCGTTTGTCAAAAAATTGGCCAAAGGGGGAAAAATAGTGGGAGAGCGCGGTCAATTTTCTTAAAAACATATTTTATACATCGGTTTTGGTCGTAGGCGATGTCTAGATTTTTAATAGACATCGGTTTCTAAATATTCGATGTCAAATAGGCTTTTAACATCGGTAGTTTTTCTAACCGATGACTAAAGTGTGATGTCTAATCCGGTTTTTCTAGTAGTGCTCGGGGCCCATCATTGGTCCCAAAATCCTTATGATTCTACTTAATCGCATTGGTTTGTATTTAGTTTATATTTTAGTAGTTTGTATTGGAGTAGGACCCTCTATATATATATATATATATATATATATATATATATATATATATATATATATATATATATATAGGGGAGGGTTCCGGTACAAACTTTTTTAGTTAAAAACTTACAAACTTTTTTACACCATCAGATCTAAACAAAACAAGCGGCTGAGATTAAAACATTTTGAAAAGGCGCGGTGGCAGTTTTGTAAATAACTGCAAGCCGCTCGTTTTCTGACACATTAATTAAAACGCACGATCTCCTAAATATTTAACTGCACGAAACCGCCATAACACTCAAACGGCATTACACACAAACCCACTGCTACACACAGCGATTTTCGATCATCATCTTCAGCAAATCTTCAGCAAATCTTAATCAACTGCAAGTCTACATTCTCAAGCGAAGTCGTCGTTCAACTCTCAAGATCTTGATCACTAACAATGGCTCCAAAGAGGAAAAGTGATGAATTACAGAGCGTCGCTGGTAATATCTCTACATTATTTCGTAAAAGCTTTGATTTTATAGTTTCAGTAAATTTAGGTTAAATGTTTGAGATATTTGTGCATTTTTTTCCAGTTAGAGATTTTAGGTTAATTTTTTTGATTTTAGGTTATTCGGTTTAAAAAGTGTTGAATGTTTGATATAATGTTGAATGTGATAATATACGTTTTTCTCCCTAATGGCTCTTAGGGAGATGCAAGAAGCCGCAAAAACTATCAGCTGCTGCTCCAACGGATACATATGTCAAAGAATTGACAACAAAAATTAAGGAAGGCCTTGCTGCTGAAGTCGAGGAAAAAGTGAAGAAAATCCAAGAAGAGGTAGATGAGCAGGTAAACAGGAAGGTGCAACAAAATTTGGCATCGGTCCTTAAGAAACTTGGTGAAGCAAACCCGTTCACAATTGATGTTACAGAGCTGTGTGCACATGTGGCCAGTGACAATGACGATGGCACACCAATGACTAAAGGCACCAGCTTCTAGTTTGCTAATAGTATGGTTGTTTAGACTTTGGTTCTTTGAAGTTATTTTGACTAGCTAATAGTATGGGGTTATATATCTAGACTTTTTGTTATTAAACTGTTAGTTTGCTGGTAGTTGGTCGATTCTGGATATTATGTTGGTTTAGCTGTGGATTTGATGTTGGAGTAAATTGGATTTGATGTTGGTTTTTGTATGTTTACAATGGTTTGTTGAAATGATGGACAAATTTTGGGAAGTATTGTATTTTAACAGTAGAATTGCAAATTTTTTTGGATAAAATGTTGCAGTAGCCTATTTAAATGTTGCAAAACTTGTATTTCAAAACTGTTGCAGTATAGGAAAAATATGTTGCCAATTTAGCTGCTGCCACCTGGCAACTTGATGGCCCCCACGTGGGCCCCACAGTGGCCCCCACGTGGGCCCCACAATGGCCCCCACGTGGGCCCCACTTTTTTAAAAAAATAAAATTACTCTAAGGTAACATAATTTTTTGTTGGAGTAGGAGAATAAAATGTTAGATTAAACACTCTTTGCTAACATATCTCGGTTGTTGCTGTAGGCAAACGATATGTTGCCTTAGACCCCCTAAGGCAACGGCAAAAATCCTATCATAAAATAAATGTTGCCTTAGCCCTTTTATGGGCCTTTAGCAACATATTGACCCCATTCTGCAACAATTTTTTTATGTTAGATAAGGCCTTTTATGGTGTAGTGTGTTTTGAATAGTAAAAAATGTTTTGAAGTATTGAATATTTCGATTTTTATTTGTTGAATTTGTACTTAAAGTATGTTGAACATGTTTGAAAATCTTGTTGGAATGCTGTTGCCAGTAGATATTGTGTTGAATTTGTGAATGATTTGTGTTGAACATGTTTGAAAAATTTGTTGCAATGCTGTTCTCAGTGGATATTGTGTTGAATTTGTCAATAATTTGTGTTGAACATGTTTGAAAACCTTGTTGCAGTGCTGTTGCCAGTAGATATTGTGTTGAATTTGTGAATGATTTGTGTTGAACATGTTTGAAAACCTTGTGGCAGTGCTGTTCCCAGTAGATATTGTGTTGAATTTGTGAATGATTTGTGTTGAAAATGTTTGAAACCCTTGTTGCAGTGCTGTTGCCAGTAGATATTGTGTTGAATTTGTTAATGATTTGTGTTGAACATGTTTGAAAACCTTGTTGGAATGCTGTTGCCAGTAGATATTGTGTTGAATTTGATAATGATTTGTGTTGAACATGTTTGAAAACCTTGTTGCAGTCCTGTTGCCAGTAGATATTGTGTTGAATTTGTGAATGATTTGTGTTGAACATGTTTGAAAACCTTGTTGCACTGCTGTACCCATTGTATATTGTTATTGATATTGTGTTGAATTCTGTTGAACCTATAGTTAAATACTTTAATTTGAAGAACAAAAACAATGATTTAATAAAGAATATAAGTGATTAAATTTTGTCAGATGCACCTATTCAGGAAGATCCTTTACTAGCAATTCTGCGAAATCCTACAAGGACATCATCACAAGAAAGATATGTTGTACAATGTTTAACTGAAATCTTTTCTAGTGAGAAATCACAGAATGTTCAGTTATCAACATCGATATGTCCTACAAAATCACTAACTGGTATAGTGATGATCTCTGTATCCACCAGTACATATCAAACATCGATATGTCCTACAGAAGCTGCCATTGCTAATGATGAGGAATTTGATAACTCATACTTATCTGTTGAGTTACAGAATGACTCTGATGAATGGTTAGCACTACAGGTGGAAAGAGGTTTGATAATTGAATTATTTAAATGTTATGAATTTTTAATAGCTGTATTGTTCATATTTCATTATATTTTCTTTGAACAATATGTTCTTATTTAATTGCAGGGAAAAACTCAGATACATCTGATACATCTGAATATCAACCTACTGATCAAGAAGAATCAGTAGAGACGTCAGATGAAGATCAGCTAATTTCAACAATGAGAGATAAGATTTTAAAAAAAAAGGGAAAAGGAGAGTCAAGCACTGGTGCAAAAAAAAGAAAGGAAAAAGGGAAAGCTAAGGCAAAAGAAAGCCAAAAGGGAAAGCAGAGGCAAGATGAAGATGAAGATGAAGATGATGAAGATGACGAAGAAGACATACAAAAGCCAAGTTCTGCAAGGGATTTCTCCAACAGAACCAGAACAAGAAACTCACCTTCAAAATTCTGTGAAGTTTTAAGTCAACTATCTGCAGAACAAACACAATGGATACGAGCAACAGGATTTCATGAGCTCCTTAATTTTTCAATTAAGGAGCTTCCACATAGACTGGGATTTCAACTGCTCAAATCGTTTGATGAGGACAAATGTGTCCTAAATTTGGAATGTGGTGAAATTCCAATTACTGAAGAAGATGTACATCTGGTTCTAGGATTACCAAAGGGCACTCTTCCTGTTGAACTTGAGACAGATGAAGATTCACAGGCAGAAAAAGAGAAACCTTTTAGAGCACAGTTTGGAAAAAGTCATGTTAGGACAAGTGATCTTGTCAGTGAGATTAAGAAAGGCACTGCTGATGATCATTTTAAGACAAACTTTCTGGTTTTAATGGGGAACACTCTCATTCAAACAGTGTCGAACGGGCTTGTTGATCAGCGACTAGTTCGATTTAAAGGAGATATCAATCGCTGCAGTGTCTACAATTGGTGTTCTTATCTTTTGCAGAGTTTAAAAAATTGTAAAAAGGAATGGGCAAAGGATCCAGCAACAAAGTACTTTTGTGGACCTCTGGTTTTCCTCATTGTAAGTATATATTATCTATATTTTGTTGAATCTAATATTACAATTTGTTGAATCTAATATTTTGTTGAATCTAATATTTTGTTGAATCTAATATTAAAATCTGTTGAATTCTTGTTCCCAATGTTGAACATGTTGAATTTCTTTTTGAATTGTGTTGAACATGTTCAAAAATATATATTGTCATTATAACATATTTTTTTATGTTATATGTAGTTGTTCTATGTGGATAGAGTGTGGATTAAAATTGAAACTGAAGTTGTCCGCACCATACCAAGATTCACAGCTTGGTCAGATAAAGATTTGAGAGCAAGAGAAAGGAAGGAAACTTCTGAAAATTTATTTGGAAAAGGAAGAATCAGGTCTGCAGATGAAAGCACTGAACAGACACAAGAAGTTGATAGAAATCTTGATGAAGAAAGAAAGAGAGTAAGTAAATATATGACTTTGTTTTTTTGACTTGCAATATTTTGTTGAATATATTAGTTTGTTTCTTTTCGTTGAAATATGATGTTGAATCTGTATATCAATTCTGTTGAATATGTTAGATTGTTTTTTTTAGTTGAAATATTTTGTTGAATCTAAAATTAAAATTTGTTGAATTTGTTAGGATATGTCTTTAAGTTTCAATATTTTGTTGAATATATATATCAATGTTGTTGAATATATGATATTGTTTTTTACAGGAACAAATGATTGTTGAATTAGAGAATTTGGCTTTTATCTTGGTTGAAAGTCGAAAGCAATTTGATGCTGCAAACAGACAATTCAACAAATGTTTGAAAAGTTGTATTGATTACAACACTGTAAATAATAATGAAGAGTTTCTGACGAGGGTTGAAGCTGCCCAAGTTTTTGTCTGTAGTGAGGCTGACCAATTTGAAAATCAATCAAGGCAGCAAGAAAAAGAAACTGACGGAGCTTCTCAATATAATTTTGAACCATTGGGCAATCCGGTTTCTGAAGAAAGAGAAGTTCAAGCAGAAAAACAAGCTGAGGAAGAAAGACAAGTAGAAAAGGAAAGAAATATTCAGGAAGTTGAGGAAGAAAGAGAAGTTGAAACAGAAAAAGGAGCTGATGGAGTGCAAAAAGAAATTGAGAAAGAAAGACCTGTTGAAAAGACTGTTTCTCCTGTTCAGTCATCAAAAGAAATTGAGCAAGAAAAACCAGTTGAAAAGACTGTTTCTCCGGTTCAGTCATCAAAAGAAATTGAGCAAGAAAAACCAGTTGAGAACACTGTTTCTCCGGTGCAGTCATCAATGGGAAGTGAGGTGATCAGAATGCTTGATGCTGCTGAAAAGGATTACCAAGAAAAAATCAGGGCCCAAGAAATGGCAAGCAACGTAAATGTTGTTGGGATAGCAACGGAGGCTGTATCTGGGCTTCACGATGAACACACCAGTGATACTGAGATGCCTGTTGCTGAACACGGAGCTGATAAAGAAGAAGCAGTTGAAGAACAAGCAGCACCAGAAGCTCTTGACGTCAGTTCACGTAAAGCAGCACAGCTTGTTAAAAAGGTAAACTATTAAGAATTTTTAATATAATATAGTCGTGGGTTTAATATCACTTTATTCAACTAGTTCAACTGCCCAATAACCCATGTTCAACTTTTGTCTGTGTTGAACATGGGTTCAATCCAGGTTGAACATAGTTTATTTCTATAAACCAACTCAACCCCAAACATTATCTCGTAAGTGTGTGATTAGGGTTATAAATTGAAATAAAAAATGACATCTTTCTATACCCCCAACCAAACCCTTAAGAGTTTTTGTTATGTAGAGATTGGATCCATTTTATTCTCTATTTTAATTAATTTTACTGTTTTAGTATATTAAATTTGTTTTAGTTCAACAGCCGATTAACCCATGTTCAACATTCATCTGTGTTGAACATGTGTCCAAATGAGGTTAAACATGGGTTACTTCTATAGTGATTAACTGAATGTTATAATGATCAATAGGATGGAAAGAAAGTAAAAATTATATTCAACACATCAAGAAGGATGAATGTAGTATCTTCAACTGTTCCTCCTCCACAGAAGCTGACAATAAAAACAACTGCCCAACCAAATGTGCAAAGCTCTGGAGAAGTCCTTCCTAGTTTTTCTTTAGGATTGACTCAAGTTGAAAAGGAAGCAGAGCTTGAAAGACAGCGAAAATCAGAAGAAGAAGCTGCACAGGTGGACAAGGGGAAAAGAATAATACATGCAGCTGAAGTGTTGAAATCTCCCTGGAAAATAAGGTTAACAAGAATCAGCACAAAGATTAACAAAGAAGAGCAAAAGTTGAAAGATTGGCTTCTGACAATTGATCCAGAAGGATAGTAAGTTTCTTTTAACCTCCAGTCAAATTAAGATTTTTGTTGAATATTGTATCATTTTATGTTGAGTATATGGATAATATTTAATAATATTTGTGTTGCAACAGTTTCCTTTACTTTGACACTGCAAACGCAATTCTGGACAATTCAAATTGCATTTCTTTCCAGCCGAAACAGTTGGTGACAGCACAAGTTGTTGATGCTTTCTGCCACATTCTGAATATGAATGAAATGTATAAAGCAGAACAATCACCTCTGAGACTATTTGTTCCTCATCATGTGACTGTAAGTGAATTGTCAATAGAATTTAAAAAGTAAAATATATCATTATACCATGTGAATAACATTTTATGATTACTTGTAGGTCTATGTTTTGAGACATTCAAATTCAGAGGAGGAAGAGCAACATTTCAAAAAGTTTGTAAGAGATTTTGATGATGTTCTGGCTGCTTATGATCACATCAAATTCAACAATGTTGACTTGGTAAAATATTTACTTCATTATTCAGTGATATTATATATATGATAACTATAATTTTAACTTATTTTAATGTTGCTGCATGAATGACTAATTATCTGTATATAATCATGTATTTAATATCACTGTATTCAACTACTTCAACAGCCCAATAACCCATGTTCAACATTTGTCTGTGTTGAACATGGGTGCAAAGGAGGTTGAACATTGGTTATTTCTATACCCCAACCCAACCCTAAACCGTATCTCATAAATATGTGACTTAGGGTTGAAAATTAAAATAACAAATGAGGTCTTTCTATACCCCCAACCAAACCCTTTTGAGTTATTGTTTTTATCTTCTACTGATCAGAAATTTAACAGTGTTGAACATGGCTACAAAAAGGGTTGAACATGAGTTATTTCTCTACTCCAAATCAAACCCGAAACACTATCTCGTAAGTATGTGATAAGAGTTAGAAATTGAAATAAAAAATGACATCTTTCTATACCCCCAACCAAACCCTTATGATTTTTCATTATGTAGAGATTGGATCCTTTATATTCTCTATTTTAATTAATTTAAATGTTTTAATATAATTCTTTGTTAAATATCACTGTATTCAACTAGTTCAACAGCCCATTAACCCATGTTCAACATTTATCATTGTTTTTACTGTTTTGAGTTTTTGATTTTTAGACACAGCATTCATTATATACTCTATTTTTATTAATTTTACTGTTTTAATATTTTCCAACAGATTTTCTTCAGCATGACAGTTTCCGACCATCACTACCTCTTATGTTTCAACATAAAAAAACCAAGTTTTGAGGTTATTGATAGTAGTGCTCTGCAGCCAGATTTCGATGCAAAGTACCAGCAAATACCTCAAAATATTGTAAGTAATTACTACTTTATTAAAATGATCATATTCTTTTTTGACTTGAATTTGACATGGAATTCTCTCAATTAATGTATGCTTTTTAACAGAGAAACTTCCTTGTAAGATACATGGTTTTAAAAAATCATTCAAAGGCGAAGGACATAGCTTCTCTTGTGCCTGTTAGATTGGAAATGAAGTGGAGAACTGAGCACAATCATATTGATTGTGGTCTTTTTGTCATGAGACACATGGAGCACTACCAGGGTGTTTCAAAAAATTGGGATTGTGGACTCGCTGTTGAGGGAAAAGTCCAAGACCAACAGCTAGATGTTCTGAGGACAAGATATGCACACCAGATTCTATTGCATGAATGCAACAAACAGAAGCATCATGTGGAGTATCAGATTTTTAATGAACATATGAAAAAAGCTGAATTGGAGAAGCAGAAAGCGAAAGAAAAAAAGGAAAAGGATACTAAAGCTCCTGCAAAAAGACAAAGACGTGCCTAAGCACAATTTGATCAGACTTTTAAATCTTTTGCTTGTAAATATATTGCTATTATGTGCATTTTGCATAATACATAATTCCTTGGTCACCAAGAAACAGATATGTAATTGCATGAATGCTAATTGATCTGTATATAATTGTTTCTTTAGTATCAATGTATTTTATATGTACTATTCTTCCCCAGTTCAACAGCCCATGAATCCATGTTCAACATTTATCTGTGTTGAACATGGGTACAAAGACAGTTGAATTCATGAGTTATTCTATATCCCAAATAAAACCCCAAACAATATCTCGTAAGTGTGTGATTAGGGTTATAAATTGAAATAAAAAATGACATCTTTCTATACCCCCAACCAAACCCTTAAGATTTTTTATTATGTAGAGATTGGATCCATTTTATTCTCTATTTTAATTTGTTTTAGTTCAACATTATTTATATACAAATTCAAGAATGAAAATATATAATTTTATGCTAATTGATCTGTATATAATTGTTTCTTTAGTATCAATGTATTTTATATGTACTATTCTTCCCCAGTTCAACAGCCCATGAATCCATGTTCAACATTTATCTGTGTTGAACATGGGTACAAAGACGGTTGAATTCATGAGTTATTCTATATCCCAAATAAAACCCCAAACAATATCTCGCAAGTGTGTGATTAGGGTTATAAATTGAAATAAAAAATGACATCTTTCTATACCCCCAACCAAACCCTTAAGATTTTTTATTATATAGAGATTGGATCCATTTTATTCTCTATTTTAATTTGTTTTAGTTCAACATTATTTATATACAAATTCAAGAATGAAAATATATGTGTTCAACATTATTTATATAGAAATTCAAGAATGAAAGTATATCTGTTCAACATTATTTATATAAGAATTCAACAAAACAAAACTTCAAAATAACAAATATTCAACTATACAAAAACTAGAGTTCAAAATTGTCACCCATGCCACTTTCACTGTTGTCTGTACTTTGTTTTTGTTTCTTCTTCCCAGCAGAATTCTCATCCAAATTTTGCATTTTTCTTACAGGACAATTCCTAAAGTCATGATAAACTTCTGTCTTGCAATACCTGCAAATCCTCTTTAGTTTACCAGAAAGTATAGTTGATTTTTCAGCAGCACTCTTAATTCTCTTTGTTCCACACCCTTTGTTCCGACATTGATTTGGAGGCTTGACTTCAATGTTAACTGGAATCTCTGATCCAATAAACTTTTCAACAACATCTTTCTTGTTTCCCACAACTAGCTTCCCTTCAAATTTCCAACCACGTAACTTCTGTTTTACATCTTTTAGACAACTTTGAATCAAATCAAGTGCTTCTTTATTGTCACCAGCCAACCCCATACACGAATTGAAATCAAACCAAATATCATTCACAATAACACTAAATTTCTCTTTATCATCACTTGATGTGCTTGAAACAAATCTTGTTGCATTTTTCTCAGCATTTTTCATCCATCTATTCAGAACAAGATGCCTTGGGAGCTTGTGCACAGGAACTTGTTTTAATGCAAGAATCAAATGACTGCATGGCAAACCAATTCTTTCAAACATCCTACAAGAACACTCAAGTTTATGATTTTCCAAAATGTGCAAAACCTGTACCAAATATAAGTGATTTAATATCAAATATAAAATACATACAAACATGAAAAATAAATTACATATATTCAACACTACTAAAACATATATTCAACACAAATTGAATTGTATTTCAACACAAACTAAAATATATTCAACACTACTAAAACATATATTCAACAAAAATAAATATATACAACACCCCTAAGACATGTATTCAACAACCCTAAAACATATATTCAACACCCCTAAGACATTGTATACGAAATATACAATACATGCAAACATAAAAAATAAATTACACTAAAAAAGGCATTAAATAATAATCAAATGCAATCTACTAGTACTTCAGAAATACCTGAAATTCTTTAGCAGCTTTAAGATCATGTAAAACAAACTTCTTTACTTCAACACCACTCATATCCTTTATTACCAAATGGAAACAAGCATCTCGTACTTGTTTCTGGAATTTATAAAATATTTCACGTGTGTATAACTCTGCAGCATCCTTCTCCAAAAATAGTTTTGTATCAGTACTTGGGAACGCAACATTAGACTTATGATTCAAGTCTGAATTGATATTACGTTGCTTATCCATTGCAGTCTCAAAACGTAGATAAAACTGAGATAGAGTATCACCAGGTTGATGATAATGACTAAAAAATGAATTTGCACTTTCTGACCAAGATGTTGTCCGTAATATTCCTAATAAAGGATCTTCTTTGAAATATGCTGGAATCCATAAATGTCGGCATTCATACATATCACACAACCACTCATTGTCAGTCATCTTAAACTCATCCATCAAAGATTTCCAACCAGCTTCAAACTCAGATATATCCAAATTTTCACCCCATACAAAAGGTTTAAGCTTTGATAAAAATCCACCATCCATTGCCAATACCACACCAACCTAAAAATACATTTTAAAAAAAAACTAACAAATATCAGGCATACAAATTTCTCAACATAAAAAATAGATATATTCAACACTACTAAAACACATATTCAACAACACTACTAAAACACATATTCAACACAAATCAATATATTCAACACCCCTAAGACATGTATTCAACACCAATAAAACATATATTCAACACAAATACATATATTCAACACAAATGTTATGGAGGTTCAACAGAACATACCTTGGATGGAAATTTTTTCATGATGTGCCACATACAAAGACGATGCCTTGTCTTTTCTTTATCAAACACATCAGCAATTGCTTGTTTCATTGCAGCACATTGATCAGTCAATATGCATAATGGATGTCGCCCCATACAATTTAGTAAAGCTTGAAAAATCCATTTGTAATGAGCTATATCTTCTTTTGAAAGTAGACCAGCACCAAAAGTTACACACTTTCTATGATTGTCAACACCACAGATTGGAACAAAAACCATGTTATACCTGAAAACAAATATATGTTTATTAAGAATTGAAGAAAAAAGAGAATAAGCTATACACAAAATACTTTAGAAAATAACATAAATTTCTTACTTGTTAGTACTAAATGTGGCATCTACTGAAATAACATCACCAAACACATCATAGTTTCTACGACCAACACAATCTGCCCAAAATAACTTTGTCAATTTTCCAGACTCATCCACATCATGTTCATAGTAGAATCTGCCATTAGAAGAATCCTTCAAAGATTGAAATTTATTCAATATTACTTGTGCATCTGCATTCCCAATTATGTTCTTCAAGTCTCTATTCCAATTTTTAAAATCAACAACTGTTGCCCCAATCTGGTCATACCCTCCAACAAACTCTTTCATTAAACCAAACGCACGAGCAGGACCTATTCTGACTTTTGAACAATCAAATGCAAAATTTTGATGTGCAACAGTCATTGACCGGTTTGCCTTCAAAAACTTCTTACCATCAGCACTAGCAAACCTATGATTATGTTGTTCAATAAACAAAGTAATCTCATATATTGAACCCTTCGTATGTTTCACCACAATCATAGCAGGACATCCACATCTAGTAAACATACTTTTCCTCTTTTGTTTTGAACAAAATGAGCCATCATCATTCTTCTCACCATTTTTAGAATAAAAGCCTTCTCGTGAACAGTGAAAACGTTTCGATTGAATACGTCCATCTCGATATCGCTTCTCACTACCACGCCTAATATCAAATCCACAAGAACGACCATAATCAACATAAAAATGCGCAGCCTCATCTATACTCCTAAATGATTTTCCAACATTAGGTTTACTATCAACCATACAAGGCAACCAATACGTTGTAGAACCTGGAGATACATATTTACGCGAAGACAAATCATCAACTTCTCCCAAAGACAAATCATCATCTTCTATAGCCACAACATCCATAGGCAATGTATTAGCATCAAAGTTTTGAGCAATTTTATCACCAAAACCTGAAAAAGTTATAGAACTAAACTGAAAATCCCAAAACATTATATTCAACAGTTACACATAAACAAAGTTCAACATAAAGAAAACAAAGATTCAATAAATATCTTGTTCAAATCCCAAAAAGTACTCAAGTAAGAGTAATCATACAAAATTGATACTTATATTCAACAAACACTTATAATTACAGTCAACAAATTAAATACAATTATAATTCATACTTATAAGTACACTTATAAGTCATTATATTCAACAGATGCACGTAAACAAAGTTCAACATAAATACAACCAGAATTCAACATATTTAAGTCATATACATATCGTTCAACAGAATTCATACTAATATTCAACAAACACTTTATAATTACATATAATAATTGATTCATATACAACTCGTTCAACAAAAGTTAATCATACATTCAACGAAACAACAAACATTCAGATTAAAAAAAGAATCTACAAACTAAACTCAAAGAAAATCATGTCGTACCTGAATTCAAGTCCATAGCACAATCGCATACAAGAAGAACAATCGTACAGAGTAATAACCAAATCTCCACCTAAAAAAACAAATTTTTTATTATAATATTCAATCGAACACCACAAAACACCTCCAAACAACCTAATCCCGACGAATACAGTACAGGCGTCAAAGAAAAAACAATAAAACAAGTAAAACACATCAAATCGTATATCTCGAGCTGAAGAAAACAACTAAACAGCAAATTTATGTAAAAAAAACAGTAATTTACCTTCAAGTATGCATAAATCTGTAGTCGAAAACCGCGTTGTTCTCTCTCCAGCTCAGAAACTCGCCGTCGTCTCTCTCCGATGCGTCTTCTCTCTCTAGCCGGCAAAAATTTCCAACAAACAATAATACGTTCTGTTAATTTTTTAGTTTATATAGGTTATAACTGTTTAAACGTAAATTGACTAAATTACCCCTCTATTATAAAATTTTAAGTCAGCCCCAGCCCTAGGATCAAATCTAATCTGATGGCCCAAAAAAGTTTGTAAGTTTGTAACTTAAAAAAGTTTTTATTTGATCCCATTCCTATATATATATATATATATATATATATATAATTTTGTATAACTTTATATATTACACATTATATTAAATTATATATAATATCCTTGTATATTATTTTATATACTGGACATTATGCAATATACATATTATTGTATAATTCAAACGAGTGATATGGTGAACAAAACATTTTCGAGTGATAAATATTGTTAACTGGGCTGATTAATAAAATATTCATTATACATATATAAAAAAAATTGATATGGTATAATAGTTGAAGTTGGAACATTAAAATTCATCTCCCCCGATTGCTCCATATCGCGTGTTCGATTTCAAGTGATTTCAATATTTATAATTATAGATATTTTTGGATTTTAGGCTCCAGTTTTGGGTATACCTGAATCCGATCCAAAATCCATTGGATTGGGTCCATTTTCGGGTATTTTTCAGGTTCTGGTATGGATAGAAATTTCGGGTTTGAATATGGATTTTGTCATACCCGACCCAATTGCCATCCCTGGTGATCTAGTCATGGGAGAAATCACTAATCCTTGCAACACATCATTATTTTCTAAAGAGAATATCACTAAATTATATTGGTTTTATTTTTTAATTAAGGGTTGCTTTGTATTGGATCACTAGCCTATATATATAGGCAAGTGCTCAAATACAAACTAACTTAGTGCACAAACTACACCTCCAATATCCACTCCACCTCCACATTCTCCTCTTGCACCACTCCACCAACGTCACCTCCTCCACCTCCGTCGTATTCATCTCCGCCATCTCCATTGTTTTACTACCAATTTAAAGGCATTGCTCGATTTTGTTTATATATTATATATGCTGAATACTCTTGCTGAAACTGTTGCACCATTAGCTCCTTTTATGTCCACCACCTTCATCTCCACCCCACCTCCACTATCTCCACCACCGGCATCGGCACCAGAATTGAGTACAAGAACAGATTCACCGATTTTTACCAATTCCTAGAAATTTTCACCGATTTTGCAACACAAATTACTAAATTCTAAAGAGAATATCACTAATTTATGAAGCGCATATTAGTAATTTGTACAGCAGAAATCATCGATTTCTGTAAATATATCAACAGGTATATCAAAGTTTTGACAATGTTATAATCCATGACAAAGTCTAGTCGTTCACATGATTGAAAGAGTGAGAGATAGTCGAAAAACGATTAGTGAAGCGGAAGGGAAAGGTTGGAGGTGGTGATGGCGGATAACGGACGGAGGTTGTGATAGTGGAGACACGGCGAGGATAGTGATGACAGGGAGAGGGAGGGACACAGTTGGTGAAGATAATGGTGAAATCTAGGCCGGCCGGTGAGGTGGGTGGTGTTGTTGGCCTGGGTGTGACAACAGACGTGGAAGGAGGGGAAAGATCAAGGGCAGATCTAGGTGGGGGGTTGCTATGCTGGGTTATAAGTGCAGGTGAGTGCCTTTAGTAATTTAAGGAGTTTCAATATTGGTTTTTAGTTTATATTTTAAGGTTGGTTATATATATATATAGGCTCATGATCAAATAGAAACCACTCTTAAAATAAAAACTAGAAACCAATACAAGTTAGTGATATTCTCTGTGCAATTTAGTGATATTCTCTTTAGGATTTAGTGATCTGTGTTGCAGGAATTTGTGAAAACTTGCAGAGACTGCCCACAATCTCCAGATATGTTCCGGAAAATGCTCAGAATATCAAGATCTGTTCACGTTTTCGATTCAGATGGTGGTGACGGTGGTGGAGATGGTGGAGGTGAAGGTGGAGATGGAGGAAGGATGATTGTAGCGGAGGTCTGGGCGGCTTGAAGTAGGGGGTTGGAGCGTTGCCGGAATAGTGGCGGCTCCACCGCAATTTGAAGTTGAGCCGAGATGGAGAAATAAGTATGAACGTGGCTGAAGGAGGTTGAAGCAGCGACCAAGATGGGGCTGGTGGATATTGTGTTGTTAGAGAAATAATGGAGGTGGAGATGGAGGTGGTGGCTATGGATGGGGCGGGCGGCATAGTGGTGGTGATGGTATATATATATATATATATATATATATATATATATATATATATATATATATATATATATATATATATATATATATATATATATATAGGCAAAATTCCTATGGAGTACAAGTTTTTTTGGAGTATTGGCGTACAAAGCATCCACCATTCCTTTGCTTTTCATCCAACGGCTGTTAAAGTATTGGCAGTTTTTTTTAATTTGTATTATTCATTCAAACACTGCTTACGAGTTCGTATATACGGTATAATACGTAGAGTATGTATTAATTTTTTGGCAGTTACAACATAGCTTGAAAGTAGGCAATTAGATTCTGATTAATAGCATGTATATTCATCTCTTGTATATCTGCTTTCTTGTTTCTTCCTACACTGCAACCCGGTCTGTTATCTTGCACAGTAGATCAACGCAAGGTCAATAACTAATCCGTTGCATAATTTGTTCTCTTCCGATCTAGGGTTGTCAGATGGCGAACGTCGAAGATCGTCCGGGTGAGTCTCGATGTGTATAAGTTGTTTAATTTGTACAGATGATGTCCTTCGTTGTTGTCAAGAGTTCTTCATATCGTTATTGATAAATCCTTCATGTTTGTAAATGTTTGGCTGAAATGTTTTGTATATTCAGTTTTTGTAATGTAATGCCTATAAAGCTAATGCTTTTATGTGTTAATATTGTAGTATTAGAGGTGCCACACATCGATTCTTTCGACTCTGAAAATTTAGAAAGTGATGTAACCTAGGGTTCAGAGATTTCTGGTTCTGATAAAGATGCAGAAGAACCCATCGAAAATGAAATTTCACAGGCTACATGTTACGTTGAACACGATGGCGTGAAGTACTGGACTCCTATATGCGAGCAGAATAAAGAGCGGACGTGAAGTTTCGATGCAAAATCAAGGGACAAGGAAGTGCCGCATTTGCAACAAAATTGCGCGCCACAACGCTCGTACTTGTCCTTATGGAAAACAGCCCCCTGAATCCTGAAGCTTACTCTGTTCCTCAGTACACAGTCCTTTTTTAAAATAAATTCCCTTTTGTTTTTTACAAATGATTGAATGAATATTTTGCACATTGCTATTTCAATTTATGTCACGATTTCATCTTTTTTTAGTTATTAAATTTGTTAGCTGCAACTGCGTCTGTCAGGATTTAACTTTCTTTTTCAACACAAGATACTACATTCAATAAATTTTGCATACATATTCTCTATGTTAAAAGAAAAAAACAACATAGCAACTGTTTTCTTCTACCTTGTATTTCATTCAAAACAATTTGTCCTTTTTGCTCCTTGCTTTATCGTGTATTTATGTTGCGACTTTAGTGTTCCTTTTTTCAAATTCTTCAACATATTACATAATCCGCGTTGCACTATCCTGTAAATATGAACTACATGTTATTCACTATGTCTACAGATTGTTGTTAGGTCCACTAACAAGATGTATACCACCTACATGACTACACACACTTAACACAAACTTTATCTAAGATGGAAAAAAGATTCACAAATACAATATGACTTTAAAACCAATTGAAAGACAAAACAGTAAAATGCAAAACATCACGTTTTCAAATCACACAGAACTATTCTAAATTAAATACCACAAACATGACATGACTTTATAGCCAACCGAAAGACAAATCAGTAAAATGCAAGACATCATGTTTCTTAAACACACAGAACTATATTAAAATACCAAGCGTGGAAAACCAAACCGCCTTACATAGTTATTCATAAAATGGTTTCAACCAATTTTTCTAGCATACATAAGAAGCAGGAGATTTGTTTTCTAAGATTGTACGCAATTACATAATTGTTTTTTCGAAACAAACAAATTAATTTGCTTTCATCTTTCCCAGACTATATTTCACCATCTTGTCCAACACAAGATGCCTTTTCTTGTTCTCCGTCTATAAGAGCATTTCGATGAGCATAAATGACTCGAAGCTTCTACAACACGCTCTTCTGATTATCCTGCACAACAATAGGAATTTTTTTACATTTTTGCATTTTAAAAGCTAGTAACCAATTTTTTTGACCAGAAAGTATTGGACACATACCCTCTCAGTCTGCAGACCACTCTTCCAGGTCACTCCATTCCCCATATAGGGCTCTAGGTGACGCATTAGAAATACACCACAGTCGACCATATTGTCAGTGCTAGACAAATTAGGAATCAAACCATTCTAAAATGTACAACACCAAACAAGGCACACTATCAGAACTCCAAGGGTTGTAAACGCAAGTGTTGCTGCACAGTTCACATCTTAACAATTGAATATACTACTAGAAACACGTCACTCAAGCATGTATGAAAACAATCAAGAGCAGAACATATTCTAATACTCCGCTGAAAAAAGTAGAAATAATTAAACTTGCGGTTTGTTAATCAAATTTCTCATATCTTCAACAATCTATAAAACGGCGCAAGACATTGCTCTATAAAACTATACTATCGGCTACATTGAATTCAGGTGCAGAACAAATCAAAAATGCAATGTCCTGAACAAAATGCATCGCTTCGTACACAAAAAAATTTCACTAATAAAAAGTAGCACTAATTACCAAGGACTATTCAGAATCTTCCACACCGCGCAAGACATTGCTCTATAAGAAAATACTACTAACTGCAGTGAAATCGGGTGCGGAACAAATCAAAATTGCAATGCCAAAAAAAAAAAGGAATCACTTCGTGCACAACAAAATTACACCAAAACAAGGCACGACAAACATGTGCTTCTGTACTGCGGATCACTGGCATTATACATACTACAATATAACCTTGCAACATCCATTTTTTTAACACGATAACAATCAATATATCACATGCAAAACAAATATCATTCAAATGTTGTCACAATCAAAATAAAAAATTTGCGGCACAAGTTTCGTATAGGCATGTAGCCTCGCAATAAAATCCAAATATCAATGTCTAAAAATGGGAGATTTGAATATTTAACCTAATAATCGAATTTCAAAGTGGATGTTGTATATATAAAATACCAATGTCATGACATGCAACACATATCACCTTCGGCCGGAACTCGGAATCCATGATACTAACCTGAACTCATTTTTGTACTTTGGGGTTATGTTCTTTACAATTTGAAAAGCCCCAAACCAAATTAGTCTTCTTGTCGTCAACTGCGGGATTGGATAGCGCGTGTATCTTGCGCTCCGTTTGTAACTGCCGATTTTCTACAAAGTTGAATGCGGGATCTGTAACTACGCGATTAGCGGAGATACGATAATGGATACGCTGTGTGTATGTATTTTTGTTTTTTGTTTTTAAAATCTATAGAACGCAGCATAATAATTAAATAATTTTAATCTGGGCCGCAGGATTGGATATGATCCAATGGTGAAAACAGAAGACTCCAAGTACTCTAAGTTCTACAAAGTTCACACTTTTTTGGATTGTTTGAGTCCAAAATCCCCACCATCTATCTTATTATCATTCAATGTCCTTTTTAAAAAAAAAATTAACATAGTGTACATATGTTTTTACGAAAGTATATTTTTCATATACGTTTTAAATAATGAACTGATAGTTACGAGTTTTCAGGACTTAATTATCATATTTATCATATTTATTGTAAAGCTTTTTCACTCCATTAAATATTCTTATAATGCATTTTCTTAAATGTTTATCATTTACATAATTCGTTTGTTCTGTGATATCCCTCGGATCCGAGAGGTCTGGATCTGCTGCCACTAATAAAGAAATTCAAGACCCATATTTTGGCTATAAGGTAAAATCAAATAATACAGAAGCTGGATATTTATAAAATGATTTAAAAAGAAAATCGATTTAACCTTTTGAAAACATGATCACATACAGACTATATTATTGAAATCAGAAGCCAAAATTATCAGAACTTATTATAACTTAAAGTACATCATCAGCTAAATTTTGATGAGAAGAATAATCAATAACCAAACTAACAAATTTATTTCATAATTAAATCAAAACTACACAATTCTAATCACAACTAGTTTCCATGATGTCTTTCAAGATACTCTATATGATCATTGAGGTGTAACTTAATCAATTGGAATCCGTGCCTAGAATTAATCTCGCGTGCATCCTGAATAGGCGAACCATATTTGTACATAGGTGAAAAAAGTAGAAGGAGTATAAAGAGTGAGCAATAATGCTCAGCAAGTATATAAACAGCTAGAACCACAAGATATAAATTAAATTGAATTAGAATAACAAGATATAAATTAAATTGAATTAGAATACTTGAATTAGTACAGTACATTTTAATATAAATGTGAACAGTTATAGATCAAAAGTTTATCAAACGTATCAATCGATATGTAAGGGATTCATAAGGACCTTGTTTGATTGGATGTAACTTAACACTACTTTCAACTTCCTTGGAAATGATCTAAGTTACGGTGTGTTTGGTTGGACATTCTTTAATTTAAGCTATGCAACTCATAGTTCCTGTGTATCCCAACTTCCATCAAAATGCCGCGACCTAGTTACATAGGTGAGACGTGGTAGGTCACATAGGTGAGACGTGGTTTTTTTTAGTTAGCGTGTGGATGTTTGATATTTATTTCAAACTTTCTTTATTAATTATATAATTATTATACATAAATAATATTTCATATAAATTACTTATTAATATACGTTAATCTTAGTTGAATTTTTACTTATTTTATATATGTTATAATTTTTTTCCCAATACTATTTATTATAATAATTTTATATTACAATATTTTTGTATGTCAATATTTTTAAAATCATTTTTGTATAATTTTAATTTTTTATTTTTTTCTAATATAACTATAACAATTATATCTTCTAAGTAGGTTGTTTTAAATAATATAGATTTTATTAATATAATTATAGTTATTCTTAATTATATTTTTATATAATGAAGTTATCTTACTATAGTATTTAAAATTTTGAAAAAGATGTTAATATAATTATAGTTACATACCAAACACGTATTTCATTAATATAATAATATATTAATATATCAACTCATTTTAATAATCTTTTTATTTATTTTAAATCTCAATATATAATTTTTATTTCTAATATTATATTAAAATTTCTATCATTTTATTTAATATTATATATTAAATAATTTTACTTTTTATATGTTATATAAATTTATCAATTTTGTATTACATAAATAATCGTTACACAATTACATGCATATATAAATCAAAATCACCAAACACAGTTTTTAGAGTTCCTCAGTTAACCGGCGGGCGGAGGGGTACCATGTCTTCTGGATTGTGTTGAAGGGAAGTTAAGACAACACCTAAATATGTCAAAAAATAACATAGTTGCAACTTGCATGTATTGAAGTAGAAGATTGATGAAGATCATATCCGAACATGTCTCCTAATAAAATCATTGCACTCACCAAAACAGCAAATTACGGGTTACTCCCTCCATCCCAAAATATTTATCTCAAAATAATTGAGTTTCTTTCTTTTCAATGCATATTTATCAACAATTTTTGATTCCTACCCTTTTATATTTATCATTTACAATGTACCATATAAGTAATACTGACCATGTTCTACTTAGAACCCCTAGCCTAAGAACCCTTACAACTTTTAACCTTATTTCTAGTATTAATCCTATTCTGCAGCAGAACTACACTCGGAAAAAATATCATATTTATGTATTATATTTTGAAATTATTTTTGAGCAAACACAACGATGCAAAAAATATGTATTTACATTTGAATCTTGAAAATCTATTTAAATTTTAGGGTGCTGCAGCAGAACTTGTGATTCTAAGATTTTATTTTAAATATTGGTTCTCCCTTAAACGCAATCCAAATAAAATATTATAGAAAGTCAAGACAATAAATATGGGTAGAAATATAAAAAAGAACAATCATTTTTCTTTTAACAAATACTATAACTTATAATCTTACAAATGAGTACCTGTTCTATTAAATTTTTAGATGAATCAATCTCGAATCAAGAGTCAAGACCTGGGACGACAAAGTACAAGCCTTAGCCGCTAAGCAGCAAAAGGCTCATTGATGGAGTACTGAAATCACATCTCGTAGCTGATTTGAGCATAGTACACGTGTAAGAGATTTTGGCGCTCAGTCCTTACTCTGCGGTGAAAAAACTATACTCCCTCCGTCCCAAGACATTCTTTATAGTTCTTCTTTTGGATGTTCCACTCATTTTTTTACATAACTAAATTTTTTTAAATTAGGTAATAAGTCTCATTACTTTCCCTACTTGCCCACTTTTTCTTCCTCTTCACACTACTTTTACTCCAAAATCTCTATTTTTATATATTAAAAATCAATAGGTCCTACCACTTCACCCACTTTTCTTTCATTTTTCCACTACTTTATATATATTTCTTAGCCTCTGTGTCCAAATCTAATATAAACAATTGGGTGCGGGGTGAAAGTGGAAGTTAATGATGCATTGAATTTTATGGTGACGAGTATAACTACTCCCTCCGTCCCAGTCATTTATATACAAATGGCTGGGACACGGAGACCAAGAAAAAGTGTAAAAAATGAGTAAAGTTAGATGAAAAGTGAGTATAGTGATGGGACCCATGTATATTTAATAATAGATTTGAGATAGTGGAGGAAAGTAGTGGGTGTAATAGTGTTTATATTATTATAGAATGGAGATAGTGGAGGAAAGTAGTGGGTGTAATAGTGTTTATATTATTATGAAATGGAGATAGTGGAAGAAAGTAGTTGGTGTAATGTTATTTTATATTATAAAAGTTACTACTTTTGGTATGTATACAATTGGTGGGACGTCCCAAAAAGGAAACTGTATAAAATTCATTGGGACGGAGGGAGTAACAACCATACTAACTGCCAACGGACCTTCCACTAAGCATCCAATTAGTACTACGTATATGAGTAGTAAACAGATAGGCAGAGTCGTGCATGATGCAACCACCCAAAATTATTTTATGTACGGAAGGCTCTAGAGAAACACGAATGCGGTCATTTAAAATGATTTTGTTGAAAAAAATAAGTCATTGTTGTAATATATTAGCTATAAAAGAACAACCGGAGAGCTACTAAATTTAACAGAAGGAGGGTAAGAAACTGAGCATGGAAAGAAAGCTCGGGTGCAATCTATTCATTCACTGATGCAAGATATTTATAGCAAAAGATAGCACAAGAGCATTAAATGCATTGTAACATTTCTACTTTTAAAACCTAGCCTTACTATTTTACCTTTGACTATAACAATCAATTCACAACACTCCCCTTTGATTGTTATTGTACATGGATCATAGATTGCCTCATTAAAACCTTATCAAAGAAAAACCCAGTGGGATAAAAACTTTGATGAAGGAAAAAGAGTACAATCTCCCCTTGGATGAAAACATCAATCACTGAAGTTTTGCTGCAGCAGATCTTTGAGTCGACGAATTCCAATGTTACTTCGCAGCTTTGCAAATGTTGAATTTGGCAACGATTTTGTGAATAAGTCTGCAAGGTTGTCACATGATTGAATTTGTTGTACATCGATTTCACCATTCTTTTGAAGCTCATGAGTATAGAAGAATTTTGGTGAAATATGCTTCGTCCTGTCTCCTTTGATATATCCTTCTTTGAGTTGATCAATGCATGCAGTGTTATCCTCAAACATAACAGTAGGACTTCTTGTGATGTCCTGTAATCCACACGATTCTTGAATATTCTTGATAATAGATCGTAACCAAACACAATCTCTACTGGCTTCATGAATCGCAATTAGTTCCGAGTGATTTGTTGAGGTTGCCACTGTAGTTTGCTTCGTGGATTTCCAAGAAATGGCAGTACCGCAATATGTGAATACATATTCAGTTTGTGATTTGCCAAAATGAGGATCTGATAGATATCCAGCGTCTGCATATCCAATCAACTGAGATGTCGAGTTTTCCGGGAAGAATAGCCCAAAATCAATTGTTCCACGAAGATAACGAAATATATGTTTGATCCCATTCCAGTGTCTGGCCATCGGAGCAGAACTAAATCGAGCCAATAAATTTACAGCGAATGCAATATCTGACCTTGTATTATTTGCAAGATACATGAGTGCACCAATAGCTCCAAGATATGGGATTTCAGGACCAAGAACTTCTTCATCATCTTCTCGTGGTCGAAATGGATCTTTATCTGGTTCTAAAGATCTAACCACCATTGGAGTAGTCAACGGATGAGATTTATCCATGTAAAATCTGCTCAAAACCTTTTCAGTATATGTAGATTGGTGGAGGAAAATTCCCGATGACAAGTGCTCGACTTGTATACCAAGACAATACTTTGTCTTCCCAAGATCTTTCATTTCAAACTCTGTCTTTAGATATATGACAGCTTCATCAACCTCTGTAGCTGAACCTACAAGGTTTAAATCATCCACATATACAGCAATAATCACAAAACCCAATTGTGATTTTTTTGATAAAAACACATGGACAAATTTGATTACTAATATACCCATTCTTTTGTAAATAACGACTAAGTCTGTTATACCACATACGACCAGATTGTTTCAATCCATACAATGATCGTTGAAGTTTAATGGAGTATATATGACGAGGTTTCTTGAACTCGTCCATTTTTAATCCTTCTGGGATTTTTATAAAAATATCACTATCAAGTGATCCATATGCAGTAACAACGTCCATAAGACGTGTTTCCAATTTTTCTTTTGATGTCATACCTAATATAAAACGAAAAGTAATTCCATCCATTACTGGCGAGTATGTCTCGTGATAATCAATGCCAGGTCTTTGAGAAAACCCTTGTGCTACAAGTCGGGCTTTATATCTCACAATTTCATTCTTTTCATTTCGTTTTCTTATGAATACCCATTTATTCCCAACAGGGTTCACACCGATTGGTGTTTGGACAACAGGTCCAAATACTTCTCTTTTGCGCAACGAATTTAATTCTGTTTGAATTGCGTCTTTCCATTTTAGCCAGTCTTTTCTTCGACGGCATTCATCCACACTTTGTGGTTCAGGATCAGAATTTATGTCGACATCCAATGCCGCAGAATACACAAATACATCATCGATTATGGCTTTACTTCGATCCCATAATTTCAAATCATGCACATAATTTATTGAAATTTCATGATTGTTTAATCCCGAATCTTCAGGGACGGGAATCTCTTCAGGAGATAATACCACTTCAGGGGTATTTGCTTCTTCTGGAGCATGTGCCACTTCAGGGGCAATTTTCTTTGTTTTTCTTTTTCTTGGTGCAACATCTTTTGCACCGACCGGTCTACCACGCTTCAGGCGTGGCTTTGAATCTGTAACCAATTCATTTGTATTTGATTTTTGAATTGGTATATCTATTCTAGGCGGAGTGTTTACTGCAGGTATATGAGATTTTATTACATTTTTAGAATCGTTAAATGCGTCAGGCATTTGGTTTGCGATATTTTGCATATGGATAATTCTTTTAACTTCAAGTTCGCATTGACCGGTACGTGGATCTAGAAAATGTAATCCTGACGCATTCCATGTTATGTCAGGATTAACCTTATTCACATGTTTATCTCCCCCTAAGGGAGGAAACAAAGACTCGTCAAAATGACAATCTGCATATCGTGCAGTAAATAAGTCTCCAGTTAGTGGTTCAAGATATCTGATTATTGATGTCGAATCAAAACCAACGTAGATACCTATTCTTCTTTGAGCTGCCATCTTCGATCTTTGTGGTGGAGCAATAGGTACATATACAGCACTTCCGAATATCTTGAAGTGAGAAATATTAGGAATTTGACCAAGTACCAGTTGTAGTGGAGAATGTTGGTTATAGGCAGTTGGTCTAATCCTAATAAGATTAGCAGCATGAAGTATTGCATGACCCCAAATAGATGTAGGTAATTTGGCTTTCAATAATAATGGTCTTGCAATAAGTTGAAGTCTTTTGATAAAGGACTCGGCTAACCCATTCTGTGTATGTACATGAGGAACTGTGAATTCGCCGGCATTATCTAAACGAATCGACTTGATACAATGGTCTGGGAATTGAGCTCGGAACTTGATTATCTGGGCAAGTAATTTTGCAAAAGCATCATTACGAGTTGAGAGAAGACAAACATGAGACCATCTAGTTGAGGCATCTATTAGTACCATAAAGTACCTAAATGGACCAGATGATGGGTGGATAGGTCCACATATGTCGCCTTGGATCCTTTCTAGAAAACTTGGACTTTCAAGCTTAACTTTAGTAGGAGATGGCCTAGTAATCAGCTTTCCTAAAGAACATGCTGAACATGGAAGGTCATTTTTGGAAAGAACTTTAAGATCTCTAAGAGGATGTCCAGTAGAATTTTCTATAGTGCGACGCATCATAGAGACTCCGGGATGACCTAATCTCTCATGCCAAAGGGAAAATGATTTTGGATCTATGAGTTTGGAAGCAATGATATTGTGTGACTCAATGGTTCTGATTTTCATCATATATAATCCTGAGGAAAGTGAGTGAAACTTTTCTAAGATTTTCTTGTTGCTAGAATTAGTAGAAGTAATAAGGAGATATTCTTTACCAGCCTTAGAAGTGGTTTCGATGTGAAAATTGTTAAATCTAATATCCTTAAAACTAAGAAGATTTCTAGTGGACTTACTAGAAAATAATGCATTTGGAATATGTATGTGCGTACCATTAGGTAAGACAAAACTAGCTTTTCCAAAACCTTCGATTATATTAGATACGCCAAAAATCGTTCCAACTTGAGCTTCGGTTTTGGTTATATGGGTAAAGTATTTTCGATTTTGTAGAATCGTATGAGTTGTACCACAATCAGCAATGCATATATCTTCAGAATCCATTCTGTATATAATTAAGAAACATAATTTATTTGATAAGAACATAACACATTACATAGATCAAATAAAGCACACAGTACACACTAGTAACTATAGTAATTCGGACCATTGATGCTCATTCCTCCAGTTGATAATAATTTTATGAAACTGATCCTCAGCCTCCCACATGGGAGTTTCGTTAGACTCATTAGGACCATTAACGCTTATTCCCCCGGTTGATATTATAAGAGAATCATCTAAGTTGTTAGCGAAATTGGTTTCCACCATTTTTCCTTTCGATCTTTTAGATGACTGATATAAATCAACAAGATGTTGGGGGATATAACAATTACGTGACCAATGCCCTTCCATTCCACACTTGTGACATAAATTGTCAGTTTTCCCTCCTTGTGGTGCCTTTCTTTTGCTCTGTGTTTCAGGTTGCCACTTCTGGTGACCAGAGCTATTATAAGGACGAAAATGCCCACGACCATGGCCTCGTCCACGGTAGCGACTATGGCCACATCCACCTCTATGCCCTTTTCCACGTACATTATTCTGCTGGAATGTCGTGTTATTTACTTCTGGTAAAGGGGCAGATCCCGTTGGACGGGATTGATAATTCTTAATCACCAATCATGATTCTGCTCGGCAACAAGGAGGGTTGAAAGGAGATCCCCAAACTTAGCAAACTTGCGCTCCCTGTACATCTCGCCTAAGTTGATATTATTGGGATGAAAAGTAGATAATGTTTTGTCGATCTTTCTTTTCTCAGTAACAACCTCACCACACATAATGAGCCTAGAACTTATTTTGAATAGGGCTGAGCTATATGCCCGAACACTCTTAAAATCTTGAAGCCTTAGATTAGCCCAATCATTTTCAGCTGCAGGTAGATAAACTAGTTTCTGATGATCGAACCTATCCTTTAGATTTTCCCATAAAATAAAGGGATCCTCGACTTCTAGGTACTCAGATTTTAAATCTTCATGCATGTGGTGTCGGAGAAAAATAATAGAGGTAAAGTTTTCTTCGATCGTGGATGTGTTTTCTGCCTTTATTGTGTTGCTTAATTTCTTTGAACCCAAATGCAACTTTACATCTTGTACCCACGATAGATAATTCTCCCCAGAAATGTCCAATGCAACGAACGACAAGTTTGTAAGATTTGTCATTATAATATGAATTTAACACCAAAATTATTAACTTAAATTTTCAATATAAATATTACATAAAATCCTACTGAATCTGGTGCGTTAACAAGTAAGCAATAATAAATTTGTACATCATTATTATCATCGATATTATAAATAGATCTATATATAAAATGACAAATGGATTTTCACCCGCCATACGGACGTCTACGTATACAGGTTATCTCCAACCAATAATATATTTAAGTGGAAAATCCTGCATAAGTTAGTTAGGCACAAAAGAATTATTATCCGATAGGCAGGCAATTTATAAATTAAGGTTCCCACTATATTTCGGTATTACCCAAAATTATATGGTACCGTAAATAGGCGGTGCTCCGGCCATATGTAGTTAAAATATTAGTAGAAGGTGTAACCACGTCTACTCCGGTCACATATATTTAAATTATTTGTAGAGGGTATAACCACGTCTGCTTATATATATGTACATTTAAATAAAATTATATCTTCTCAGTTCCGGCAGGGCTTCGTGCTGATAACGTGTTGTAATATATTAGCTATAAAAGAACAACCAGAGAGCTACTAAATTTAACAGAAGGAGGGTAAGAAGCTGAGCATAGAAAGAAAGCTCGGGTGCAATCTATTCATTCACTGATGCAAGCTATTTATAGCAAAAGATAGCACAAGAGCATTAAATGCATTGTAACATTTCTACTCCTAAAACCTAGCCTTACTATTTTACCTTTGACTATAACAATCAATTCACAACAATCATTAGTTTTTTCTTAAAAAATTCTTTGTCTTTGTCCTTTTTCAAAATAGTCCAAGGGCTTATACTTGTTTTTCTCTCAAGGACAACCCAAACCCCTTTTATTTTCTTCATTTTTGTTGATTTTCTTTCAATTATACTCAATTTTTTAGGTATTTATGTGTCTCTTTTTTAGAGGGTTTGTTTTGTCACTCCTTTTAGAATGTTTTGTTATATTTTTTGTTTAGTTATGTTTGGATTTATTCGACTTTGGATCTGTTGAAAAATAAGTCTATTGATATTTTTGAGGATTTGGAAAGCCCGCGCCAAATACGAGTCGACGGTAATTATGATAAGACCACATCTTTTACAATCAAGAATTGTTCATTTATTATGGGTTTACATTTTCGGCATGTCTATAACTGATATTCAACATGTAAATAGTTGGGATCTGCCGCTCCTCCAATAATAGTTTATGCGATTAAGAATTTTGAACATTGATCAAATAATGACTCTTATGTGATAAACTCAGTTGTGATGGTGCAGCTATCTGGGATGATGGTGTAATTTGAATCGCTTGAAATATCTTTGATTTCATTTTTAACTTTAAGAAATTTTAAATTCTATATGTTAAACGATCAGGAAATAAAACAGTTAATTGTTTTCCAACTTGATTATATCGGCATTTAAGGGTTTGTGTCTGTTGTATTTTATTCTGTTTAATTAACGGGTTTTTCTTTATTGGCAAACAAATAATATATATATATATATATATATATATATATATATATATATATATATAGGGGGATCTTCTACAACCAAAGTTGGATAAATTATTAATTTTATCCACCTCATTTTTAACCGTCCATTAAGAAGCTAACGGTCAAGATTAAAAAGAGGATTAAAATATTAAACAGCGTATCCGCTATATTATGTAGCGTAAACCCAGTGAAACAAAATGTACGCTACATAATACAGCGAACCGGTTTTTTCCAGCGGAACCGGGTTCGTTATACTGTAAAGCGTATTGTGGATGAAAACTAACTTAACCTAATTCCAAAACACAACCACCAGATCGATTGAAGGCGATTTTGAGGGTGATTCAACCTAATTCAACCCAAATCGACGTTATCCTAGCAGCAAAAGGTGAGTATTTCTTGTATATGTGTGTAATATGTCGATTTTTTTGGTTTGATTTCGAATTTGTTAGTTAGATTGTTAGTTAGATAGTTTGATTTCAAATTTGTTAGTTATATAGTTAGATTTTGAGTTTGATAGTTAGATTGTTGGTAAAATTGGATATGTAGTTTGATTTGGAGTTTAATATTGTAGAATTTGGTAAAGTTGAATTTTATAGTTGAATTTTTTGTTGGATTTTGAGTATGATAGTGTAGATTTTGGAAAAGTTGGATTTTGATTTTGATTTGGAGTTTAATATTGTAGAATTTGGTGAAGTTGAATTTTTTTGTTGGATTTTTGAGTATGATAGTGGTGATATTGGAAAAGTTGGAATTTGATTTTGATTTGGAGTTTAATATTGTAGAATTTGGTTATGTTGAAATTTTTTGTTAGATTTTAAGTATGAAAGTATAGATTTTGGAAAAATTGGAATTTAATTTTGATTTGGAGTTTAATATTGTAGAATTTGGTGAAGTTGCATTTTTTTGTTGGATTTTTTGTATGGTAGTGGTGATTTTGGAAAAGTTGGAATTTGATTTTGATTTGGAGTTTAATATTGTAGAATTTGGTGAAGTTGAATTTTTTTGTTGGATTTTTTGTTGGATTTTGAGTATGGTAGTGGTGATTTTGGAAAAGTTGGAATTTGATTTTGATTTGGAGTTTTATATTGTAGAATTTGGTGATTTTGAATTTTTTTGTTGGATTTTATTTGGATTTTGAGTTTGATAGTGTAGATTTTGATGAAGTTGGATATTTTAGTTTGATTTGGAATTTAATTTGGAGTTTGGTTTGTTGACGTTGAGAATAATAACATGATCTAATTTTATTTGTAGATATGGCGAATGATTGTTGTGGCCCAGTCGATAATTCTATGCTTTATGACCAAGCTAATCACATAAGCACAACAATCTGGAATGGGGGGTTAAGAGAAAAGCTAACAATCCGTCAGAGTACAACTAATCTCGGCGAATGGCATTTACATGATTATCAAGTCCACTTATTGCGGCAATGGGGATTTGGGATGTTTGTAAACCCAAAGTCGGTTATGCAGAACGATGTTAGCTTGATCACAGCTTTAGTGGAGCGTTAGAGACCAGAGACCAACACCTTTCACTTCACTTTCGGGGAGATGACTGTGACCCTTGAAGATGTATATATGTTGATGGGTCTACCAGTGGTTGGAGAGCCAATTAGAGCCGATGATGAAATTCCACATAGGAGTACATGGCTTCGAAGATGGCACGATCCAGAACTTACAGAGGAGCAAAGGAAATCTGCCTTGTACCGTGGTGGTGTGAAGTTGAAATTTTTGAGAGCGAATTATGGTACTTGCCCTTCGAGTATTGATCGGGATATGATGGTGATATTCACTCGGGCATATGTTCTCTACTTGTGTGGGGCAATACTGTTTCCTACCAAGTCCAACAATGTCGTCCACCCTCGACTGATCCTATTTCTAGAGGATCCGAGCAAAATTTATGGATATGCTTGGGGGGCTGTAGTTCTTGCATATCTATATAAGAATTTGCAAGAGGCCAGTAGAAAGGATGTCAGGTCCATATCCGGTTGTACAACAGTTTTGATGCTATGATCTTGTGAGAGGTTGCGCCCGGGACAACCTTTGATAGCAGAAAATACGAGGATGATATGGCCTAGGGCATTAGCATGGGCTGTTGCTCGGGTCTCTGTAGGGAGGTCAAAGTTCTACAACGTTCATCACAACATCGATGCATACAGAGGTATGTTCGATAATTTCTATTTAGATTGGGTGCGTTAGAGGCCATATGCACGTTTCTATCGGAGGCATGATGCGCATTTCGAGAGAGCTCTAATTGCCGGCATTGCCCATGTACTACTTCATTACTTTGAGGATGTAGAGTACCAGCTCCCAAAAAGGGTCCCAAGGCAATTTGATATGCCGTTGTGTATACCTCCAGATCCCCCTGCAGACATGAGAACTTTGAGGTATGACAATGACAATCCTTTCATGCAAGTGCATCCATTCTACCGGCAGCAGTATGTAGACATGTGGAATAACTTCGTCCTAAATGGAGTTGGTATTGTGGAGCCAGCGGAGAATGAGATTTCGGAGGAAGCCTATATGGATTGGTAATACAATATCACGAAGCTAAAGATTATACCGCCATCGAGGGCCACGAAAAATCCGGCCGTGTACCAACAAGCCCGTGACAAATGCGACGTGTCCAAGGCGATGGATTTGGTATGTTTAAATATCGCATTTCCATTTTACTGCCATTTTGAGTTTATTGCACTGTGTATATGTTGATAAATGGTGGCCTTTTATTATTTTCAGTATAGATCATCATGACTGCTCGAGGTATGAGCGAGCTCTGTCTGCATGAGATGCCCCCGATTTTCCATGATTCCATATTACCAACATTTGTGAGGGGTTATGACGAGCTCATGCTAGAGACGTTCGGTTCAACTTATGAGAGGCCCGACTTCAAGAATTTGCTGCCCAAAAGGAAGGCAAGAAGGACCACAGAGTCATCGAGTCAACCGTCTGGGAGTGATTTCTTCAAAGAGTACGAAGCCTATGAACATCCTACAAGTTCTCATCTCGAGACTACACAGTATGATGTCGAGCCCAGTGCACCTCAGTATGATGTCAGGCCTAGTGCACAGCATGATGTCGAGCCTAGTGCACCTCGTTTTGTTTATCGGCCGGCAATAGATTTTGCTGATTATTATAATGTACCAATTTCTCGTCAGGATCCTATTCCTCCAATCGAGGACTTCCCTACCGAGGTAACGATCCGCTTTTAGTTTGATTTTTTTGTCACTTGTCTCTCATTTTCTCATCTTGTCTAACTGTAGCTCATTTTCTCATCTTGTCTTTTTAAGGATTTTATCACGATGCCGGTACCTCGATATGAAAAAAGGACATCTTCTCAAACCCCTCAACCAAAGCAAGGTGGACTGGTTGCAAGCACATTGGTGGAGTGGACAACCAATCGATAAGGGTGATATACCGACACACTGCAAAGAATGTTCTCTAAAATCAATAGCTCCGGGCAACCTAGTCGAGGACTCAATCGTTGATGAGTACTGTAAGTTGCTCATGGAGAGGGATAAGATGTATTACAGTCAATCAGAGAAGGCGGCAAGATTTTATTATATGAGTCCATGGTTTGGTCCATTAATGTGCTCATATCATATCAAAAAGAAGAATCTTTTAAAGAGAACGGCCAAAGAATGGGCACAGTTTGATACTGATTGCGTGTCATATGGCACAATGGACAAAGGAGCAATTAAGTGTTGCGATTTTGACTACATTATAATACTATTCGCCACGGAGGGACATTGGATACTCCTCTTATGGTCCGTAAAGGACTTTCGGATTACCTTGTTCGATTCTCTATATGACGATGCCCCGTGCATGTCTCTACGAGAATTATATAGAAAGGAGTTTCTTGTTGTGGTAAATTTTTAATCCTCTCTATTATCTTTTGATTTACTTTCAAGTGCTTCGTATTAATTAATATGGTTTAATTTCTTTGTATATTATAGGAACAATTGATACCTATCATGTTTCATCGCATGGCCCCCGAGAGATTCCCGGAAGATGCGATTGTATATCCACAAGTAGAGAATGTGGTGGAACGGCCCAAGCAGAAAAATTGTGTTGATTGTGGCGTGTTCCTCATGAAATACGTGGATTGTATTTTGACTTGTAATTCTCAAGACTGGCTTGGGGCGGATTGGAATGAAGATGTTATAAAGAATTTTCGTCATCGCATCGCATGGGAGCTTCATAAAGGCATAGCCCGTCATCCAACGGAAACATCGCTTCAAGCTAGATTAGCCGGATTCTAATTTGTTAGATTTTGTTAGATGGATTGTAATTTATTGATAGATTGTTAAGATTTTGTTATTGATGGATTGTTAGATTTTGTTGATGGATTGTTAGATGTTGTTAATTTGGATTCTAATTTGTTATTGATGGATTGTTCGATTTTATTGATGGATTGTTCGATTTTGTTGATGGATTGTTGGATGGTCGAAATTTTTGAATTTTGTTACAGGTTTTGTAAAACAGAGCACCTTTGAGGTTTGTCTCTGTTTTTAGGTGTGAGAAACAAAAAATAGAGCCCATTTGAGGCGCTCTAAGTTTACGCTATATAATATAGCGTAAACACGGATCAAAACAGAGCATTTGAGGCGGTCTGGGTTTACGCTGTATAATGTAGCGTAGAAAACAGAGCACTTAAGCGCTCTGGGTTTACGCTACATTATATAGCGTAAACCTGATTTTACGCTATATTATATAGCTTACAACTTCACTTCACAGTTCATCCCCATTTCAACCTCTGAAATTTAAAGCCAAAATCAGTCCAAATCAAATTCATCCAGAATTTAATCTAACAAAAAGACAACAAAAAGACAAAATCTAACAAGAAGACAAAATCTAAATCTAAATCCAACAAGAACAAGACAAAATTTAGTAAATCATGGAAATTTTATTAATAAATTTCATTAAGATTTATTTTACATAAAATAAATTACATCTTCTCCTTCATTAAAATTATTACATCTTCTTCTTCTCCTCCTTCTCCCCCTCCTCGTCCAACTCCTGCAACTCTTTGATATAATTTTCGAAAATTGCCATGAGCTCTTCCCGAGTATGCCCCTCCTCCTCCTCTAATTCCTTCAAACAAACATCCATCTCGGCGAAAAGCTGCTTCACCTCTTCTTCGTGCTCATCAACCTCTTCTTCGTGCTCATCACCGAACCAAAATTTTGTTAGTGGGTTTGCCATTTTGTTGGGGAAATGGAGATGAAAATGGAGATGGAAAAGGGAAAATGGAGATGAAGATGTTTATATAGCCGGAGATGGTCAGTAGTCGATTTTAAGACGAACTGTGGAGTCCCGATGGTTGACCACGCTACATTATATAGCGTAAGTGAATTTGAAACAGTCACTACGCTATATTATGTAGCTTAAGCATACGCTATATAATATAGCGTAAACACAGTGCAATCTTAAAAACAGAGCACTTTATTCTGTTAGAATGAAAAGCAGAGCAAAAAAGCCAAATGCAAACAAGCAATAATATCAACTAAAATCATACAAAAAACCAAATGCAAACAAGCAATAATATCAACTAAGATCATACAAAATCATACAAGATACCAAATGCAAACAAGCAATAATATCAACTAAAATCATACAAAATTAAAATCATACAAAATTCTACAAGTTTTTTCATAAGAAATTAAGATACATCGGCATACAAATAAAAATAGCAATTTGTCGCTAATTTTGTGGGACAATTTCTTGAATCATGTTGGGTATCAATTGCACCACAAAAATTACATTTTCGACCTTTTTTCGCTTTGCCACGCTCTATTCCACTTTTCACCCTTTCAAAATACGACCTTTGGTTTGAGATAGTATAGGATTTCTCAAATCATTGAAATTTTCATCATCATCGTCATCCCCGACCTCATGTGCATCATCTTCTTCCTCACGCACACGTTTTCCCCCACTCTCATTGGGAATATTTTCAATAAAATTCGATTCTTTTTCAATCACACTCATGAGATAATTGTATCACGCTATTGAACAACTTCCGCGAGCTGCTAAATCTTGGAATGCTTTGCATAAAGTACTGTATCGGGCGGGTTGTGACTCAAGAAAATTACCAATTTTAGGACGCTTGTGTTGTAAGGCTCCCACTCTTTCATTGCCTTCAACTGTCCATCTCAAAGTGATGCACTGCTTAGGAATCTCTGACCATTGCATCTTATACAAGTATCGAATAATATGACGGCAAAGCATTCCCGAACTTTCAAATTTTCGACAAACACAAGTTATGTTGCCATTGTCGGTGACGATCAAAACAATATATTTTCTATACTCCTCTTGGACCGTTGTTTTGTATGCCTCGTAATGCTTGTAAATTGCATTTCTCTCTTTATCAATCACGACATAAGCTCCACTTTCTTTGAGTTCGTGTTGAAAACATCTAAACATTTCTTTTGTGTAAATAGATGTCGCATGACTCTCCAATGATGATGATGTTATTTTGGACCTTTCCTTGTTCTTTGTTTCATAATCAGCCTCTCTTTCACGTAAATATTGTTTCTCCAACGCTTTCTGTGAATTCTCTATAAACTCCTTCAAACCGGTACTAGCATTGACAAATTCATTGAAGAAAGAATTCATTGACTCACTTCTGGAGGTAGTGGTCATCCCGGTTGTGAAGTGCAGTTTAGTGTAAACATGGACCCACTTGTGTCGAACGGAGTACATATCTTGTAACCAAGAATGGTTCATCAAATCGTATTTTTCAACTAATGCCTCCCACCTATCTTCGAATTGTGCAACCGTTAGTGACTTGTAGATGCAAGAGTTGAAATCTTCTTTGAAGTGATCATGATTTGCATATAAATGCGACAATTTTTTACCAAATTTTGTACTTATATGCCACGTACAATATAGATGACTTGTGTTAGGCAAAACTTCGGCAATTGCATTTCCAATAGTAATGTCTTGATCGCTGATGATCGTTTGTAGAGCCACGTTCCCCATAGCCTCCAACCAACTCTCATCCCTTATCAGGGCAAATCCGAACAAAATCGACTGATAATGGTGATTTACCCCTGTAAATGGCACGAACGGCATGCAATACCTATTAGTACGATACGTGGAGTCAAAAACAACAACATCTCCGAAATTTTTGTAGGCATTGACTGATCTCAGGTCAACCCACATCATGGCCCGCACACGATTTTCCTCGTCCACGTCAACTTTATAGAAAAATTCACCTTGACTATTACGTTTCAATTCTCGAAGTAATGCCAAACCCTCTAAAGCATCACTCGAATCAAACACATAATGTCGATTATCACACAATACATTCCGAACATCTTGATTACCAAATCCAATATTCTCCAAGCCACCCGTTAACTCCCCTAACACGTTTAAAGTTTTTTAAGACCCAATACCCGATTTATTTAATGTTATAATCAATTGCCGAATAACGGGAGTTATATTCCGTGGCCTTTGCATGAAAAGCACTTCATCCTTTGAAATCATCAAGTGATTGTGTTTTAAATAAACCGATGTCACTTCCCATTTCTTCATTTATTCCCTATGAACAACGTACATCCGCGCCAAGCAATGCGTTCTACCAATAGAATCCCTATTTCTCCTTTTTTTTAACATCTGTTTCTTCATCCAATGACTTTGGTACTATTCGACCACCCTTTCGACATATATATAAACGGGAACAAATTCTCCTACTTTTCACACGCCTATGTGTGGTTCTAATTATCATCTCAAAACCAACACGTCTACCATAATCCCTATAAAACATCTCCGCTTCATCTAAGCTATCGAACATTTGACTAACACAAGGACAACTTTCATTATAATCATCTTTTGAATTTTGTTTGTCACAAAAATCATCAAAACATTCATCCCTAACCTCCTCAACATCATCATCACCAACCTCCTCCACAACCTCCTCAGCATCATCATCACTTTCATCAACATTCACTATTGGGGTCTTTTTAGCATTATCATTTTCTTCTTCAATCTCAATTCTAGGTTTACTAGGTGTAATGGGCTTACTAGGGGATGTTAATTTAGAAAATATGTAAGATGCCATGAGATTGATGGAAATCTAACCTTAATAAAGAAGTCCAATAAAGCTCCAAGCTCCGAGCTTCAAGCTATAAGCTTCAAATTTCAAGCTTTAAACTCCAATAAAGATCCAAGCTAGCTTTCAAACTTGAATATAAGTTCCAATATAGATGCTCTAGGTGTATTTTGTGTGTATTGGGTTTGTATGCTCTAAAAATGGTGTATAGGAAGAAGAGGTCGTGTTTTTGGTTTTTGAAGCTGTGTGGATCTAGACGCTATATAATGTAGCGTATGTGGATCTACTATAAAGCGTAAACTGCCTATACGCTATATTATGTAGCGTATACGCTTTATAATATAGCGTATACGCTATGTAATGTAGCGTATACGCTTTTTTAGGTTGCGTATTATCTGTATCTACTTTGAATTCCGTGCGTTGATTGTCCTTTTTTGGACGGCTAGAGATCAGTTGGATGGATAAGCTAGTTATCCACCTTTGGTTGTGGAACATTTTCCATATATATATATATATATATAGGCAAGTGATCAAATAGAAACTAATGTTATTCTAAAAACTAGAAACCACTCCCTTGATCACTGTTTATAACTACTAATATCACTCGTTTATACGCTATTTATCACTATTTTATGCAGTTAAATTAGCAATTTTTATTGTTGATAATTGCGAAAATTTACTTATGTTTGCTATTGGTTATCGATTATTGATGATCAATTATAGTTGTAGGAGGTCTATGATGGTAAAAAAATGATGAGATGAGGTGTGTGGTGGTGGTAAATAATCAATAGTAATGGCAAGTTATGGTGACAAGCGGTGGTAGGTCAATCGTGGGTATAGGTGACCGCGGTAGCAGTGGAATAGGTTGACAATGATGCCCGGAGGTTCATCAATGTGGTATGAGTGAATATGATGATGATATATGTTGTGTATAAGTATATTTATATATCTATATTTCTGAGATTTCTTGTATAGGAAATAGTGATTTGTGATGTACAAACGAGTGATATTTGCAGTTAAAAATAGTGATAAAAAATTGATCAGATACTAGTTTCTAGTTTCTAGTTTCTAGGCTAATTTAGTGTCTAGTGGAGTAAGCCCCTATATATATATATATATATATATATATATATATATATATATATATATATATATATATATGAGCACGATTGGATAGCCCAAGTGGTGGGTTTATCCTCTGTTGTCTCGGGAGATTAGCCATGAATTTATCATCCAAGGGGCAAGCGAACATATACTAATTTGTAAGGCATATAAGGCTGCATTGTCAAAAAAATATAATATATATACTATAACAAAGAAGAAACTTTAGAATCGAATATAAAATCTCATCTAAAATTTGAATTTAATTCTAACTTTAAGATAATTAACCTTTTATTATGAATGATAATAATATATAACATGTTTAATAATAAATATGGATCAAAAATAATAATATTCTATATAAAATTTATAGTGCAAGATATATATATATATATATATATATATATATATATATATATGACTCTATTTTCAGTATTTTGGATTTTTTTTTCTGATTCCATTTTGGATTTTATAGTATTTCATATTAATAATTTGAATGAGTTTGGATGACAGATTTGATATATTAAATTCAATTGGTGTTTAACTATATTATTATAATTTTAACAAATCATTTAAATGAAAAATTAAGTGTTATGTATTTATTTTTTCGATATGTAAGTGCAATACTCTCTCTCTATATGTATATATATATATATATTCATTGAGATTTCTTATCTATGCCAATAAATAGGCTTGTCAATGGACCGAAGATTCGGTCCCATCTTATCCAATCCGAGATTTAATAAATGGATATGGAGTTTTAAAAAAAATATTTGATCCGTTATAAATCCGAACTAATAACGAGCGGATTTATGTGATCCGATCTGTTAAAAACCCGATCCGACCTATATGATATGTATAAAAAAAATAAATCTAAATTATAAGTAATTTAAAGTCTTGAGGCTTTTAACTTAAAATGCAGGTTTGTCGAGATTAAAAAAAGAGAAGAAATATAATTGTGATATATGACAAGCTTAGTACATTAACTCTCTATTAATTGTTTGCATATATACTGCAGATGTAGAAGTTTACTAAGAGGAATGCTGGAATAAAATTGTAAGCTCTGGAGTTTTAAATTGCAGATTATTTTAGATTGCATGTTATATTTTTCTTTCAATGCAATCTAAGATTAGTTAAAAAAATAATTGGGTCGGATCCTCCAATTAGATAATCCGAAATCCTAATGGATGGGATATAAATTGACCTAATAAATTTCCGACTTTTGATACAATCTGGTCCGATCTAATAAAAATAAATGGATTTGACTAAATCCGGTACAAATCCGACGGGTTGACAAGCCTCCCTATGAATAAGGATCGCTAAACCCTCCTTAAATACTTGATTTCAAACAATAACATATATATGTTAAATTTATTCATGAAATTAGTTTTTATTTTCGCAAGATAAATAGCCAAATGATACCAAATCATCCGGGCTCTCTGTTTCATGGACGAGTAATGCTGGGTGCACAAGATTGTGTACATAAAATTTGTACATATTGATGTGGCAAGTGATGTGGTGGGTTTTAATTAGGGTTGTTGATGTAAATGCAGGAGCGATTCCAATTAAAACCCACCATATATCATTATGTACATGTTTTTGTATACAATTATGTGCAGCAAGCATTTTCCGACCGGGCCACCTATGGAAACATGAATTTCTACCGGATATTATAATAATACACGTGAAAAATGACTGACTGACCATAAGTTAGAACAAAGAATTTTACGTCCAGTATTGACCGAGAGCTAGGTCAACCCTTGACAAGTAGAAGGAGCTTCAATGGGTTGCCAGTTGACAGTTGTGAAGGTTGTACCAGTGTGGAGTAAGTATGTAGAGTCCAAAATGCAGTTGAGACATTCTTATAAATGAGGAGATTGAGAAAGTTGGCAGTTGTGTTCTGCTTGTAGTTGCAGACCAACCACACACTACTAGCACTGTATGAATTGACAGTTGTGGTTCTGTGGAACAACAATATTAATGACTAATAGTGTCACTTCTTCATCAAGAGTGCTCTAAGACTCGTATTACCCATTCTAAAATATGAAGATCATCTTGGAGCTAATGCTCAAATTGGCAAAAGCAATCGGCTTTCGGCCTAAGGCGACTGATTTTACAGTCGGTAATGACCCCGTTTCTTGTAGTGTGCGTCCTATTTTCATCATAGTGAAAAAATATGACAAGTGTATCTCAAAAGTAATTCTTTTTATTTCAATTTTCAGAGCAATTTGTATTGGAATTGCATGATTCATGTGAGTACTGAACAGAGGGACAACTAAAATATTATTCTGGAAATAAAAAAATTGCTCCGGATTGAATGGTAGATACTTAGTTGACCCATGAGTATGTCCCTGCACCTAAGTGTGAGCATATATATATATATATAACTGGACACTTGTGCAGTGGTGCTTTAATGCTTCTGTTGATCGATCAAATATTGTTGGAGACTTGCTATGTCCATATCTTTGGTCATAAACGCTTGCAACAACCACATCCATGTTCTCAATTAATAAGTCTTCCTTCCACTCTTTGTTTGTATGAAATTCCAGTGTAGAAAAATTTAACAATTATTTGTGGTTGCAAGTTTCGTGAGTAGCTTGCATAACTTAATACTCAAGTTTGCCTAAATTGTTGGAACTGGAGTTGATTCAATCAGTGTTGAATGTTTTCGAATAATTATTTGATTAATCAGATGATTAATAATTTATTTAGCAAATGATGTGGCAGACAGATGGTTATGGTTTATGTGCATATATGGTCTCAATTATTATTAGTGTGAATCAAACCAAATTTAAGAAAAAAATTGAAAGCACTTTTTGGGTACCACGCATTTTCCTAATTAAATTCCATTAGCTCTCTAAATCAAACGCAGATAAGATACTCCAAATTCCAGCTAAGAGAGCTGAGATCATTAACTCCCCTCATCTGCATCCCCCATTCTTCTTCTGGTTGAAGCCTTTAAATCCCTCCAGAGTCCTCCAGCTCTAAACAAAAAAACACACACACGCTTAAGTGAATACTTCTCTCTCGATAATCAAAAAATGTCACTTTCCTCTAACTCAGTGAAACTCAAGTATTTGAAGCTTGGGTATCAATACTTTGTTAACAACATTCTCAGCTTCTTACTCATTACAATCATGGCTTCCATTACTCTTCCAGTCCTTCGAAATGACCACACTAATATCATCGACACAATATCTCACCCGCTTGATCACTTGAATCTCCTCCAACTCCTTACCTTCACTTTCCTCATTATATTCTTCTCCACTCTCTATCTCATGTCCAAGCCTCGCTCCATTTACCTCGTAGACTTTGCTTGTTACAAACCTCCGGTTGAATTACAAGTCCCCTTTTCCACCTTCATGGAACATTCCAAAATCAACCTCAAAGACAATCCCAAAGCAGTAGAGTTCCAAATGCGTATCATAGAACGTGCAGGCCTTGGTGAGGAAACTTCATTACCTCCTGCAATCCATCTCATACCTCCTAATCCCACCATGGAAGCTTCTAGACTCGAAGCAGAGCTCGTAATCTTCTCTGCTATGGATTCTCTGTTTCGAAACACAGGCCTAAAGCCTCGAGAAATTGACATTCTCATCGTTAACTGTAGTCTCTTTTCTCCTACTCCATCACTTTCAGCGATGATTGTCAATAAATACAAACTACGAAGTAATATTAGAAGCTTCAATCTGTCTGGTATGGGGTGTAGTGCTGGATTAATATCCATTGATTTAGCCAGAGATTTATTACAAACGCATCCAAATTCAAACGCTGTCGTAATCAGTACTGAAATAATTACTCCGAATTATTACCAAGGCAAAGAGCGAGCCATGCTTCTCCCAAACTGCCTGTTCCGAATGGGAGGTGCAGCTATACTTTTATCCAACAAAAGGCGTGATCGTGGACGAGCCAAGTACAGATTAGTACATGTAGTCCGAACACATCTAGGAGGCGACGACAAGGCCTACAGGTGCGTTTATGAAGAACAAGATCCACAAGGCAAAACAGGAATCAGCCTGTCGAAAGACCTCATGGCAATTGCAGCAGGGGCACTGAAATCAAACATAACTACTCTGGGTCCCCTAGTCCTTCCTGCATCAGAGCAACTACTTTTTCTCTTCTCGCTTATCGGAAGAAAAATATTTAATCTGAAATGGAAACCTTACATTCCAGATTTCAAACAAGCCTTTGAACACTTCTGTATACATGCTGGTGGGCGCGCTGTGATTGATGAACTACAGAAGAATCTTCAGCTATCTGCAGAGCATGTGGAAGCTTCTAGAATGACATTGCATCGATTTGGTAACACATCTTCATCGTCGCTTTGGTATGAATTGAGTTACATAGAAGCGAAAGGGAGGATGAAGAAAGGGGATAGGGTTTGGCAAATTGCGTTTGGGAGTGGGTTTAAGTGTAACAGTGCGGTTTGGATATGTAATAGTACTGTCAAGTCGACGACAAATGGAGCGTGGAATGATTGTATTCAAAGGTATCCGGTTCACATTCCAGAAATCGTGAAGCTGTAAATGATCAGTTGGATCTGTTCTGAACTGTTTCAAGCAACCAACTCTCTCGAAAACCAGTCAGTTCAAAAAAACGAAGCATTTCCCGCTATAGATATACCCTTAAATTTTATGGTTTCACCCTTAAAAACATGTATGAATGCTAGAGGTTTGTGTGCTACATGAGTAAATATTGGATTTCACTTGAGGTGCAAAAACACATAATTGTCGAAGTTTCAGAGCAAAAATTGTAGCTAGCTAGCACCTCCTTAGTGATTCGACAGTTGTAAATTTGTGTTATTAGTTAGCTAGTGTCTTCTTTTGATACAGGGGAATGCGAGATTCTAATATTTCTTATCAGCTCTTGATATTTAGGATCTCAAAACACTTCTAAAAAAACTGATAGCAGCGCGGAATATGTCAAATATTTTTGGAACGGATGTCAAAATTGTATAATTGTTATAAATTATCTAAGGTTGCGTTCACTTGGATAGAATAGAATCGAGCGAGAATGAGTTGAACTTGGAAATGAAAATGTCTGTTCGGGTGTTAAGGATTTATGTATTATTAAAAATGTATAATAAAAATAGAAGTCATCTATGGGTGACTTAAGACTTATGGGTAACTTTTATAAAAAAACACTAATTTTAAAAAATTAATTCACTCAAAAAAGTACCTCAAACTAACTTATGCATTTACGTCAATTTTTGGCTTATTCTAACTTTAAGTCAGTTTCTAGCTTATCACACAAATAGACATTTCTCAGTTTAACGTCAGACACAACTCACTTAAAGCCTAGACAAACAGGCTCGAAATTTGTTTCTTAATTATCCCACATGTTTTGGAAGAATCGACCATTCGACTTATTCATCATGTTTTATTGCACACATCATAGAAAATTTAGATTCACTTTTACTTGATCACTATATTTTCATACTTTCTCCTTTCTTTGCAAAACTTCTTTGTAATTTTATAACATTATATTCTCTTCTTATTTCATTTCATTTCATTCAAATGAACGCAACCTAAGTGTATCAATTTATAAGATAGTATAAGCGGGTTGATGTCGGAGAGAGCTGGCAGAGAAAACAGTACCTGAAAATTGACAATTGCGGCAGAGGCATTAAAATTGAACATGACAAATCGGACCACTAGTAGCATTACACTCTTTCTCTGAAAGAAAGAGATTTGCTTGAATATATATAATACATTTCCGAATTTCAAATTAGCATTTGAATACTTCTGTCTCCACACCCCTGGGTTTAAGTGTAACAGTGCAGTTTGGATATGTAATAGTACTGTAAAGACGACGTCGAATGGAGCGTGGAATGATTGTATTGAAAGGTATCCGGTCCACATTCCAAAGATCATGAAGCTGTAAATGATCAACAGGATCTGTTTTGAACTGTGTCTGAAGTAACCAACTATTTCAAAAACCTGTCAGTTCATAAAAACGAGGCACTTCCCGCTGTAGATATACACTTTTATTATATTGTCTCACCCTTATAAATTATGTATGAACGCTAGAGGTTTTTGTGCTACATAAGTAAATACTGGATTTCGCTTGAGAAAAAAACACCAAAGTTGAAGTTTCAAAGCAAAATATTAGTTAGCTAGCACATCCTTAATGATTCGGCAGTTGTAAATTTGTGTTATTAGTGTGCTCGTGTCTTCTTTTGGTATAGTGGAATGCGAGATGCTAATATTTCTTATCAGCTCCTGATATTCAGAAACTGAAAACATTTCTAAGAAACTGATAGCAGCGCGGAATATGTAAAATATTTAATGAACAGTTGTCGGGAAAAAATAATTGCTATAAATTATTTAAGTGTACCAATTTTGTATGGGATAGTATAAGCGGACTGACGACAGAGAGAGCTTGCAGAGAAAACAGTACCTGAGTGAAAATTGACAAGGCAAAGTTGGAATCAGCTAGTCAATTAAGACCTGATGACAATTGCTGCAGAGGCATTTAAATTGAACATGACAAATCGGACCAGTAGTCCAGTACTAGTAGAAAGAGATTTACATGAATATAATACATTCGGGATTTCAAATTAGCATTTGAACACTTCTGTCTACACACCCCTGGGTAAGAAAGATTCTACACCTTTCTGCGGAGAATGTGGAAGTTTCTGAACAACGCGCGATGCGTGGTTTTGCTAAGACTTGGCCATAGTTGCTATGAGGCTATATCGAGGACAAACGCAAGATGAAGGTTACAGGTTTTAGCAGATTGTGTTTAGTGCGATTCAAAATTATCAGGAATGTGTATGGGGATGATTGCTGTGTTATATTTGAATTTCTGAGGACTGTGTATCGGATTGGATGATTGCATTAAATAATTGTGAAGATCAGATGAGCTGAACAAATATGAAATGTTCCTCATCTTGAAACCTCATTGCTAATTTTACGATTCAGATACATTTCTTTTTATTCGACAACCCAGCGAGAGAACGAAACACATTAAAATTGACTGCAGAGTTTGGTGAATTGTTAGCTTCCTAGTTCCTACCTTCCATCACACATACCGCAACTCATTCAGGTTTACGATTGTGTTCACTTGGATGGAATGGAACGAGGAGGGGAGAATGATATGAAAAATTAAAAAAAAATTATACATAAAAAAAGAATGTACGAGAAAATAGTAACTATATATGAACAAGTTTAAATTTTATAGAAAGAAAATTTTAAGAAAAAAGAATGAGTGCCTTTCAAAACACATGAGTTAGATTTTTAGTTCAAATAGTTTGGAATATGAAGGAATAAAATTATATACACTAGTATGCTTGCCGGCTACGCCGGTGCATAATTTATTTTTTCTATATCGAAGATTCAATTAATAATTAAATTTTTTATGTAATATATGTTATTGTGTTTAGTTTTTTTTTAAAAAATTAATTGTTACCTCGACCGCCCTCATTTATTTACTCTTTTCCTCACTACTTGGCACGTATCTTAAAATGTGGGACCGATTAATATTTAATATAAAAAGTAAGTACATGAAAGAAATTAGAGATGTAGCTAATTTTTTTCCATATAAAATTTTATAATACGTGATAAATTTTAGAGGTAATTGCATATCGCACCCCCTTAACTATTGTTCAAAAACGATATTGTACATAACTTTGAGAACTCAACTCGCACCCCTTATGTTTACATTTGAACAACGATACGCACCCTCTCCGTTAAATTCCGTTAAAATACTCCCTCTGTCTCAATTTACATGTCCTTTTTGCTGTTCGAGGAGTCAAATTGACTAATTTTTGACCAACTATTAGAAAATATTTATTTATTATTTTGGAAAATAGAAAGTTACATATTAAGATAGACTAGATTTACTTTTTGATGATATTTTTTTAAAATTTTAGTTTAATTAAGCTATCCCCAAGTCAAAATGATTTTACATATCAAATTATGGATAGCTTAATTAAACAAAATAGTGGTACATAACATGGCATAGCAATCCTAACGACAATCAAAACTTGCACTTTTACATCAGTCAAAATCATTTTTAAAGTAGTGGTACATAACACGACACAAGTAGTGGTATATAATACCGCATAGCAGTCCTTTGTCTAAGTCATTTTTGATTTTGTTGTTCTTAACTCTAGATTGTTTCTTTTCCTACTTTGATTAACATATCATCAATTCTAAATACACACTATAAAATTACTAACGAGAAACATATATATCCTATAACATGTTCGGCATATAACATATTATAAAATATTGGATATATAGTATTAAGTGAATAACATTTGTCATGCAATATATATTGCATATAAAATATTGTGAAATATAAACAAAAATAAACGGTACATGTTGGTCTTTAATTTGTACTCTATATAAAGTTCTCTACATTTTAATCATGACTTATTAAACTAGGGTTATTAAACTATGACATGTTTATCAAATTAATGAATTTAATTAATATGTTATTATTATTATTATTATTATTACTATATCTAGTATTACAATAATATATTATTTGTATAAGAGTTTGTTAAATTATTAGAATATATATCAAAACAATATAAATTATTAAAGAAGCTTAAATAGGTACCTCTTATGATTTCGTTAGGGAGTTGGGCTACTTGGAGTCCAGAAATTTTTGAATCTTTGAAGATCTATTTCATTAAAATAAAAGGAATGACTGGGATGAGGCACAAGCGGGTACTATTTTAAATTTAGAAATTATATATAATTTATCATCATATACAGTTTTCAAGAGAATGTATTGTATTGCAACTCAATTACAATTACCGGCCGCTTCTTCCACCCCTCTGAAAACGGTTACAAATCAACATTAATGTCCCACAATTTCTCCTCCTAAATCAAATCAAAACAAAAAAAGAAAGGAAAGTTATAGTACTACGAGACTACAAGAAATATAATTTTTTGAATAACCAACAAAAGATGAATTGTCAAGAACATAATAACCGCCGTCGATTTATACTATAGAAAACAAGTATACTGATCGATTATTTAATCAGAACAATTGTGTTAAAAAAAATAGTCGTTAGATTATAACAAAATGAATGGTCCAGATGGAGGACTCCAATACTCCAAAAATATGTGGTCTCCATTGAAGTTAGACCTTAGGAGTTAGTGAATATTGATAAGAAAATTATACAATATTATAACTTATAAGATACTAGTTGAGAAGCCGCCTATAAAAATTATATTAATGATTCAAAATTAGTATTTGTAAGATAAAATAAATTTGTGGCAGTCTATACAAATTATATTAATCATTCAAAATTAATATTTATAGAATAAATTAAATTTTATATTACAAACATCTCGATACAATACCAATATTAATTTATAAAATTAAAAATTGGATTATAATTCATGAGTGAAAAAAATTGAAAATAAATTTCTACATATAATTAATGATTTAAAGCATGATGAATCTTAATTTTAGTTGTGTTTTCTTAAAATTAATCTTGTTTTTCACTAATATTGTCACTAATTTCCAAACACTACTTATTAGACATATACACCATGCCCAACATGTAAAAAGTACGGCTCTTTAACAAAATTGATTGAAGACATCTAGTCATATACATTGATTGACCAATAAAACAGACAGTAAGTTTGCAAGAACATAAGTGCGTAAAAATCAAAAAGATATTGAGATGCAAATCTGAAAATCATCCCCAGTTTTGATAGAGATAAAGATTATATTTTAGTTATACGAACATTAATCATGTCGGGACGTATGAATTTCAATCCATGCAGGTGTATATTAGTGATTCCTTCCTACAATTTCTTTGGATTGGTTGTCCGCAAAAACATTAGTTTAAATTCATGAGATAGCAGTCTACTCCCACATCCGACAAATTTTTACTCTTGTCAATCAATCATCTCTATCGTCATTCAAAACATTTATCATAGTAATCAATCATCTCTATCGTCATTCAAAACATTTATCATAGTGTAACTCATTATCGTATTAGATGGAGAAGATAAATAGGCAACGAAAGATTGTTTATGAAACGTATTCGCCCCTCACCGTATGTGTAGAACGATAGCTTCTCAGGATAAAACGAGTTACGATGCCATTGCATAAGAACGGCACCATCAGTGAGTAGGGTTGTGGTATTGAGAGAGGAGGTTGTGTTTAGATTATCCAAAATCCTACAATCTATAGGGGTATTTATAGGTGCAGAGAGAATTGTGTGCTACTTTTTTCCATAATTAAATAATTTGAAATATAATGAGATTAAAAAACTTGCAAGCTACCATATTCCAAAAATAATCTGAAACTGAATCAGATTAATTTATGCCAAGATATATATCATATCAATTAATCTGAAACAAAAGAAAAAGTAATTTTTATTTTTGATATTTTTCATCCAAAAATTCCAAAACATTAGAAAAATAGAACAGAGTTATCTGAGAGGTGCCACATACACGCCCCTCGCTTCTCCTTTATATTTATACTAGTTGTGAAGCCGCGCTTTGCGGTGGCCTATAAAAATTATATTAATGATACAATATTAGTATTTGTATAATAGAATAATTTTGTGCCTGTCTAAAAAATGTATATTAATGTTTCAAAATTAATATTTATAGAATAAAATAATTTATATTATAAAAATCTTGATGTAATACCAATACTAATATATAAAATTGCAAAATTGGACTATAATTCATGGTGAAAAATTAAAAATATATTTATACACGTAATTAACAATTTAAAGCACTACGAATCTTATTTTTTATTTGTGTTTTTTTTAAAAAGTAATCATGTTCTTACATTGTCACCTTCCTCCAATCTTTTTGCATTGATTGTGCACAAAAACATCTAACTTAAATCCGTGATATAGCGGTCTATAACTACCCTGCTTGTAACAACCTTCCTTCACTTAAAAGTTGCTTGAATGGAACAAACAGATTATGCATGAATAATTTTTTCCTGAATACAAAGTAAATCATATAAAAATTAACAACAACAAACATGTGATCAAATGAACAAAACAAATATTATAAAAGAATAACCAACAAACATACATCACTAATTGTTAATTTATTGATATCATCCATCAATATCATTCAAGACTATATTCTTTACTCGTGTTTGGATTTGCCGACTCCCACGTAACGGTCTATAACTACATTTACGTGTAACAATCTTTATTTTTTTAATACTATATAAATATCATTCACTTATCGTTGCAGAAGAACGGCACCACCGAGTTAGAAATCGAGCAAGAGAACTATCACCAGAGATAGGGTTGTGCTATTGAAAGAGAGGAGGTTATGTTTAGATGATCCAAAACCTACCATCCATAGGAGTATTTATAGGTGCAGAGAGACTTGTGTGCTATTTTTTCCCATAATTAAACAATCTGAGACAAAATCATATTAGAACTTTCAAAGTACTATATTCTATAAATAATGTGAAACAAAATCAGATTTTGAAACTTGCTTCTAATAAACCCGAAACTAAAAAAGGTAGTTCTAATTTTTGATATTTTCATCCAAAAATTCCAGAAAATTAGAAAAATGGAACGAAACGATGTGAGAGGCGTCACCTACACGCCCCTCGCTTCTCCTTTATATAAGTATATTGTTTGATTGATATATTGATTGAGGGTGGATATCAAGCACCGCAGAGTTCTCTGTGCACAAGTAAAAAATGTTAAAGATTCGCATTTGATGCAGCCTAACCAGTCATCTCAATCACAATGCTGATAACTTGAAATGAAGATCTTACGAAAAAGTGAAACATGATGCCTGTTTGGCAAGAAGAAGTCTGCCTTCTTTTAATAAACCGACTTGAGTTTTTATTCACTCCAATAACTGCTGGTTCATGTACAAAATCTTCTATGATTATTAATTTGTTGTTATTGCCAAATAATAGGAAATAATTAATGAAAAAAGGGCCTTTTACTTCTTTTTAATTTTATGCTAAATAGTAGAAACATTTTATAGAATTTCTAGAGAAAGAAATTGAAAACTAAGTCTGCCAGTTTTTTCTTTTACGGTTTTTGTTACTGTTTTATCTTCTTTCTTACTGACATTCTAACTTTTTACATCATCAAACATTTTAGGTAAAATTATTTAAACAAATAAATAATAAACTATAATCATCATATTCGATCATTTATAATCCGTATTTTTATTTTAAATAAAGATCAATTTCTTTTAAGTTTAGTCAATAAAAATACATGTGCTCTAAAGTTGATACTAAAATTTGAAGAGAGAAAAAATTCCATATAAAGTTACAAAACTTATAGGTCGGAGAGTCATTAACCAGGGGTGTTGGTCCTATTATCACTGTATTTATTATTATTAATGTCCCCATTATCACTGTATCCATTATTATTAATGTCGATGAATATCTCAATCTGAAAAGATGGTCTCAAACCCCATTTATTAACACAGCATCGTGCAACATTATATTCATACAAAACGCTACACCTTCTAGCGTTCTATGAGAGTTAAAAAAAAAAACATAATGCTAGTTTAGTTTATGTAGCGTTCTGGGACCATTTTGCTCATTAATCAGGGGCAGGTGCAGCGAATTTTTTTTAATTTGAATTAAATTTTAGAATCGCTGTCCGTTTTTTCCCCTAACGATCTCTTAAGGTTGAAGTCTTTAAATCTCTGGCCCGCTCCTGAGTCCCAGCTCTAATTTAAACAAGAAAAAAATAAAAAAAATCCACTGTCTCTAGATTATCGAAAATGTCACATTCCTCCAACTCGGTGAAACTCAAGTATTTGAAGCTTGGGTACCAAAACATTGTCAACAACATTCTCTATATCCTTCTCATTCCGATCATGGCTCCAGTTACTCTACAAATTTTTCGAACTGGCCATAACGATATCATCAATGAAATATCCCACTTCCTAGGTCACTTGAATCTCCTCCCACTTCTTACCTTCAGTTTCCTCATCATCTTCTTCTTTGCTCTCTACTTCATGTCGAAACCTTGCTCTGTCTACCTCGTAGACTATGCTTGTTACAAACCTCCGGTCGACTTAAAAGTCCCTTTCTCCGGGTTTATGAAACATTCCAAAATCATCCTCAAAGACGATCCCAAAGCGGTAGAATTTCAAATGCGTATTTTAGAACGTTCGGGCCTTGGTGAAGAGACTTCATTACCTCCAGCACTTCGTCTCATCCCTCCTAATCCCACATTGGAAGCTTCTAGACTCGAAGCAGAGCTCGTAATCTTCTCTGCTTTGGATTCATTGTTTCGAAACACAGGCCTAGAGCCTCGAGACATTGACATTCTCATCGTTAACTGTAGTCTATTTTCTCCAATTCCATCACTTTCAGCAATGATTGAAAATAAATACAAAGTACGAAGTGATATTAGGAGCTTCAATCTGTCTGGTATGGGGTGTAGTGCTGGATTAATATCCATTGATTTAGCCAGAGATTTATTACAAAGTCATCCAAATTCAAACGCTGTCGTAATTAGTACTGAAATTATTACTCCTAATTATTACCAAGGGAAAGAGCGAGCCATGCTTCTTCCAAACTGCCTGTTCCGAATGGGAGGTGCAGCTATACTTTTATCCAACAAAAGGCGTGATCGTGCACGAGCCAAGTACCGATTAGGACATGTAGTCCGAACACATCTAGGAGGCGATGACAAGGCATACAGGTGCGTTTATGAAGAACAAGATCCACAAGGCAAAACAGGAATCAGCCTGTCGAAAGACCTCATGGCAATTGCAGCAGGGGCACTGAAATCAAACATAACTACTCTGGGTCCCCTAGTCCTTCCTGCATCAGAGCAACTACATTTTCTCTTCTCGCTTCTTGGAAGAAAAATATTTAATTTGAAATGGAAACCATACATTCCTGATTTCAAACAAGCCTTCAAACACTTCTGTATACATGCTGGTGGGCGCGCTGTGATTGATGAACTAGAGAAGAATCTTCAGCTATCTGCGGAGCATGTGGAAGCTTCTAGAATGACATTGCATCGATTTGGAAACACATCTTCATCGTCAATTTGGTATGAATTGAGTTACATAGAAGCGAAAGGGAGGATGAAGAAAGGGGACAGGGTTTGGCAGATTGCATTTGGGAGCGGGTTTAAGTGTAACAGTGCAGTTTGGATATGTAATGCTGCTGTAAAACCGAAGGCGAATGGAGCGTGGAATGATTGTATTGAAAGGTATCCGGTTCACATTCCAGAAATCGTGAAGCTGTAAATGATCAGTATGATCAGTTTGAACTGTGTAGAGCAACCAATTCTGTCAAAACCTATCACTTGCAAGAAAATAAAGCATCTGGTTTATTGTAATATTTGTGTTACCAACCGATATGATTCGAAGCAAAATTCCAGCTGGAACCTCCATGGTGGTTCATCTATAGTTATATTTGTGTTACTAATAAATAATAAGCTGGTGCCTTCATTTGGTTTAGTGGAATGCGGGAAAATATATGATTCTTATCTGCTTTTTTATTTAGAAACTGATAACAGTTACAAAAAAAAGAGCAGCCAGGAACAGAGAACAGGACCTGTAAGTTGTATCCAAAGCTTTATCAATGTAAAGATGAAGGGTGACAAGGCAAAGCAGGAATCAGCTTCTCAAAAGACCTAGGACTTACCTTAAAACACAAGTATGTATTGCTTGTAGGTGTGAAATTGGTTATAAGGGGAAAATATTTTTTTTAATTTATGTGTGTATATAATTTTTTTGATATTTACAATTTATTATATGTAAAATTATTAATATATTAATACGTATCATAAATTATTTTTTTACAGTGTTCATTTACATTTTTCTAAATCAATTTTTAAAAATAAAAATAAGTTAGGATTTTCAATTCTCATGTTTTATTTTATAAGTCAGAAATTGACCCGATAACTTTCTTACATAAATAATACGAATTAACTGATTCCAACTTATAAATAAAGCCTGGGCTTTTTAAACCCAACCGAATATGCACGATATATGTGGCGGAGGAATATAACTGGAACACTCCCTCCTCTCAATAACACTGCAACAAATACCGCCTCCCTCTCCAAGCTTTTGGACCACTCCTTCCTCCTCCTCCAACACTATAACAAATCTTGCTTTTTACCACGGATTTTTAACACTATTTCCGTTGCAAATAGCATCATTTACGCTGCCACAAAATAGTTTGTCGCAAATAGCATCGTTTTCATCATTTGCGACAAAATAGTTTTGTCCTATATGCAGACACGTCTTCGAAAAATGGTCAGAAAAGTTCATATTTCGTCAAAAATTCACACACTCCTTCGTAGGTTCAGTCAATTGAGTCTCACACCTCGTTTGTTAGCTTTTTAAATTTATGTGTGCAGATAATTTTTTTGATATTTATAATTTATTATATAAAAAATTATAATTTTAATAATGTGTATCATAAATTATGTTTTAAAGTGTTCATAGACATTTTTCTAAAATCAAATTTAAATTAAAATAACTTACTAAAATATGTTAGGATTTTCAATTCTCATATTCTGCTTTATAAGTCAGAAATTGTCTTATAACTTCATTAAATAAATGATACGAATATTAAAAGATTGTTCAATATATGGGACATCTGTATCCCCAACCTCAGTTGGTGTGATGGGCATGAACACTAGACGATCACCGGTTTTTTATGTGCGCAAGTCAATTGTGATTCTACTATTTTCAGGGATGATGGTGTCGACCGGATTGTTCGAGAAACCATTGTAATCATTTTTATTATCAAGCATATTTATATTCTATCTATTAAGCAATCTGAAAACAAAACGACTATTTGCTTAGCTCGTTCTTTGTTTCACAATCAGGTTATGATTGTCAGTTTGGGGGTTTGTCCCAGCTATGTTCCAATATTTTATCCCTTAAATCATAAATCTTGAATCCAAATTCAATGCCTTTTTACAACCCCTACCCCAAGAGTTCATACTTATTTACAAAAAATGCCATCCAAATTTCTCCATTTGTACAAACTTTCCACCTCACTCTCTTCCAGCACATGCTCACTTCCCCTTTATATTGAGTTTGGACACATGTCTACAGCACGTGACACTGTCCAACCCATTTCTAATAATCACTTATCCCTCTCTTCTGCTATGGCCAATGGCCTTATCAGGCAATACAACAAAAAAAAACTCACTGCACGGTACTGAAGCTTTCCTCTCCCGTGCTTCTCCCCAGCTGGCTCACAGTATTCAAAACTTCAAAACAACAGCAGAGGTTGCTACAGCATAGAGGCTGCTGCATACTCCAAAATTTAAATTCAAATATGTTCCTTCACTCTCATTTCCTTTCAATTTCCTTTCCATTCAAACATAAAGTCTGTTGCGTCGCTCACGTGTATTACACTCCACCTCAAATCACTGTTATCTTCTTCTAATTTCAAAATCCAGTTTCAAACCCTAGCATATACTCTCTTCCCGTAACGAATTCTTTCTCTGCTTTAAGCCTTTATGCCCCTTTCTTAGGGTTTCAAGCACATCACCGCTGGGAAATCAATTCTCTGGTTGAATACATCTCCCCCTCTCCCCCTCCCCCTCTCCCCCTCTCTTCTCTCTGTTCGTATGAATTTGATTGAAATTTGCTGATTGATGATTTGTTGGCCCTTATTTCAGGTGTATATTGGTATGATTTTAAGAAAGTGAAGATGTCACCTTCAGATATACATTTGTTATGGATATTATTCTTGGGTAAATTTTCGGTTATGGAGTATATTTTGTAGCATGCTTTCTAAGTGTTTGATAAAATTCCTGACACAAATTTCTCTTCTTCTTTTTTGCAGAATCAATAATTACTATATAACATAATGGTGTGATATTTTGTTTTATGAATTGCAGGTACTTTCTCTGATAGTTCTTGGTACTTTCTCTCTTTGATTTAATTTAAAAACGATTCATGTGTATGCATATATGTCATTATATGAAAGACTTTTTAGGTTCACATATATAAATCGAGGCAAGATGAAGAAAGGTGACAGGGTTTAGCAAATTGAGTTTAGAGGACGCGGGGTTTAAGTGTACCATTACGGTTTACATTTGGGAGTATCACATGTAAATAAGTTACATGAAAGTCGATGAAAGTAAAATACATGCGGCCGTTTGGGTTAGCTTAAAATTTGACTCTTTGCTTATCGTAATGCGTAGAAGTGAGAAGTAAATTAATAAAGTGTTTGAAAAAGAAGCAGAAGCTGTGAGAGATCTCAGCTTATTAAAAGTGTTTCTATTTCTTTACACAAACAGATCAAGAAAAACATAAGTTAGAAGCAGTTTATGCTTCTTGCAAACAAACACCACCATGAAAAAGAAATAAAAAATACCATATCACATACAAATTGCAGAGTTGGGCTTGGCCCGGGAAGTAAGGAACACACCGGTGGGGCTTGCGTCAGACTTGCTCTGGCCTCTGAGGGATAACATCCATCTTACCTCACTAGTCATCTCAACCATCTTGCCTAACAAGTCATCTCAATCACGATGCTAACAAACTTGACATGAAGATCTTACGAGAACTAGTATTTCTTCCCGTCTCTTAATATTTTTCTTCCATCTTGTGATCTTCTAGTACTCCCTTTCTTAATACTTTGACTCTTTGCTTTTATTACACATATTTTTTATTGTTAATTTTTTTTAATTGTCTATTAATATTATATTTAAAAATTTCACCGTATTAAAATACTCATGAATATAAATCCAACAAGATCACTTACAACTATATTTGATCTTGTATATTAAACATAAATTAGTAATTTGTTTCATGTTATGAATAGTGTCAACATATCAAACGAGGAAAGGAAAAAAGAGACGGGGAGTATGTAATAGTAGTATATAATTATTTAATTACATGACTAACAGATTATGCAAAAACTGAACTGTGGGACTGACACGTTAAATTATTTGAAGCATTAGTCATATAATTACAATTATGTATAATTTATTAGTCAAGTCCATTTTTCACTTTAATATAGTATTAACTAATAAACAATATAACATAGTCCACGAGGGAGTCCACATTCTTCAAATTAGGTCAAATATAATTTAGCACTTCCAATTCTAATAATTTTGTTTTATAATATTTTTAAACATATTATAACATTTAGATTATGTTCTACAACATGATCAGCATGCACAATAATTATTTTTATAAATCGGAATGCACTATGTTCTATGATATATTTAATAAGCAGATAATCATAATAATTATTAAATTTGATGGTTTGTAATAATTATTTGATAATGAAATTTAAGATTATCTATAAATAATAAGTTATATATAAATTTTGATGATCAAAAATATTATTTATGATTAAATTAAAAGTTTATGTCTGATATTTTAAAATTCCAGCTTAATTGCGGATTTTAATGAAACTAACTTGTTAGGATTTATGGGTGATGGACAGCAGTAAACTTAACACTTTTACTTAGATTTATCTAAGTAGAACATACTGTCACAGTCATAGTATGTCTTTTTAGTGTCCTTTTTATTACTGTAAGTTGTAATACATGTAACACTTAGAATAAGTTCAATTCACATTGTTCATGCCCCAAGACGCGAAGATGAATGACAGCAAGAATGAAAGACTGCTACTGTCAAGATGGTTCACAGCAGTACTACATAAGGCAGACGGTTGCAAGGTCATGACAGCAAGTTTGTATTTGACAGCTACATTGGTTAAACTCCGCAGACAGCAAGTTTCAGCTAGCATGACAGCAGAACATTGGTGTCCCTACCATTGGTGTATATTGGTATGATTTTAAGAAAGTGAAGATGTCACCTTCAGATATACATTTGTTATGGATATTATTCTTGGGTAAATTTTCGGTTATGGAGTATATTTTGTAGCATGCTTTCTAAGTGTTTGATAAAATTCCTGACACAAATTTCTCTTCTTCTTTTTTGCAGAATCAATAATTACTATATAACATAATGGTGTGATATTTTGTTTTATGAATTGCAGGTACTTTCTCTGATAGTTCTTGGTACTTTCTCTCTTTGATTTAATTTAAAAACGATTCATGTGTATGCATATATGTCATTATATGAAAGACTTTTTAGGTTCACATATATAAATCGAGGCAAGATGAAGAAAGGTGACAGGGTTTAGCAAATTGAGTTTAGAGGACGCGGGGTTTAAGTGTACCATTACGGTTTACATTTGGGAGTATCACATGTAAATAAGTTACATGAAAGTCGATGAAAGTAAAATACATGCGGCCGTTTGGGTTAGCTTAAAATTTGACTCTTTGCTTATCGTAATGCGTAGAAGTGAGAAGTAAATTAATAAAGTGTTTGAAAAAGAAGCAGAAGCTGTGAGAGATCTCAGCTTATTAAAAGTGTTTCTATTTCTTTACACAAACAGATCAAGAAAAACATAAGTTAGAAGCAGTTTATGCTTCTTGCAAACAAACACCACCATGAAAAAGAAATAAGAAATACCATATCACATACAAATTGCAGAGTTGGGCTTGGCCCGGGAAGTAAGGAACACACCGGTGGGGCTTGCGTCAGACTTGCTCTGGCCTCTGAGGGATAACATCCATCTTACCTCACTAGTCATCTCAACCATCTTGCCTAACAAGTCATCTCAATCACGATGCTAACAAACTTGACATGAAGATCTTACGAGAACTAGTATTTCTTCCCGTCTCTTAATATTTTTCTTCCATCTTGTGATCTTCTAGTACTCCCTTTCTTAATACTTTGACTCTTTGCTTTTATTACACATATTTTTTATTGTTAATTTTTTTTAATTGTCTATTAATATTATATTTAAAAATTTCACCGTATTAAAATACTCATGAATATAAATCCAACAAGATCACTTACAACTATATTTGATCTTGTATATTAAACATAAATTAGTAATTTGTTTCATGTTATGAATAGTGTCAACATATCAAACGAGGAAAGGAAAAAAGAGACGGGGAGTATGTAATAGTAGTATATAATTATTTAATTACATGACTAACAGATTATGCAAAAACTGAACTGTGGGACTGACACGTTAAATTATTTGAAGCATTAGTCATATAACTAGTTGAGAAGCCGCGCGTTGCGGCGGCCTATAAAAATTATATTAATGATTCAATATTAATATTTGTAGAATGCAATAATTTTATGGCTGTCTATAAAAAGTATATTAATGATTAAAAATTAATATTTGTAAGATGAAATAAATTTTATATTATAAAAATCTTGATGTAATACCAATACTAATATATAAAATTGCAAAATTGGACTATAATTCATGGTGAAAATATGAAAATAAGTTTCTACACGTAATTAACAATTTAAAGCATGACGAATCTTAATTTTATTTATGTTTTTTTTAAAAGTAATCATGTTCTTACATTGTCACTTTATTTCAATTTTTTTGGATCGATTGTGCACAAAAACATCTAACTTAAATCCGTAAGATAGCGGTCTATAACTATCTTGCTTGTAACATCTTTAGTTTTTAATACTGTATAAACAGCCTTCACTTAAAAGTTGCTTGAACGGAGCAAATAGATAATGCATGAATAATATTTTCCTATATACAAAGTAAATCATATAAAAATTAACAACAACAAACATGTCCGATGAACAAAACAAATATTATAAAAGAATAGCCAACAAACATATATCACTAATAGTTAATTTATTGATATCATCCATCAAAATCATGTCAAGACTATATTCTTCTCCGGTGTTTGGATTTGTCGACTCTTGCATAGCGGTCTATAACTACCCTTGCTTGAAACAACCTTTAATTTTATTTAATACCGTATAAACAGCCTTCACTTATTGTTGCAGCAGAACAAATGCACCATCAAGTTAGAAATCGAGCAAGTGAACTATCACCAGAGAGAGGTTGGTTTGTAGTATTCAGAGAGAGTATGTTGTGTTTAGATGATCCAAAACTCTACAACTTATAGAGGTATTTATAGGTGCAGAGAGACTTGTGTGCTACTCATTCCCATAATTAAATAATCTGAAACAAAATCAGATTAAAACTTTCAAACTGCTATATTCCATAAATAATCTAAAACAAAATCAGATTCTGAAACTTGCTTCCAATATATTCGAAACTAAAAAAGGTAGTTTTCTGCTATATTCCATAAATAATCTAAAACAAAATCAGATTCTGAAACTTGCTTCTAATATATGTGAAACTAAAAAAGGTAGTTTTTATTTTTGATATTTTTCATCCGAAAATTCCAGAAAATTAGAAAATTAGAACGGAGCGATGTGAGAGGCGCCACCTACACGCCCCTCGCTTCTCCTTTATATAAGTATATTGATTACAATTATGTATAATTTATTAGTCCAAGTCCATTTTTCACTTTAATATAGTATTAACTAATAAACAATATAACATAGTCCACGAGGGAGTCCACATTCTTCAAATTAGGTCAAATATAATTTAGCACTTCCAATTCTAATAATTTTGTTTTATAATATTTTTAAACATATTATAACATTTAGATTATGTTCTACAACATGATCAGCATGCACAATAATTATTTTTATAAATCGGAATGCACTATGTTCTATGATATATTTAATAAGCAGATAATCATAATAATCATTAAATTTGATGGTTTGTAATAATTATTTGATAATGAAATTTAAGATTATCTATAAATAATAAGTTATATATAAATTTTGATGATCAAAAATATTATTTATGATTAAATTAAAAGTTTATGTCTGATATTTTAAAATTCCAGCTTAATTGCGGATTTTAATGAAACTAACTTGTTAGGATTTATGGGTGATGGACAGCAGTAAACTTAACACTTTTACTTAGATTTATCTAAGTAGAACATACTGTCACAGTCATAGTATGTCTTTTTAGTGTCCTTTTTATTACTGTAAGTTGTAATACATGTAACACTTAGAATAAGTTCAGTTCACATTGTTCATGCCCCAAGACGCGAAGATGAATGACAGCAAGAATGAAAGATTGCTACTGTCAAGATGGTTCACAGCAGTACTACATAAGGCAGACGGTTGCAAGGTCATGACAACAAGTTTGTATTTGACAGCTACATTGGTTAAACTCCGCAGACAGCAAGTTTCAGCTAGCATGACAGCAGAACATTGGTGTCCCTACCTAAAGCGTACTCAGGAAGCCACTGTTATCCCAATCATTGTTTGACAGCGAATTCTGATGTCCCCATGTCGCTGTCATCAGAGATCTTTGATTAGATTTGATTACACATCAAGTCAATCCTGTGATAGATAAAGATGTTCAACTTTAGGATTGCTGCAGAAAAGATGTTTTGTAGCAGACCTACCAAGCCTACAGCTTGAAGCTCAAAGATACACAAAAGTCGTTCATTCACTTCTGTTAAGCTCAAAATAGAATGTTCCTAGGTTACTTTCCATACAATGTACGTAACAATTGTTGATTAGCATTTTAGGAATGTCACATGGACTGCAATCTTAAAGTAGCCGCAAAAGCAAATGTCTACTTTATAGATGTGCAGAACCCGTGGTGGCCTATATTTAAACTTTTATATATGTATAGGAAACATAACTCAAGAAAAGAGTGATTGAGAGAAGATCAAACAGAGAGAACACCAAGGGAGTGAAACACAAGTGTATTCCTTGAGATAATTGAAGCTCTAAGAAACATTTTCTTGAGGTTGTAGCAAAGCAACAAAATAAAATAAACCGTTTATTTTGTAAAGTTAAACTACTGTGTTCATAACTTAGTTTGTATCTTTCTCTACTGATATATTTAAATCTTTAATTAGTTGTTGAAATAGGATTTGAATTTATCAGTATTGCATTTAATCCCGCTTCTACAATACATTCGAAGACCAACATAACTTTTATTAAATAACATTTATTTTATATTATAAAAATACTGAGGGGGCGAACAAATGTATCTCAACATAACTCTTCCGCATAATATTAAAGAAAATAAATAGAAATTGTTTATATTATTTCCATGGAAGAAGCTAACACTACAAGAGTTCTCTATTTTACCAACCAAACTTTATTCATTAGAAATTACCAACGAACTGCTAACATAAATGAAAATGAAGAGAAGTTAACAACATAATAACAAACTCACAACAGTATACTTACGAGAATTTTGCTAAAAGAGAAGACTATTGGGCGTGAGATTTGCCCGCCCAACTTTAGCTATGAAATGGCAAGGAACTTGTAACGGATTAGTAGCAACGGGGTTGCAACAAAATAACAACCATTACAAAAGAAATACTAACTCTCTACCAACGGCACATTTTTCTGTTAGTAGTTCTGTTTTTAGGTCGTTAGCCTTTTAATGTAAAAAGTTTAGTCACATTCTGTTACTAAGAGCATCTCCAATAGGCTCTTAATAGTGTCTCTTAAATTGAAATTTGAAGAAGATGGTAGTTTTTCTTGCTCCAATAGACTCCTAGTCACTCTTAAATTTCCTAAATTTCTCTTCTCTCTCATGTAAGAGCTACTAGTCCCTCTTATCTAATATTTTATAATAAATGTGTAAGGAAACATTCTCTTTCCATCCACTTTCTTTTGCACTTTCATGCACATGACTTGCTTTTAATAATATAAAACAAAATGAGGAGTGAATATAAGAAGTGTTGTTGGAGTTGAACTCATATTAAATCACTAAGAGCTAATATTTTATATTATATTTAAGAGTGAGTTAAGAGACTATTGGAGATGCTCTAAACTGTTAGCAATTTTAGATCGGTTAAATTAACTTCCGTTATTAATTTGTTGGTAAAGTGAATTTGATACTACCTACCTCCTTTACTTCTCAACGTCTATCTACCTATCCGAACACCGAAAACAGAAGAAAAATAAATCAAAACTTTGTGTTTGCTGCTGGACATCATCTCCTTCGTAAAAACCTTCTTCCTCTGCGAGCTTGCGAATTAGAAGTGTCATTCAACATATATAATCTGCTATTTATTCAAGGTTTGTTAAGTTATTCCTCATCTTGAATGTCTAATATTAACATGATTGATTAATTAGTTACTTTATTTGGCAAAATCTATTTCATTAATTAATTTTTTTAATGCATATATATATATATTTCAGGAAAAAAGTTTGTCAATGTGCCTAATATTAAGTTTGTTTATGAACTTTATATATTAGTTGGTGCTCTTTTACATTTTTATGTATATTCAGATTGTTAGATCCTTTCGTGAAAGTCTTATGACAAAAAAAAAAAAGAATTCTTAGATCCTTTTATTAGTTTATTTGTTTTTTTTTTTTGGGGGGGGGGGCGAGGTGTTAGTGTAGGGCTGGCAATTTCGGGTTTCGGGTCGGGTTCGGGTCGGGTTGACAGTCGCGGGTCAAAAAATTTACCCAACCCGAACCCGACCCGAAAATTTAATGGGTCAGAATACCCAACCCGAACCCGACCCGCACTACCCGCGGGTAACCCGAACCCGACCCGAAAATTAATATTTATTAATAAAAATATTTTTTAAATAATAAATAAATATTATTTTAATCCAAATAAATTAATTTTTATTAAATTAAATAATTTTATATTAAATTTAACTAATAAATTTTATAAAAATAATATAAATATATATAATATTTATATTATATATTAATTTTCGGGTAATTTCGGGTCAATTTCGGGTAACCCGAATTCAACCCGAAAATGACCCGATTTTTCTGGGTTGATTTTGGGTCAACCCGAATTCGACCCGAACCCGAAAACCCCCAACCCGAATTCGTATTTTGCGGGTCGAATTCGTGTCGGGTTGTCGGGTCGGGTCCAATATTGCCACCCCTATGTTAGTGTGATTTCTTTTGCCTCGAAAGACTTGCTGATCATTATAAATGTTTTTTTTAAGAAGAAAAAGCCAAGCCAACTGCATGCATTGATTCAAAACGTTGATTACATGTTTACATATTGGACCAAAAAAAGTATGCATAGTCCATCCACTACCACAGCACAAAAACTAACACTACCGAATCATAATCCAAAAGAAAAGAAACATGACAATAAGCCCAAAATTAAAATCAATCAGCAGGACATTCATTGACTTGCTGGGCTTTAGTAAATTGTTTTATGTTAAGCCCAATATGATCTTAATCTGTTTTAACATTCGGGTAATGCAATTTGCTTTTAACTGTTTTATAGTTTTATTATATATATATATTCTAGTTGTGAATGTTGAATACATTCTAGTTATATACTATGCAAATTGGGAGGGCATATCCTGGTGACTTTGCTTTCTTTAGTAGAATGAAATGTAAAATTTAAGATAAATGCTTGAAAAATGTTTGAAAAATATATGCAAATTGGGAAGGCATATTCTGGTGATTTTGTATTTTTCAAATGTTCTGTATTAGCTATAATTTTGTTCATTAAGTTGGTTTTACGAGGTTAGCAAAACCAATGATTGATAATATTGTAGGACCAAAAATAAGTTGCTTGAAAAAATAGTCAAACAATACTAGGTAATTTCTCTTTTAATTATAAAAAAACTTTAAGTTGCTTGCAGAAAATAATCAAACAATGCTAGCTAATATATCCTTTATAATTGTAGAAATAATTTGTTTGGAAGCAATCAGATGCTATTATTTACAATGGTTGGCTAGCAAACGCGAGGAAGAAATATTCTGAACTTGTTTGTGTAGCTCGAGATAATTGGAAAAAACATAAAAAATGAGATAATAGAATTGACTTAGAATGTTTTTTTGTGGGTTAAGTTTTGGGAAACCCCAAAATTTCACACAAAGTCTTTGATTCAGAAAAGTAATCAGCATAGTGACGGGGTGATGGCCTCCCTTCCACACATACAAGTGGTTCCGCTTCTCATAGGACACTTGCAGCTTGTCTAGTAAGATTTACCAACATATTTTTTTATAGAATTATCTGCATGTTAAAAACATGTCTACTAATCATAAGCCGCTGTCATACGCTTTATATTCATCTGAATACACATGTTCTTAAGTCACCGGTCACTAGTTTAGTATGTGGTTTAGTATATACGCATGACTAAAATATGTAAATGATAGGTAAAAAGGGCATTTTATACGATAATATGTATATTGACCTTGCACTTTAAACATGAAGTATTTTGGGCATTATCTCTTTTTGTGCTGTGAATTTTGCATATATTTTTTTACAGAAACTCCAGTTTAAGCGAGACCCCACTGCCGATGAAGTGTTCTACTACGCACACACTAGACGTCTAAAGAAAAAGAAGAATCTAATTGTTGATGCTGAAGAGAATGACATGGATGACGAGGATGATGAGGATGTTGAAGTTATATGGATTGACAAGAAAAACCAACAAATATATGTGAGTTTCATTTTTTTCTTGATTCATGTTTTATTTTATGTAGAAGGAAGAAAATAGAATGGTAGAAGATTAAATTTTACGTCAACTCATCCTTCTAGATTTTGGAATTGTGATGGGAAAATATGGAGTGTACATGAACATATTAGTGGATGGTTGATTTAATTTTTTTGACATGTTCAGCTTGTAGTTTAGCTGTTGAATTTTATTTAATGGTTTAATTATGTGTTACTTTGTTTTCAGTCCTTTGTTGTTGTTTAGTCTTGATTATGATCTGTTCTAGGTTTGTTGGTTATTTGATAATTGTTGGGTGGTTGTTTAATAGTTTTCTTGTTGCTGCTCGAGTTGTTCATGTTGTGTCCTTGTATTTGTCCATTGTGTGTTTAATTAGATTTTGGCTGATCGTTTATTTTGTTATATATAGGAAACATTTTTAGAACTTTGTGAGCAACAAAAGGAAGCTGGGCAGCATGTGGATAAAAATGCACTGTTTCTCAAAGCTGTTGGAGGGCCTAACAAGAAGAACAGGGTGTATGGAGTTGCTTCATCACAGAACATCTTTTATCAGTCTAAAAGTATACCTTTTTCTATAACCTCTGCTACTAAAGAAGAAAATCAGATTTTGAAGAGCAAGTTGGCTGAGATGAACGATCGGATGAAAACAGTGGAGAATCACTTGGCAATGATTATTGAGGCTAATTATGTTCGACGTCCTCAATCGCCTAATGATTTGGATGGTTTAAATGATGACAATTAGTATTTAATCTAGTATGTTAGCTATGCACCTAGACTATGTAGGTTGCATATGACTTGGACTAATGTGGCAAATCTTCTTATGCTTTTGTATATGATATTGGATTTAGTATTTTGGTATGGTTTAGTTGGTGACAGGTTATATTTTGCCACTTATTTGAACATACTTGTTCCATTTGATACTTTTTTGCTATCTTTTGTTGAATATGTGAAGACCTACAAGATTAGAAAATGAAATGCTTATAACCTTACTACCAAAAGTGATAATTACCAACAGATATTCGGTTGTTATTACAACAGTTTTTGAGTGTTCCTAATGAACTAGTAACAGCAAATATGTTGGTAAAGTGTTACTAGAAATCATCCGTTGGTAATTTGTTACAAAATTTAACAACAGAATATCGTTGATATATGGTTGTTAACCATACAAACAGACTGATCCGTTATTAAGTTGGTTGTATCTTTGTTATTTTCAAAAATCAGATGTTGTTAGTCGGTTGATATTTTGTTATTAAGTTTACCAACAAAAACAAATCCGTTGTTAGAAACTTCCTGATGAACAATACTCCAACTGACAATTCATGTGGTCATTCCGTTGGAAAGATGTCATACCAATGGATTTCCTTAATATTCCAACGGAATATTTGTTGTCAACATTGAATTTTCTTGTAGTGTTAGAAGTGATTACTTTTTTTTATTAATTTTTAATATTTTATTTGTAAAATGAAAATTTTTTAATGGGCTACCTATATTATATAAGTAGGATTTAATCATCGAGAATCAAGTTTGATCAATTTTTTTTGGGAGAGTTTTTGGATTTGAACACAATACTACAAAATTTCATGGATTATACTGGGATTTCAAAAGGCATAAAGTACACAGAAAAATCTCACAAAATCTCTTTTTATATAGTCCAAAAAATCCATTAACTTTTGAATATTATTAGATTTTAGTAATTCAATTGAATATTATCGAATTTTTAAGTATAATTTAAAATCCTTATAGAATGCCACCGAATTCCATAATATAATTACATCTTGATTTCCTAGATAAAAATGAAAAAAGTAAATAAAATCCTAATTAAATATTGTCCTTACATCCAAAGTACATCCAGTAGGCCTGTACGTGGTTCAGATTGGTTCGGTTCGAGGATAATAACCGAACAAAACTACAACTTCTAATTTTCTAAAATCTCAATCTGCGACCAAACCGTTGGTATGAAAAAACCAACCAAATCCACCCAGTTAATTTTAATTGGTTGCGGTTTGAGTTTTGTGGTTCAACCGTTAAAATAGTTACAAAAGAGAGAAGTTAACTTTAATATTTTTTTTCATCTGGAACATGAAATAAACTTCCAGGCTTTAACTAAAAATACATAAATTATCACTTGAAATCTTGCATAAAGCTAATACAATAAGTCTGATTATGAAAAATGACAAAGATATTCAGTAGGCCAGTTGCATATTATAAAAGAAAACTAATTCTGGAATATAAAACTTGAGAGCTTTCCTAACTTCATGATTTCATTAACCATCCAGGTCCAAGTTTCATTATCTTTATGACTTTAATTTATTTATATGTGTGTGTGTCTATATATATATATATATATATATATATATATATATATATATATATATATATATATATATATAATAAAAATTATTTAATTTATATAATGTGTGGTTGGCGGTTGCGGTTGGATTTTTGGGGTTTTAGTGAAAATGAATCCGCAACCAAACCGCAAATCAATGGTTCTTAAAAATTTCATCCACGACTGCCTACATTTTGCGGTTATCTGTACTACGCGGATTGATTGCGGGTGGTTGTTGCGGTTAATACGGTTGAGCGGATTGAACCTAACATCTAGCAACCAGCTCCACATAGAGGTGGCAATTGTTTCGTTTCGTATACTTTCGTTTCGTATATTTTCGTGTTTCGTGTACTCGAAGGTGAAACCTGAGTCGGCCCGTTATAAATTTCGTGTACCTAACTTGAAACCCATATCCATTCCAAAACGTTTCGTGTATTTTCCGTGTACTTTTTGTGTATATTATATATAAAAATATTAATATAATTTTAATCAAAAAATAGTTTAAATATACATTTTCCTGTATAATTTTACTAAATATGAATGATATATTCATGCTTGCATACAATTCTCTACAAATTTGTTAATGTATCTATAATATATATTTACATATACATATAAATTTATATATATATTACAAATAATATATTTAGTATATTATTACATACTAGCCTATAACCCGTGCGAAGCACGGGCGACCATATTATTTCTATTTTATTATTTGTAAGCTTATTAACATTTTTCATGTTTTATTATTAATTTGATATAATAGTATTAAATTATATTAACTGTTTGGTTATATTCACTTTTGAAAGTTTGTCTTGTACATTATTTTTTTATATTATAAAATATTTTTAATCACAATAAAGAAGCACAAAGCCAATACGATTGAGCGATAACATGAATAGCTGTTTTATTAGTAATTTAATATAATGGTATTAGATTATATTAACCGTTTGGTTATATTCACTTTCGAAAGTTTGTCTTGTACATTATTTTTCTATATTATAAAATATTTTTAAGCATAATAAAGAAGTACAAAGCCAATACGATTGAGCGATAACATAAATAGCTTAATGATTGATCACAATCATTTACAAACCATCCAAATATAAACATATATACTAATTCTTTGGTCAATTTCAGATACATAAATGGTGCAACGAATACTTTCGTCTCTTTGAGGCTTAAAAGTTTTTCCACTTATCCGCTTCCTTCCCCGGTTGAAGTTAGTTCTTCACTGTTGAAATAAAATTCCAAAACTAAGATATAAATCATATTGACATTGTAAAAATATAGCTTATGAATGTATAATTGGTTATTCAGTATAGTTTTTTTGGACATCAGAAACGGGGGCATTGACCAAGAAGAGAAAGCACAAACTCACAAAATTACAGTCTATGACAACCTCACGTAAAATTTCAATTCATTTGCAGTGAACATACTGCTGAGACTATTTTTAAGAATTCACAACAGTCTAACCCCCGCCGATGGCCACAACTCTTTGTTTGTTGAGTGTATATAACAATGTATTTAATCATATTAGATTTACTAATGCAACCTAGTTTATGGTTCCATGATATGCTTAAAATGTAAAAGTTAATTGAGAAAACTATTAACTACTTAACAATATGTGTTGTGGAGAAGTGCTCCAAGACAGCTATAAAATCGTGAATTGTCGTAAAGGCATAGTGCAATACAGAATAAGAAGGCAAATTGGAGCGGAGGAAGCAGAGAGGAGAGATGAAGACGTGAAGTGATACGAACAACCATGCTAGCGTCTTTAATTATTAAAAGAAAAGGTAAATTTTTTCGAGATCAAAATCACAGAAATAGGTCTACCTTTTAGTGGTATTGATCCTCTTTCATTTTAGTTTGTTGAAGTTAATTACAAAAATTTTAAAACTTCAACTTCTGACCTCTTGTTATCGAGAAAATATTTCGGAAAATTAGGTTATTATAGGATTTGTACATCTGAGGCTTTTAAATATGGCCATCAACAAAGTTATCTTCTACAGTACACAGATGAACAAAATTTGTATGACACTATGGTCAGTTTGTAATAGTAGTATTTTTACAATGATAGTCTATTGAGTGGCTGGCTAACTATATACACTTTGACCCCAGCCCAAAATGGTGTGTAGGAGGAAGTAGGAACTATATCTGCAACCCTTTCAAGTATAAGAGGAGATTAAGAGGATAGGTTTTTTTGACATCAAGTTTGTCCGGAACAAAAAAAACAATAAGAAAATCAAGGCATAAAAATAACACCAAAAACAAATACCTGGCAAGAGAAGACGGATCCCAAGTTGAAGGAACTGCATTTTTCACCTCATCCAGAAGTTGCAGATGATGTCTATTTATATGAAGGTCAAATAACAATATAATGTAACCATCTAATCCTAAATACTTTGTTCTTGCAGCATCACTCTCCCATGATTCACTCTCGAAACCAAACATGGAGTTAAACCAACCTGAAGGAATCTTCAAGGAACAGAGCATTTCTGGTTCATAAACTCCGACAGCTAGAATAAACAAATTTGCACAACAGAATCATAAGCCTCTACCACGCTTACAAAAGTCAAATGGCCTAATAAAAAGAGAAGCATTTACCTGATTAAAATCAAGAATACGTGACTGATATCGAGTTCGATCTCCTTTGCCACATTTGCTGTCAGTTGAGACATCATCGAACTATCCGAAACCTGGTACTGACAACTGCCTGGTCTGGTCTTGATTCAAACAGACTAAACTGGCTTTACCTTTGCAGTATTTGAGTCGAAAGTTTGAGGTTAAATCAAAACCTTTGCCAAGTCTTTAGATGCATGAAACGAATACAAAGAAACTATCAACAGTTGTGTTTACTAATGTATGATCAAAGATCTAAAGTCGAATTATGGACCAAGCTAAAAGGCAGATCTCACAAAAATAAGATAAACTTATTACCAATAACAATAATATTAAACTGGATAACTCTACTAAAACGATTCTTACCAATAACAATAATATTAAGTGTCAAAATCACATGCATTATAAGTCTTACATAGAAATGAATTTAAAATAATTTTAAAATAGATCTAGATAGAAGTCAATGGATTGTGCAATACAGAATAAGAAGGCAAATATGGTGCTTGGAGTTGTTTGATTAAGACTTCTTTAAACTCCTAGGTTACATAATAAAATAACTGACTATTGTTTCAACTTTTGTAGACACTTGACGTCGGAAAAACAGAGCAGATGACTTCTGGGGTTTTATACTCAAAAACTAAACAACAACAACATGAGTGTTGGGGATTACAGAATTTGTTCAAAAGAAAAGCCAGAGGATGAATTTTTGTGTTTAATAATCTAAAAAAAACGAAACTGGTTAATTAAGGAAGAGGGGCTTCAAACTCCTGCAAATGTATTGTCAGTTACTATCATTACAAGGCTGAGAGATTTCATGATAAGAGAAAGTATTCGATGGGAACGCCAAGGCGCCATCAACACACAAGTCTGCGGTCAATGACTCTCCACAACCATCGTGAGGTTTACTTGCTTTTAGTAACAATAAGAATGTAAAGTAACAGCTTCGTTAGCAGCTTGCCTTTCAGCATGTATTCAATATCTTTAGTTGTTTTATGCAGTCTTGTTTCTTTTCGACTTTTCCTAAATGAGCTGTGTTCTTTTGTAGTACCATGGTTGGTAGCATCAAATCCAATAAATTATGGCAGACCCCGTCAACTATCCTGTGTTGAGGCATTATCTGCAGCCAGTGTTATAAAAAACGGGAATCGGACTTAATCGGTGAAGTCACGGAACAAGGATTAATCGGAGATTAATTGAATTGTTCAGGAATTAATTGAATTGATTGGTGATTAATCGGATATTTAATCAATTCGGTGAGTTACGGAACAGAGATTAATCGGTGATTAATCGTGATTAATCACCTACTTTTAGAACAGAGTCTGCAGCTTTAATTATATGGTACCATAGTTTGCAATTATCTAGAATTAGCATATCTGAATTAATATTATTCTAGATGATGTGTGCAATATAATTTCACTAGATAGTTACTCCCAGGCTGAGATAAATTTTAATGAAGGATTCATCCTTTAGTTCTGATCTTTATTTTTTTGAAACTAAAATTGATTTTTTTTTTGTCTATTAGCTTAAAATTGATAATTTTTTGAACCTATGGCTTAGAAGTAGACATCATACGATGGTATACAATCTGAACTATGTAGCAGCATTTAGTACTAAAGGAAAAGAAAAGGAAAGAATAGCCATAATTCAGCTAGTAATGCAAACTTATTCTTAATTGGCAAATTTACCGCCAAGAATTTCAATTAGTGCAGTGGCATGACTCGGTCATCATGATCAGCTGTTAGTAGCAATGCAGCTGGGTCCTGAGAAGCTTGAGCAGGTGATTTTTCCCCTGGACTCTTGACATTGTGTAGTGGTGAGTACCTGCAAAAAAGAAAAAGAAAAAAGATGACTTCCAAAAAGTGGAACAGATATATTAAACTGATCAGGGTAAAAAACTTAAAAATGTCAATGGGTGGTTCAGTAATAATATGGAAAACCAAAATGTAGAAGAAAACTGAAAGACGTTATGAGAAGAAAAAGGTTAGTTCGTGTACAGTGCATGAATATGTTCTATTTAAAGAGGCAGCTGAAAGGAAAAGTTTCACTTAGAATACTCATGATATTGCAAGGACATAATAAACAATGTGAAAGTGTTGGATCTTACCTGTAACAGATCCTAGGAAATATATTCCTCAGAAACTCCAAATCAAGTTCAACTGTTGTTCCTGGGACATTGTCTACTAAGAGAAACAAATCCCAATTAAGCTTTAACAGAAGCTAGCGGCGTAAAACAAGTGATTTCTTTTCTATTCATTTTGGAGTTATTCAGCTTCTTGTTTTCTTATTTCTGCTGTTGTTTGTTGATTCAGTTTCCATGCACAACAAGGATTTTTTACTCTGTCTACATTTAAAAACCTCACAATTTACAGCTAAAATATTGAGTAACAATTTAATATGTTTTCTGCACCTGTAAGCTGCTCAATAATAGTTGCCACATGACCAAATTAGAAACCCTGAATTCACATTGAAGTCCAGACAAAGCGAGAGTAAACCGTTGGACATGGTCAAGACTTGGATGCTAATACTTCATACTTGTGTAAGCGTAAACAATACCAATATTTGTGGAGGTACATTTCAAAAGAAAAATCGCATAGTCTAAAGAAAAGACAAATAAAAAATAAAAACAATCATATAGCCTCGGTCTGACTCTCAACAACCAGCGACTCTGTTACAACAATTCAAAATAATTATTGATTTCTGAACACTCAATCAAGCAGTAAAATCATAATCTCATTTTACCAAGATTAGTCTTCAACTTGGCCTCGGTGCTGCAGCTATGCATACCAATTAACGCAGCGGCAACATCCTTATTGCATTCCTCACTAGAAAGAGCCAAATCACAAATTAGCAAATTAGGTTTCAACAACAAAGCAATCAAATCTCTTGTTAGGCCGAATAAACTCACTATATAAGATAATATAGTGAACACAATCAAGAATAAAACACCAGTATAAGAGAATAATTCAACTAAACTCTTATTCACAATTCACAGTAGCTTACAAATAATCTCTTAGTGATTTATAATTTATCACTAAGAGCTGCTAGGTTACACGAATGATACTCAATTGATAACTCATCTAGAGTAAACCCTAAGCTGTGTTTATATACACAGTTACATGATATCTACTGATTGATTTATAAATATCTTCTTCCTAAAATAATCTAATCAGTAGCTATCCTTCTGTTGTCCTGATCTGCACAATCTCTCTTGATCTTTATCTTCCTTACTTAGTCAGATATGCTCCTGAAAATCAGCCGCCTGCAAACTCTGATCATCGCTTAAACTCTGATCCAGCTAAACTCTGATATTTGCTTCTGCACACTAAACAAGTTAGATACCTGTGACATCATCAAATATGTAACAATCTCCCCCAACTTGTACATTAGACATAATGAACAAGTTCTATATATTTACTGATGATGTCAAAAACAATCAAGGACAAATGCAAGAAATAATTAATCTGCATAAATGAATCATAACTTACAGATTGAGCAGAACTAATTACAACTTACAGTACATATCAGAACTTAGTCAGCCAATCAGTCTATACCCATAGCTCTCCTTAACAAACTTGGTAATCAGATCTTCTTCAATTTGTTTCAGAGTTTGTATCATTTGAGCTTTGACAGTCTTCAATTCTTCATCTTCATCTCCTGTCTGGTATATGGCTGATCTCAAAGCATTAGCTTTGCTTCTCTTCATTGCTTCTCCAAGCTGAATGACTCTAGGCCTGTCTGCTTCATTATTATAACCCAAGATTCTGGTGTTTGCAATAGTCTCCATCACAGAGCTATTCTTCTCCATGCTGATCTCAGAACCATCATCTTGAGCTATTTGTGGAATGTATTCTTCATCAGACTTTATTCCATAGAATCTTCTCTTTTCACTAATTGTTTTCTTCATCAGATCTGACCATCTCTGAGTTGCTTCATTCTTGATCTCTAACATATAGTGAAAATGTTCCAGCTCTCTCAGAGATTTCAGCAATAAATCAGCTTCTGATATTCTATACACTCTGCCAGATTCTAGAAATATAGCAATCTTTTCTTTATCTTCTGGCCCATCATGAGTGTCCATCAGAATCTGTACTGACTCAACTTTGTCAAGATCCTTCTGTGTAACAGCTTCTCCTACTTTTTCAGTCAGAGGATAAGGATCTCTGAAAGTAGTTGCTGAGCCTGTTTGAATCTTTTCTTTTCTATGACCAAGGCCAGTTGTGTCATAAGCTTCTTTCCCTCTGGTACCATGTGTTCTTACTCTGGTAAGCATTGAGCTTTCCTTGTATAAATTTGTACCAAGACTCCCATATAAACTCTTTTTCTTCTTCTGATCTTGAGTCTTTTCAGAATTTAACTTTAACCAAGAAGCTTTAGTTTCTTTGACTTTCTCTTCTTCAACTGGAACTTTAACTTGAGCATTGTCAGAGGTTAAAGCTATATCAGATATTGGCTTGCTTTCACCTCTTCTTCTTCTCATTAATCCAGCTTCTCTTTCTATAACTTGATCAGATACATCAGTAATTATATTTGCATTTCTGCTCAGCTCTAACATCCTCTTAGAAGGAATCTCTGATGCTATCTTGATCATTGACTTCTTTATTACAGGAGTAGCTGAAGGAACTCCATCAACAGGTTTCTTTCCTTTGTCTGCTATATCAGATTCAGATTGAGTCTGAGATCTAGTTCTTGGTCTGTTGATATCAGTGTAGTTTACTTCACTGATTACTATTCCCTTTTTCTTTGGAATTTCCTGCTTTTGAGAGGAATCAGTAATCTGTCTTTGCTCATCAGATTTTGTCTTGCTGATCTTCTTCTTCTCAGCAGCCAATCTTTCTTCTTCCAGTCTGATGGCCTCAATATCCACTCCTGGATTTTCTTTTTCAAAGATTTTTCTTGCCATAGCTTCATCAATTGCTTGCAAGGAAGGAGATTTATAAAAGAGAGTAGTTTCTTTGCCTCTGAACTTCAGAGTTTGACAAAATCTCTGAGACTCAGGGTCTCCAGCTTCAATCAGCTTTTCAGCTTCAGCAACCAAGTTTTCTTTCTTCTTTTCCACTTCAGAGTTCACAAGATCAATTTCTTTGGATAATGCATCTGAATCTCTGACTGCTTTGGTTATGTTCTGAGCTTGAGTTACAACAGTCAGTTCCATTGATCTGTGTTTTTGAGATTCTCTGGGTGGTCTCTCAGAGCTTGCTGCTTCTCTACTGTTCTTCTTTGTTTCTTTACTTTGCAGCAGCTTCAGCTTCTGCTGTTTGTTTATTTCCCCTGGTCTCTCAGAGCTTGCTGCTTCTCTACTGTTCTTCGGTCTTGGTACAAGTGTCCAGACTTTATTTCTCTCAAATTCATTTAATTCCTCCTGCATTGCTGTTACCCAGTCTGCATCCTTCAAGGCTTCTTCCACTTTCTTTGGTTCTGTTTGAGATAAAAATGAATGAAATAAACACTCATTTGCTGTTGCAGTTCTGGTTTGTACTCCAGCATCTGGATCCCCAATAATCAGATCTGGTGTATGAGACTTTGTCCATTTTCTTTCATGTGGCAGTTGATTTCTGGAACTAGATCCTCCCCCATGATCCATGCCAGTATCATTCTGAGTTTCTGATGCCTCTCCCCCATTATCCATGCTATCTCCATGAGCATTCTGAGTTTCTGATGCTCCCCCTGAAGATGTGTTCTCCTGATTCTCTGATGTAGAGTGATCAGAGTTTGAGGAGTCAGAATCAGAGTTTGTGTTTTCTGCCGAGTCTGCAACATTTTCATTCAGATTTTTATTTTGAAAGTGCTCCCCCTCAACATGTGCTTGAGGTTGATGATTAGTAGTGACATGTTCTGATATTGTCTCAGAGTCAGAGTTTATGGAATCAGAGAATGCATCTTCATCTTCAAATCTCAGTTGCTCATGATCTTCAAAATCTTCCATTCCAGTAATTTTCTTATCATCAAAGGACACATGAATGGATTCCATGATTACCCTTGTTCTCAGATTGTAAACTCTGAAGGCTTTTGTTGATAAGGGATAACCAACAAAAATTCCTTCATCAGCTTTTAAATCAAATTTAGTCAGCTGTTCAGGATGATTTTTCAGAACAAAACATTTACATCCAAAAATATGGAAGTATTTGAGATTTGGTTTTCTGCCTTTAACCATTTCAAATGGAGTTTTCCCATGTTTGTTAATCAGAGTTGCATTCTGTGTGAAACAGGCAGACTGCACAGCTTCAGCCCAGAAGTAGGTTGGTAGCTTTGCTTCCTCCAACATGGTTCTAGCAGCTTCAATCAGAGTTCTGTTTTTCCTTTCTACAACACCATTTTGTTGAGGTGTTCCAGGTGCTGAAAATTCCTGTTTAATGCCATTTTCTTTACAGAACTCCTCCATCTTGAAATTCTTGAACTCAGTGCCATTATCACTTCTGATGATCTTTACTGCATCTTTAGAGATTTTATTCAGCTGTCTGACATGCTCAATCAATAAAGATGGTGTTTCATCCTTGCTGTGAAGAAAATATACCCATGTATATCTGGTAAATTCATCAACAATGACCAGAGTATATCTCTTCTTTGCAATGGACATTATATTTACTGGTCCAAAAAGATCAACATGCAGCAGATGATATGGCTCAAGAATTGAGGACTCAGTTTTACTTTTGAAAGAAGACTTCCTCTGTTTTGCTTTCTGACAGGAATCACAGAGTCCATCTGGAGTAAAAACTGATTTTGGAAGTCCTTTCACAAGATCTTTCTTCACAAGTTCATTTATATTATTGAAGTTCAGGTGAGATAATTTCTTGTGCCAGTTCCAGCTTTCTTAATTACTGGCTCTGCCAAGTAGACAGATTGCAGAGCTTTCAGAGTTTAAAGATAGCTTAGTTTCATAGATGTTGCCATGTCTGTATCCTTTCAGAACAACTTTTCCAGTTCTTTTACTAATGACCTCACAGTGTTCTTCCAAGAAATTGACATGATATCCTCTGTCACAGATTTGACTTATGCTCAGCAGATTGTGCTTAAGTCCTGAGACCAGAGCTACAGATTGAATGATGACATTTCCAAGATTGATATTGCCATATCCCAAAGTTATCCCTATGTTGCCATCTCCATAAGAAACATTTGGGCCAGCCTTCTCCACAAAGTCTGATAGCAGGGCTTTATTTCCTGTCATATGTCCTGAGCATCCACTGTCCAGAACTAGGATGTTTTTCCTGTTGCCCTGCAATCACATACATAACTAATGATTAGTTTTAAGGACCCAGACTTGCTTGGATCCTTTGTTCTTGTTAAGTTTGTTAACACTAGCAGCGGAAGATTTATCAGAGTTTATATCAGAGTTTGTGCTAACAGACTTTTTAACAGATGCTGAACTAGGAGAATCAATCTTTTTCTTCAAAGAAGGTTTTAATTCATAATAATTGTAGTACAAACTATGATATTCCTTACAAGTGTAAATGGAATGCCATAAACTACCACAATGAAAACAAGGATTCTCTGGTCTAAATCTAGTATTCCTAGTCTTAACTTCTGATTTTGGAGACATAGCATTTATGTCCTTATTTTTCCTGCAAAAAGAAGCAAGATGATTAGGATTACCACAATTATGACAAGTTTTCCTAGGAGCATTTGGAATAGGCATGTAATTGTTGCTTTTGTTTATTCCAACCTTTCCATTCCTATTTTTCCTAGGTTCCTTAATCCTGTTTTCTTTCTTAACCTCCTTGAGTTTATGCTTAAGCTGTTTCTGAGTCATTAAACCAATATTAACCTGTTTAGGAGTATCAGTTTTTGATTTGTCCTTAGTCTTTGATTCTGAAACAAATCTTACTGGAACTACCTTAGGTTTTTCAATTTTAATGGTTTCTTGTTTATATGACTCAGCTTCATTTTTATCAGAGTAACCTAACCCTTTCTTCCAGTTCCCACTCTCTAAGATATTCTGAGTAGTCTTCCCTGAGTTAGTCCAAGTTCTGATTATCTCTCTTTCCTTAGCAAGTTCTGATTCAAGAGAAGCATTTTTCTTTAAGAGTTCATTTTTAACAAAGATAGAATCATCTCTTTCCTTCTGAACTTCAAGCATCTGAACTAGTTCCTTTTCAAGATAATCATTTCTTTTCTTAACATCCAAGATCTCAGATTTTAATCTGTCATTTTCTAATGTCTGATCTCTATAACTAACATGCAGAGTTTTAAGAAACAATCTTAATTCAGTTATATCCTCAGTATCAAAAGCAAGAGTGGAATGAGGTACCTTAGTTTCAACAGTCTCAGTGCTGTTGTCCATGTTTGCCATCAAGGCATAGTTGACTTCTTCCTCTGATTCTGATGAGTCTGCCCAACTCCCCTTCTTTGTGATAAAGGCCTGTTCCTTTTCTTTCTTAGCCTTCTTGCACTCAGTTGCAAAATGTCCTTTCTCTCCACAATTGAAGCAGGTGTATTTAGACTTATCAGATTTTCCAGATTTTTCTTCTTTGCCTTCATTCCTTTTGAAGACCTTCTTATCAGAGTTTCTGTCTTTCCTTGAGAACTTCTTCCCTTTGTTGAAGTTCTTGTAAGCCATCTTCTTGAAGCTTTTTACCATTAATGCTGCCAGCTGCATCATCTCAGTATCACTGTCATCAGAGTCTGAAGGAATATCAGAGTCTGAGTCAACATCAGAGTTTGATGACTCAGTATCAGACTTTTTGACAATTGCTTTTCCTTTGCTTTTCACAGTTGAATCTTCTTGAACTTTTAGGGCAACTGGTTTGGGTTTCCCACCATGTCGTTTGCTCCTTTGCTCCATCTCAAGTTCATGAGTTTTCAACCTTCCAAAGATTTCATCCAGAGACATCTCTTCAAGATCAAGATTGTCTCTTATAGTGGTTACTTTCAAATCCCACTTTTCAGGAAGAGCAAGCAGAAATTTGAGATTTGAGTCTTCCAGATCATATTCTTTATCCACAAGAGACAAGTCATTCAGCAGCTTGACAAATCTATCATAAAGATCAGTCAGTGATTCACCTGATTTTGAATCAAAGTGTTCATACTCTTGAGTAAGTATGGTCCTTCTGTTCTTTTTGATGGCTTTGGTTCCTTGACATCTGACTTCCAAAGCATCCCATATCTCCTTTGCAGTTTTGCATCCAATTACTCTATTTGACATAGCATTGTCCAGAGCACTATGCAACAGATGCTTCACCTTTGCATCTTTACTTATAGATGAGATGTCCTCTGGAGTATAGTCCTTCTTCTCTTTAGGGATCATCTTCTGGGGTTCATCTCCCACTGCAACAGAGAGCTTTGTTGGCATGTGTGGACCATCATAAATTCTATCCAGATATTCTGGATCTGTAGATTCCAGAAACATGATCATTCTTACTTTCCAGACAGAATATTCAGATGCCCTGAGGACCGGAACCCTAAGAGACTCATATCTACTGTTTTGTGATTTCTCAGACATGATTGTGTGATTAAGATCTCACTGTAGGTATATCAACAGAGCTCGCTCTGATACCACTTGTTAGGCCGAATAAACTCACTATATAAGATAATATAGTGAACACAATCAAGAATAAAACACCAGTATAAGAGAATAATTCAACTAAACTCTTATTCACAATTCACAGTAGCTTACAAATAATCTCTTAGTGATTTATAATTTATCACTAAGAGCTGCTAGGTTACACGAATGATACTCAATTGATAACTCATCTAGAGTAAACCCTAAGCTGTGTTTATATACACAGTTACATGATATCTACTGATTGATTTATAAATATCTTCTTCCTAAAATAATCTAATCAGTAGCTATCCTTCTGTTGTCCTGATCTGCACAATCTCTCTTGATCTTTATCTTCCTTACTTAGTCAGATATGCTCCTGAAAATCAGCCGCCTGCAAACTCTGATCATCGCTTAAACTCTGATCCAGCTAAACTCTGATATTTGCTTCTGCACACTAAACAAGTTAGATACCTGTGACATCATCAAATATGTAACATCTCTTGTATACATTCACACTCTTTATATCATTTTCAAATCAACATCAAATTAGGTTTTAATGAAATATGAAACAAAGATAATCAAATCTCCTGTATACTCACACTTTATATATATACATAAATTTAAAGTCAATGACCTATACTTCAACAATATGTAATATAACTGCCTATATCTCTGAAACACAAGTAGCATATTGTGATTCAAAATTTACAAATCAGATTTAAACATATTGCAACAGTATAAATATCAAATTAGGTGCACAAACATGTATCACTTTCAAATCTAAATGAAACAATATAAGAAACAACAAATGTCAGTCTTTCATCAAATATCATTTTCGAATTAACATCAGCAAATCAACAATTAACAAAATACAATATCGTAAATATAAACATCTCACTGCAATTACACACATATCTGAGATCATTTTCAATTCAAATTGAGAAATTGAATCTAAACAAAATACAAAACTACGAATATCAATATCTCATATACACAAACAAACACATTTAAGGGAGGGAGAGGGAGAGGGAGAGAGAGAGAGAGAGAGAGAGAGAGAGAGAGAGAGAGAGAGAGAGAGAGAGAGAGAGAGAGAGAGAGAGAGAGAGAGAGAGAGAGAGAGAGAGAGAGAGAGAGAGAGAGAGAGAGAGAGAGAGAGAGAGAGAGAGAGAGAGAGAGAGAGAGAGAGAGAGAGAGAGAGAGATTTACCATTGGACAAAAGCACTGCCGTCTCTGGAGCGTTTGAGGGCAGCAGCTTGCGCCTCCACTCTCTTCCTCACGGTACCCACACTCGAGTGCTGCGTCAATCTCTGTTGGGAGAGAGAGTCCTAATAGGTGTTTGGGATAGAGAGTCCTAACAGGTGTTTGGGAGAGAGAGTCCTGGTCGGAGATAGTTTTTAAACATTAGTACAGCGGAGGGACGAAACCAAAAAACGTGAGACGAAACTAAAAAACGGAAACAAAAAGTGGGACTACAAATTATACCAATGTTGGCTTATTATAGTATAGATATATAATAAAAATTATGGCCAAATATTTTGTGTATTTCGTGTACCAAAAATGAAAATCCATATCCGACACGAAATCTATCGTGTAATTTCGTGTTCGTGTACTTTCATGTTTCGTGTATCAAAAATCAATACCTATATCCATTTTTTTCGTATCGTTTCGTTTCTTGTTAGCGTGTTTGTTTCAAATTGCCGGGCCTAGCTCCACATAATCAAAATTTTGAACACTATATTAAACTATTAATGTGCGGCAAAAAAATTTTGAAACTGTCGAATTGGTTCCATCAAATAACCAATGATCTACATTAAAGGGCGGCGAAAAAGTTTTGAAATTGCCGAATCGGTTGTATCAAATAACCAATGTTCTGAAAATCGCTACAAGAAAACAAAGCATTTCTAGCGGACAACGTAGATATGCAGTTTCATATTATTGTTCACGCTTATGAACGTGTCTAACTTTTGTGTGGATAAGTAAATACTTGATTTCACTTGAGACAAAAACGTGGTTGGTGAAAGCAGAGAAAACACTGCTTGTATCGAAATTTTATCCATGCGTTATACGAAGATGAAGATTGACAAAGTAGGAGTGAGCTTATTATTTAAAAGACCATGCATTAAACTCAAATATCACAACAATCCGACCATCAGAGGTTTAAATACTTTACAGCTCTTTTTTACTCCATTTTTTTGCATAGTTTAATTAATTTCCTTGTATATACTCTAATAGAACTCAAACATACTGTTCCGTTCCCTGGAAAAACTAAAACAAAAGCAGCGATGGAACTGTCAGAATCATTTTTCTAGAAAAGTTTAAACAGAAATTTTGTAACAGCTAAAGATAGGTAACAAGCAAATAGTAACCTTCCCAGCTTTAGGAAAAATCATCGTAACAGCTTCTGAGAATCACATACAACAGTTCTTGAATTTCTTAACAGCTCCTTTGGTCAAGAACTCAAGATATGGAGGAGATAAAATATAACAAAGAGCAGGGTGATTGCAGAGTTTTGCAGCTCCAAGTTTACCCAACACAAGAAGAAAACTTAGAACACTGATGCATCTGATAATTAGACGAACATGTTGAATAAAACTCGTTATCTAGAACAAAAAATAAATTATGGTACAATAATTATGTTAATATTGGTAAGAGTTTGGTGCACTGATGTTATGGTAAGGGGGTTGAAGGGTGCTGCCACTTTGATAGTTTTGGTAAGAGGCCTGCTGTTGTGTCACATTATTGTATGGATTGTGTGGGGCACTGTTATTTGGGTAGGCAGGTGGCTGAGAATTCAAATCGTGATGGGAAACATGCACAGGTTTTTTGTATTGATCTTGAGCTGCAAAATCTGGATAGGTTCCATGCTGAGCACGTGTGTTATATTGATCACGATCATTAAAATCCGGGTACGAGCTGTGTTGATGATTGTAGTTTTGACCACGGACATTGAAGTCCCGGTAGGAGCCCTGTTGAGGATTGTTACTCGGACCACCAGAGCCGATGAAACTGTGATGCATAGTATCAACGTTGTTGAAATGATGAGAACGGCTATCGATAAAACTTTCCGAACTAGTAGACATGGGGTCTTGGTACTTCAACCTTGCTCCAGCAATCTAGATGTTAAACAGATAAACAAAAAAAAAAACAATTTTAGGTTATTATACCCTTAGTCCGCAACAAAAAAAGCATGTCAATTTTGGTACATGAGAGATCATTTTTTTTGAGTTTTTGATCCCACTTTTTAGGCCACATGTATTAATGCTGCAAAGTACTGTATTTAGACTTCCAAACGGTACTGGCACTTGCTGTGATTATATGGCTATCTGTAGCAATCCTACATAATCACTTCTAAATTCTAATCAACCTGGTACAGTAATGAAATAGGTACTCACACTACTTGTGTTGCTTCTTCCAGTGTGCATAATAGAACCCAAGCCATCATTTGGGATGTTAACCTCCATATCTCTGCCAACATCTAGGTAACTGCAACACAACGAGATAAGTTTCTTTTATAAATGTAATCAATCCACAGAAAACGAAAACATAAAAATAATATGCAATTTGAAATTTGAATGTACCTAGTAGCACTTGGTTGAATTGGATAACTTGGCGGCTCATATTCCCGCCCACGACCCTTCAGAATAGTATCAACAGATGATTCAGTAAATACAGAACACGCCATGCAGAGAAATTATATCAACAAAATCATAGGAGAGAAGGTAAAAAAGAAATCTGATCATATTCAACTCAAAAAAAAAAAAAAAAAAATGCATAAGAAACAAATTTTCCGCTTGATACAGGATACTTATTAGACTAGTACTCCAATATAGTGTTTGGTAATTAGTCTTACCGTCATAGCATATAACAGGCAGGTACATGAACAGTGATGGTGATTCTCATTTGTCCTGGTGTCAGTGACCATATATTCCGTTTTGAATGTCCCAAGTTAGTGATGTTCATTTGTATTTCAAAGCATGAAATTTTAATAAACTGTCTTTTCTAAGAGTATTAAACTGAGAAATGATGTTCTAAATTGTCAGTGGCAGTCTTGCAAACAGAGAAAGCAGAAAGCCCAAAACTCTTGCAGATACATCAACGATTGATTCGCAAAGACAACAAAGTGAAAATGGTAAAACTGGATAGGTGAGCACCCCACTAGGCCCAAGATCAACACTCCCTATAGCAAAGTACTAGCATAACAGCCAGGCATTTAACCCACTTTACCAGAACCCACTTTAATCTGTAACACCCAATGGTTTATTTTAGAATGAATTACATTGTCATCTACTGAAAGTGAAAGCCAAAGATAAACAATACTCAGAGCAAGTGTCACTATAGAACCAAATAAGAGCTGATCTTGCTTGTCTATAACCATTAAGAATTTTTTTTTCAAAAACAGTAGCTTCTCGCTTTAACCACACAAACTCGAATTCATATTTATCCAACGTTTTGCTGCATGTAAATCCATGTTTCAAAAAAGATATGCTACATGTACAAGAAAGCTTCGATAAATGCATATCGTTCTTACTAAATATGCCAAAATCAAGTGGTTGACTATGATTGAAAGACCGGTACAGTTCTGAATGAAGAGTAACGAATGATCAGAATTATCATTTGCAGTACCAGTGTTGTGAAACAAGGCGCAGAACCATAGGACCTCACCTATGCCGAGGCGAAGCAACTTCAATCAGGTGCGCTAAGTCCCTTAAGCGCGAAGAAATAGAAAGCACGCTTTATTGAATCTAAGCAAATGTTGACATTATTAATGTTATTGGGCCAATTTTAAGGTCCAAAAAGTACACCCCAAAACAAAAATACGATTTATAAGCCCAAATAAAAGGAGTATATCAGCTTACAAAGACATCAAATAGGGAGGACCCTGATTAACCCCATGTTATCGCTTGATGTTGGTGAAAGCAACGAGTGATCGGTTGGAATAGTAGATGGGAAATCATATGAGGATAATGATAAGGTCTTCTCAGATGATCATAGATTGAAATAGGCAACAGTTGGAAAAGCTTCTGGAGCTGGAGAGCCATCACAATCAAATTTAGCATCAAAATCAGTGCCAAAATCAGCCTCAAAATCTTACCAGTTTCAAAAAAAACATGCGTGCTTCAAGTTAACAAAAAGAGTACAGGTGACGATGTTTAGTAGAGGATGAAAAAAGGGAGGAACAAGAGTACTTGAAATCTACACTTCCGGACTAGGACATGATTGAGATGAGAATTTTAAAGATGAATATCATTTCAATGGACGATCATGAATGAAATTTATACCACTTGCCTATGAAACTTAAACTTCGAATTTTGTTGTTTAGATTTAGGATTATTTTTGCCCTCTAGAAGGATAATTTAATATATTATAAAGGATAATTTATGTTTTTTTAACCCTAATAGTGTATTTAATACATTGTGAAGTATGAATTATGTTATAAACCCAACTAAATTTATATCATTATATATAACTTAAGTAATATATTATTAAAAATAACTGTAAAATGTGCGCTAGCTTCAAAGAAGCGGATGCCTCGCTTTTGCGATTTTGGCTTCAGGGGGTTTGGCACCTTGGTGTGCATAACGTTTTTGATAACACTGTGCAGTACTATGGACTATAATATACATAATTAGCTTATTGTTGATGATTTTTACTACAATAACGTGCAGACATTCCACAGATTCCACTGGAAGGCGATATGTTCAAAACCTGTTAAGGCTGGATTCACATGCTTGGAAGCGACCAATGAATTTGATTTTAAGCCAAGTCATAGTTAATCTATTTCCTATCAAAGATATGATTAGTTTCTACGAAGAAAATGATATATGTTACTATGTACTAAGATCTCAACCGGGTGAGCATCAAAACTAGAGGGAAGTGGGGAGGGTTTGGGTTAGCATGACTGTTTAAACTGTAACTGTTAGAGTACACAAGTATTGCTGCTCATCCTTCTTGTAGCTTATTTATATTAGTATCAGTTAACAAAAATTGAAAAGCACAAAATATACTTTCTTCATACGAATCATACCATCAGAATATCAGATAGAAACAGAAACATTTGAGGGTTCCAGCTTTGATCTAAGAGTTATTGGGATTGACATTTTTATGGCCATGAATAGCTACTACAGGAAAACCATCAACGAAAGTAATAATTCAGTGGTTCTTAAAACCAACTGAAGACATGGACCGGAAGAAAAATAAAAGAGGTACCTTAAAATGACTGTACGTTCCAGGACTACCAAATCCTCTAGAATCAGAACCTGGTGGGGGGCCACCGTGTACTATGCCTGGATGACCATATCCTGTATGTGGTCTAATTGGAGCTGGTTCACCTATAACTTTTGCATCTCGCAGACATCTCGCTCTAAGCCTTGACAAAATCTCTGTTAATGCATCTTTTGCAACACCAAAGTTTCCAGATATCTGAGCCAGAAAATATGTATCAGTTTTACTAAATATGAAACCAGTACCTCAAGAAACAAAACAATCTAGTTCCAGATTACTGCTACATGACATTACCTGAACAAGCTCTTCGTCTTCAGCTGCACACTTTGGCTTATCCTCCTTTGAATAAACACGGATGTCAGCTTGTGTTCTTCTTCGCATCTCATTGATCACATGGCCACCTTGTCCAAGGATGCAACCCACCTTATTACTAGGAACAAGGAGTCTCGTTATAGTAGTACCCTTGTCAGATAATTCACTTGTTCTACTTTGGAGTAGAAGAATTGCATCTATAGTTTGTGATCTTGGATTCCATGGGGCCTGAAATAAGCATCAATAAAGTTATACACACTGATGTTAATACTTAAACAGGAGCATCTACAACCAGCTAACTAATAAAAGAAGCATGAAAGACAAGTGCTTCTAAGTTCTGACTAAATAAAAAGGCAGTGATTCAATAATCTTGAGTAAGGACAAAACTGGAAACAGCTGACCTCAGTTGAAGAGACACGAATAACACGTTCATCCGACTCTGCTGATACATCCTCAACATGAATGCTAGCTCCTGTCTCTTGTTGGACCTGTTTAACATTGGAGCCTCCTTTGCCAATCACTCCTCCAATTTTGGCAGCTGAGCACAAAATTTTCATGGAGAAATCAGTAGGGACTTCTTCAGCATATCCTCCCGGAATATCATCAAGACCACCCGGACCAAACCTCGCATGCTGGCCTTCATATGCTCGCGTCCAATGTATTGGCGGGTCTCCCTGAAAACTAGCATTCCGCTGAGACCATATAGGATTACCATGAGAAGAGATCTTTCCAGTTGGATGACGAGAGGTATGAAAACCAGAATTTCCATGTGAGTGTGACATAGGGAGACCTGAAGGAGGTTGATCCTTACGTGGATTCTGATGCAACAAAGTGGACACTACATAGAGAGCTTTCCTTGCCACGACTGGATTGCCTGATATCTGAAAGGTGTCTCACGCTCACCAACATAAGGAATTGGTTTTGCATAATATTATAATTTATATGTAATTTTGTAACTTACATATGCAACAATCAAACAAATAATGTTCTTAAAATGGAAATCATGAGCTATTTCCTTAATTTGCTAAAGTTAGATGAACAAACCCTCTTAAAAAAATACATTCACATGTGCTAAGAAATAGATTACAGTGAATGCTATACACAAAAAGAACAAAGATATGACCAATGCCCAAGAGAAAGCATATATTAAGTTCCTTACCTAAATACAATGTTACTCGGACTCGGCTAAAAGTGTCCGACATGGATACATGTCCATGTGTCGAGTCGGTACTATTTTTAAAAATGTACATGTTTTTGGCTTAAATAAGTGTCCAACATGGGTATTTCAAGGCAAAATGCAGGGTCCGAGTAACATAGGCTAAATATATATCCCTTAAACTGATGCAAGAAAAAAGTAACCTTACAAGATTATTAGCCCCTTTTCACAGTTTAGTTTTCAAAATTTTATTCCTTAGAAATGTGTACCCAAAAATAAACTGTTCAAGTAAAATTCCTAGGTGCAATCTTTCAGGAGGAACGAAAACGGCATTGGTAGCTGTACTCAAACTATATACCACGTTGTTAATGCTCCTCATAGTCAGTTTAGGTGGCTGGTCGGTCGTCATTAGGTCTCACGATGCTAAACAATTGGCCTAAAAAGATAAAAATATATAAACTACTTCTATAATTAAATGGAAAAATATGAATAAATAGAAAATATTCAATAATAATATTCTAAATTCTTTATAATAGGCATATATTCAAGTAGAAATATGGATAATAAATTAACATTATTGATATAATAATATATTAACACGTGATATTAGATAGAATTTAAAAAAAAAACTAAGTTAAATAAAAATTGAAAATAAGACATAGAATACAAATAATAGAAAAAACAAAAGTAAACTTTGAATAAGAACATAAAATGCAAATAATAAAATATTAAAAAAGTCTGTGCTTTGCAAAATATATAAAGTAGCTAACATAAAAATTATATACCATGTCGTGGGAGCTCATTAATAGTTCCACATTAAGCTAATTGAGATTCGAACATCGCAATTTATGAAAGAACAAAATTGTCATGTATGAACCTCCTCCATGCACTTAAAAAACCATAACGTAGGCCATAGCAATAAGAAAATCTGTATCCTGAACATAACATATACAGACTCTCTCTCTCTCTCTCTCTCTCTCTCTCTCTCTCTCTCTCTCTCTCTCTCTCTCTCTATCGAAAGAATTAGAGTAAGAGGTATTTAATCCACATAAAGTTATCTTTTAGTGAAAAAGAGATGGCAATAAATTTGGAAACCCACCCCTACTGTCTGCAAAAGGAAATCTGGGAATACTTATTGCATTAATCGCAGAGATAGAGTGCTTAAGCACATTGCACATCAAACAAACTTTGGATCTCGGTATCTGATTTCATCTATAGATTCTACTTTTTTATTTAAAAAGTGAAGAAGTTTCATCAGCTAAATAAAAAGATCATAAGAACCAACAATATTAACAACAGAATGGAAGGGATCATAGAATTCGAATAATTCAAAGTTAAAGTCCCTGACCGATGAGAAAATAGAAAAATCTGCATACAATGGAGAGAAAAATCACAAGCAAGATTTATTCACGCCCACAAACAGAAAAGTCATTCTTAAACAAAGTACATTATCTATTTAGATCACAAGGATTACCTGCACCAGTTCATCGGTGTCCACAGCACAGATAGGAAGATGATCGGCAGGAAGTACTCTAATGTTTGCACTTGTTTCGCTTCTTAATCTTTGAATGACATCTCCTTTCTTGCCCAGTAGACATCCAACTATATTATTTGGCACAAGGAGCCGTGCAGTAACCACAATACCATTACCAGCCTCAGTGTCTGATCCACCGACAATGTCTTCTTCGATAATCCTATTATGAACTTTCATAAGAGCATCTTGGGCAGCACAATGAGGCTCCATAAGTTCATCCATCACTTCAGTAGGCATCTCTTCGCCATTGCTTTCTTCATTATGATTGCTTTGGATTTTGTTAGAGGAACTAGATATTATTATAACCCTCTCGTCTGAACCAGAAACCGAGTCAGCAACTGTAATCTTTGCCTGGGTTTCTTCTCTCAGGGTTTTAACTATGCTCCCTCCTTTCCCAATGACACTACCGATCTTTTTAGAATGACAGAGTATTCGATACACTGTTTCTGAAGAAGTAGAACCTTTTAAAGGTTCGTGGCTTGTATTTTTCCATACTTCTTTCCGATGACCTCCCTTTCTTTTAAACTGAGTACTAGACTGTTTTTTAAAAAATGCTCGTTTGTTCCCTTCCATACCACCAGTAGAAAAGCACTGTATTTGAGAAAGGACGAGACTTGCTGAAAAAGAAATGCCATCACATCATGAATTAGACTACATTTAGTTCAAAGCCGACAACCTTTGCATAACAATTCAAGTTTCATTCCCTTACAACTATAATCTCATACCTAATTTTGTCACAAGTACAATAACTTTAACACTTAGGATGTACTGCAAGCAGGAGTTAAGATACCCCTAGCTTCAAACCAAAAATGTGGATCAACTTATATCTTATGGTTTTAATAATATCATTACATACATACTTCCTACTGCTCCGCTCGCGAGTTCTTTAAGGGTGGAAAACATTGAAATGCACGTAGAAATAAATAAAGTGGAACATACAAATCACTCATTTTCTCCCCAAATTCAAATAAAAACATAAAGTGAAAGTAATTTTATTCATGTACTTCTAAATTGGAATAAACAAAACATCATATCATATACTTAGCAGTCAAAATAAAATCTTCACCATTTTACGTAAGACGTGACAATATAGGAAGTTCGGTATATTGGTAACAAACTTTCTAAGTAATAATAAAGCGTGCTGTTCTAGTCTATGAGTAAGTTTTTCCGTTCCTTAATTTGTGATTTTTCCAATTCGAACCGGCAATTATTAATCAAGTACTGTAAAGCAACTTTAGTTCATTCCTAAGCATCAGTCGTGTCCAACGGCTCCAGCTGTTTCCTAAGCATCCTTATGAAAGTTGAAAACACTTTCAAAATGCGACAAATATTCCATTCAAACTACCGCAATTCAACCGTAGATCATCCAACACAATCATGTACATCTACAACAAACTTGTTCTAAAAACAATTACAGCTCGTCAACAAATTCAGCTGCTTATACAGTGTTTACAATCAGCATTTAGATCCGGAGGCAATTATCGAAGACTGTGAATAGGGAATAAACCTAAAATTATAATTAATTGCAGGACTAAATTTTAATTATTACAATGAAATTAAAGAGAATAATAAAATAAATAATCGTACCGTAAATGTGATTGAGGCGAGGAGTTAGAACTTAGAAGCAACGCATCATCGATCGTCGGACGTGAAGAAAGGGGGAATTAGGGCTGTTTTCACCGGGTTCTGTTCGGTTTTGTGAAGATGGGCTTCAAATTTTTGGATGAATGGGCCTAACTGTTGTTGTTGTGTTCCTTTCCACCATCTATCCGATTTACTGTCAAGTTTGCCGGGTATTCTTAACAATTTTTTTTTTTTACAGACTTGCCCGTAATGAGATACACCAATATTCTGAGGAGTTTTCTTCGTTCAAAAAGCTTATTATCTAACCGAAAGACATGAAAATGTCTCCGGAAGTTTAGACAATAACACTTAATGTCCGAAAGAAAAAAAGTCCAAACTTATAAGATCATGCCACCTGAAACAAATACAATCCAATTAATAACAAGAAAATAATAATAATAAGTTTAATTATTAAATCCGTATAATTTTCAAAAGAAGATAAACCAAAAATAATTTATAAAAAGAAGATAAATAAAAGAAAATAGAAAAAAGTATATCTAACCAAAGGGAGACCCTTTGGCTAGATATAAAACAAGCTCAATAATTACTAAATATATATATAATTAATAATATAAGTAATATAATATCAAACATCTTCAAGGTCATATCTAAAATTTTAAGAAACAAATTACATATAATAGACAAGCCAACAAAATGACACCAAATTGCCTTATACAAGGCCAAATATATACGCCATCAATTATGGTCACCCATAAATGGTACAAATAAAATTCATTAATCAGCATTAAACATGATTAAAGTATTTAGACCATATTTATAAGCAAATACTCGTGAAACAAAATATCATTCAAAATGTGCAACAATCAAGTGATTCAACTTCAATAAAAATAAATAAAATTTAAATCATTATTTACTACTATTAAAGGCAATTTCATAAAGTTGACAAGAAACTTACCAATTAAACAAAAATATCTTAAATAATGCAAGAAAATCATTCAAGAATATTCCTATTCAAAATGACACTAATTGATAGCAACATCCCATCATCACCGATATTGTACCAAACTAATCTCGTCACTGTCACTTCGTAATAACGATGTACAAACTCTAATTCCTCCAACTTCAGGAACACACAATTGCAAGTAAAACTTGTGACACAACATATTATGAACATAATATACAAATAAGTTTGACTACACCTCACCAACTTTCTCATCTTCTTGATAAATCTAAAAAGACAAAATTAAGACATAAAACAACACCTACAATAATTGATTCTCGAGCATAAAAATAAAATTAATGAGAATATCCGTATATTTACATCAACGCTTTTAAAAAACACACATTTAGCAAAAAAAAAAACAACACAATATTGAAAATACTAAGAAAATTAGTCACATAAACATGTAAGTTAAGAATCGGGGAGAGTACACCTTTGTATTCTTAACAAATCTATTTAACAAGGAATGCAGAATTTTATCGACTCCGATATGATAGTTTCTGTATGGCCAACTTTCTATTGAAATATTGGTTTCAACCATCACATAGCAAATAAGGCATAACTTTGAACCATCACATAGCAAATAAGGCATAACTTTGAATGAAGTAGTTAATGAAGTTAGGATCCCATGTTTTATTTCTCATTAGTAATTCGAGTTTAATAACTTATTAATAATTCGTAGTTTCAATAATTCGATTTTAATTAGTTAAGATAGATAACAACCTCCAATTTAATACTTGTCTTAGCAGTGAATAATAGTCATACATTTTTGCATAAGTGCATATTCTGAATACACCAGTCTCTGTGGGAACGAACTTAATTTACATTCGATATTACTTGTGACCACGTACGCTTGCGTGAATTTATGCGAACAATATCCAAGGAACTTCTTCTCTCACGAGGAGAGATATTATTTCTTTCATTTATCTTGGTCAGTTGGTGCTTATTTTTAATTGTGTAGGCAGCTGTATCATGCAGTTTTACACTAAGATCACATCTTCTTATCCTCGATCAATTCTTATAAGCTGTCTGAAGCATCTGATATTTACATTGGTCTAATAAATTAACCTTGAGTGCATTACAATTTGAATAATTTTTCAATCTATAGTAACATGTACTTAATGTTATACTTAGTAAATGATATAATTTCTTTAAACAAATTATAATTTTCTTTACAACATGTATACAGGTTCTAGGTCAAAGTATCACAATTGTGGTTCGTACCACTCTGAACATCCTATTTTATTGTATTAGTCAATGAATTATTACTAAGCGTGTTACAATAAAAATATATTATAATTAATTATTAAAATTTTAAAAATACAAACGTTACCCGTGTGCGAAGCACAAGCAATATTAGTAGTTGTTCTTAAAAAATTTATTAAAAATGAAAAATTTTATCGACTCCGATATGACATTTTCTATATGGCCAACTTTCTGTTGAAATATTGGTTTCACGTCCTTTATTATATTGAGATACTATTATTATAATAATTTTAAATAATAATACATATTTTTAAAATATATCCACTAATAAATTGAGCAAAATTTATAAAATTATTATTTTATATTATTTTAAATCATGATATTATTATTATTATTGAATATATATTTCTAATATATCCACTTTTATTTTATATATTCCTTATAAATAATGTACCGTATAGTAAACTTATTGTATAGATGTATAATACATAGGTTAGATCACACCGCTTAAATCTTTTGTAATCTAATGGTTAATATTAAATTTCTAAATATAACCGATTATACGTGGAACCTGACCCAGCACTGGGTCGGGTCAGGTTCCACATAGAACCGGTTATATTTAGAACTTTAATATCAACCATTATATTACAAAAGATTTAAGCGTCGGGATCTAACCTATGTAGTATACATCTTTTTTTTTTGATAAGCCATAGCTTTTAAATTAGAAAAGAGAAAAGAGTACAACGGAGAAGGGGCACACTTCTCATGACAATCCTGATTAAAAACCGAAAACCACAAACTGGGAAACTAGGTCTACTACATGCAACCGCTACTACAAGACAAATTGAAAAACAACTATCCTAAGTGACCATTGACATGAAAGATGACCTAAAACCTGGAAGCTGGAACTGCTTTTACCATGCATTTTCTCCTTTCCATTACCTGAAACTGCGTGACTTTGTTGCTGCCTCCCATAAGCTCCCTCCCTAATAACTATCCCTTGATGCCTTCTGCATGCTTGTCTCCTATGGGGTTCCTCCAAATCCTCCTCAATAAAGATCACCTCTCTCTTCCTATCCTCTGGCTTGCTGCCATCCACAGTGATCACCTCTCCCAGTCCGAAGTTTGGAAAGATATTGAGCTTATCTCTGTGAGGGCCTAACCCCACATCAATATCAAATTGTTCACGAATGTCCGGGATCGGAACAGGCGCATCCATCAAAGAGTCACAGTTGTCTAGGGCATATCTGGACAGTAAGAAAGCTACTTCATTTCTAATACTGAAGCTGGAGCCTAACTCGCACTCCCATTTTTCTTTTCCGTCGTCTTTGACAACATTGTACTGATGAAACAGCATATTGATTTGGTGTAAGACCTCGATCAGTTCCTCAGCTTCTATGACATCTTCTTCCTCGTTAAGATGCCTAAAGATTTGAAACGCCACAATATTATCAGTTTCAACCACCACTTTTGGAATCTGCTGATCATATGCCCACTTCATACCAATATATATAGCCCAGAGATGGGCCTGCATTTGATTAGCTCCACGAATAGGCCCCATGATTCCATGCAGATATTTGCCTACAAAGTTACGAGCAATGATACCGATGGCGTCAGTATTTCCATTCTCCAGAGGTAAGACAGGAGCAGTACCATGAACGTTGATTTTGATTGTGCCTTTTTCCGGTAATTTCCACAGTGGATTCATCTCTTGAACAGGAGGGAATTGAAGAGAGAAGAGTGGAATACTGCAGCTCCTGCTTTGAGAGGCTATTTAAACTGGATGTAAGGCTTGTTATATTTGGTCTGGGAATATTGAAGAAAGATCTTTCATAAATCTTTTTGGAGAAGGAAATATACTAATTGAATGCATTAAATATATGCACTGAATGAATGCATTAAATATGCGTAGAATATTACTATACTATACCTGGTAAACTAGATTTTATTGATTTTCTGATAAATCACAATCTAGAATATTATGATAAGATCAACGGTGATTAGGTGGTTTCTCGGTTTTCTTGATAAGTTGGGTTTTCTTAGGATCTTCCTCCTATATATATATATATATAAGTTTTTAATTGTTCCTGATCATATAAGTTAAAATTATTTGTATCAAATAAAAACCATCAACTTGTATTAATATCAATCAGTATATTCTTAAATCTCCTTAGTACTACATGCCAATTTTTACATAAATTACTCTGTATTAATATTTTTTGGAGTGATTGACAGTTTGCACCCCTTACGTTTAGGCGCTTTTTCGATTTGGTCTCAAACAATTTTTTTTGGCAGTATGCACCCTAAAGTTTGAAAAGCGTTTCGTTTTGCACCCTTTTGACCACTCTCCGTTAATTGACCGTTAAAGTTAACAGATTTCATGTTTTCACTTTGCACCTCACAATTTTAAATTTTTTTCATGAGTATTTTGAAATATTTTTTTTCATAAATGTAATCTTGGGGAACTTAAGAGTGACTTCTCCCCTGTGCATCAGTTCTTTCACATTGCTGCAGTATAACCTTGTATTACTAAGTCTTATTACCTTTCTTGCAGCAGACAGCCTGGAACTGAGTTGTTTTTACAACAGTACTATAATTCCTTAACTGAATGATATGTAGTGGTGAATATCCATGTTGGTCATATCAGGGCATGGCCTAGAAATATATGATTGTAATGAAGGCTGTGTAGCTACTGCATCATTTCCTTGGTCAGTAATAATGGTTATACACATATTGGAGGAACTAGCATGTTGGTTCATAAAGCTTCAGTGTAAAACCTATATGTGCTCTACATACACGATGTTAAGAATTAAGATTCCTGGTAGACAATGATGGGATTAGTACTATGAAGTTAAATTTTATCCTTTCATGTGGTAATCATGTCCTTCAGATAATTTACCGTTCCTAGAAAATCTGCAAACAAGTGCCGGACTTGGGATAAAACTTACAGTTTATTAGAATATAAACTCTAATCTAAAATTATTACATAAGTAACACTTCATACAGTAGTAATTATTAGTTTTAATAGTTGATCACATTGATAAGCATTACAATCCTGCGCTGATGAGTGCTATCAGTCATCCAGAGTAATACTTCCCACCACTGGATCCACAGCAGACTTTGTAACCTTATCTTCCGTCATTACTTCAGCAGTTACAGCTGTGCCATCAGCTTCAAAGGGTGAGGGCTTACATTTATGCAAAAAAAATTCAAAATACTTATGAAAAAAATTAAAATTGTGGGGTGCAAAGTGAAAATCTGAAATCTGTTAACTTTAACGGTCAATTAACGGAGAGTGGTCACAAGGGTGCAAATCGAAGCGCTTTTTAAACTTTAGGGTGCATATTGCCAAAAAATATTGTTTGAGACCAAATTGAAAAAGCGCCTAAACATAAGGGGTGTAAACTGTCAATCACTCTATTTTTTGTTGATGGAGGAATCTGGTAATCAACAAATATGAGGTTCGTGGCCGGAATCAAGATCTGTGATGGTGGTTTTGCTATTGGAATGTGGTGGTTGTGTGTTTAGGGGTGGCTGAGATCAAAGGGATAGTCAGTCGCTCTTGATAAATCCCTGCAATGTGCCTCCGTACCCTTTTTATAGTGATAAATCCAGACATAGTTCTAAGAGATGAGGACACCTAATTTGATTAGAAGTAGGCTTCTTGAAGATAAGACCATCCTAAAGGCGGTGACTTATCCATTACTCTTCTAAGGTCTTCAGGAGTCTTTAAAAGCAGTGTTAATATGCTCGGAAGGAGAGTCGTACTTCTCTAAGGACTGGCCTTGAGGCCAAGTACCTGATTCCTAATTCAAGTAAATCATCGATACGGCATTATCCCTGACTATCGGAGATAACACTAACCGCTACTTTTCATATCATGTAAGGAGTCGTCTGATAGAGCTGTGACCATCCTTGAGGTGTAAGGACAAGCCCTTACCCCCTGGTGAGGACACTTACCTGAATATAGGGTAAGGTCTGCCCTAAACAATCGGGACATACGATCATCTCAATCCCCTGATGAGGATAACTCACAAGAATACAGGATCCAGACATACGATCATTTTTCATACCACACCGGAAGGCCTTCAATAAGAATCGTGATCACCTCATGCCCCCACGAGGATAACCGGTCAGAATACAGAAGTGAGGATTGTGGATCACACCGGATGGGCTCCGGGATGCCTATATCTTCATATCCCCCAGAAGGGTGGTCTTCGTATCCACCGTAATAAGGGAAATCTTCATATTCCCCGGCGGGGTAATCTTCATACTTGTATCTTGACATAACATCATTCTTTCAGGACAAAAGCCCCTAAGGGCGCGCCCCCACATCCCAGGCATGGAGTCACCTCTTGTACCTAATCTCATCATGTCATGTAGCACATACTTCTTCCAAAGGTCGTGCCCTTACTCACGATAGAGAGGACATTCAACCCAATTCATACCTATTTATTCTAGCCAGGTACGTACCTCGTCCAATAGGGTCTAGCCAAATTTGAACATAACACTAATGTGACGGTCCAGGAATTTGGGGGCCTAGATTCTGACGCCACCACATAAAAACCTTTTTAAAACACTTTTATAAACCTGTATTTTTTTTAAATTTTTTGTAAAGATAATAAAAATCAAAAGAATTTAAAACCCGAAAATGTTAATAAACGATTTGAAAGAGAACATTTTAACCCCCAAAAACAACAGGATCGCATCCAAGTTACAATATTTAAATTAGAATCAACCCTTATTATTAAACAACATCTCTTACAACATTAGATCATCTTCAATAGGAAGAATCACTTTTCTATTACAACTATAACTCAATTACACATTTCTATTTGGAACCAACCTTATTAATTTCCCTGAATCCTCTTCGACTACTGGATCCTCAACTCTGACTCCTCGCCTACCATTAGCCTTATTCACAATCATAATCTAGCCACTCGCAAGAGTGAGCAACAATGCTCAGCAAGTAATAATAAACAATAACAATTCCGGATGAGATAGCAGAAGTTCACAAGCTCAAGATACTTTAATAAAATATTCGATATAAATTCATAAGATCAGGGTATTGTATAGGATGATTCACAATACCTTGTAGCAATGGAAAACTAAATAATTCAACCATTCACAAGAATTATTTAATTGGACTATCACATTTTTAATTAAAAACACAAAGTTAGGTTGTTGATCAGTCATACCTAACCCTGAGCAGGCCCCGCCATGCTCTATCACTGGATCCAAGGCACTCATTGACCTAACATGACCACGCATTTGGTCCGACCACGAATCTGGTCCACATATTTTTATAAAAATAATAATCCAATTCTATAATTCAATAACAATTCAAAGTATAACAACATAACAAAATCATAATCAATATCGATGAAAGAATAATTCCAAATCAACCTTTGATAATCACATTTTCATAAACCATAGTCCATTCTTTCATAAATCATAGTTCTGGAAATCCCTAACTATTCAGTATCCTCCATTATCGGCTAAGTTTACTGTATTTAGCCTGCTAAACCAGCATGACAATGGTGGGTTGAATAATCAAGAAGATCCCAACTCATTTTAGGTTCTAACTATCACTGAGCAACACATGCTTCAATGACAATCTGAACTTCGAATTATTTTATAAAACTGGAAATTTTATCACTGGTTCAGAATACTTGCACTTTCAACTATTGAAAAGAAAGGTATGTACGAATACTTGCAACATATATCGAATGAATGGATGAGAATATTTGCAATATATTCAAAAGCAGAGTGTAGGATACTTGCCTTAAATCTGATTCCCAACTCACATATCAGTCTCATCTTTCAATTCTCACAATTCTGGCATATCATAACCTCTAGACCATCTTTGACTATAATCTATTCACAATACAACATCGCTTCCTCGATTCGTTCCTTATTCGCTTTGCAATACCATTTGACTTTATGAACATCTTCGAACGTACATGTCTCGTCCGAATCCTTTACGAGAATAAAATAATATTATAATCACTAAACAATCTATTGCATATACATATCACGTATATCGATACCCACTTATATATCCCTTTAAACCTATCAAATATCACTTTACACATAATCATGCTTTGTCTCTACCATATAGTCATGTCGTATTCCACATAACATATTACAATCAATAATCACATATATCAAAAATTTGACAGCGTTTCGTCTATTCATAAGCCTATCCACCTGTCGATCTAATTCCAACCAACCATCAATTATTCAGATCCAATTCCTCCAATCCACATGCTCTTATCCATTATCAACTAAATCATGACACTATGTCACTCAAATCATTTATCACATATATAAACAGATACTTCATGTAATCATCAATTCATAGCAAATATATCACTTTTTAGAATCAATCATATTATCATGTCATATAGAAATAAACTTTAGAAGCTTTAATCTCTCTTTTGTTTCACTCAATCCGAATTACGGATCAAAAGTTATGATCAAAATCGTTTTCTGACTACCCTATCGACATATAACACATTACCCAGATAGCAGAAAACACATTACCTATCAAGTTTCTCATCCCATCTATTGACAAATCAAGTCTCAGGTTAAAATGATTTTCGGGAATTTTTCAGAATTTTTAAACATTTTTCGGAATTAAATTGGCTAAAAGAATCAATTTTTTTGAATAAATAACCAAGTCCGATTTCTCGAAATCGGGTCCAAAATTATTTGAAATCAATTAACGAGCCTCAAATATATTTTAGAAAAATAATTCAAAACTCTAAACTAATTTTCGGAATAAAAACGGGTAAAAGAATCATTTTGTAAATAAACAATCAAGTCTGAATTCTCGAAATTGGACTTGAAATAATTCATAAATAATTAAGAGTCTTGAACATAATTTAGAAATATATTTCAAAGATCAAAACTATTTTCCTGATTTTTTAAATCAAAAAGAATAATTAAATCCAATTAATTAATCAATTAATAATTAATTAAAGTAATTAATCAATTAATGTTTAAATTAATTGACCAATTAAAATAATTAATTTTTAATTAAAATTAATTAACAAACTAATTTACATTTTTTTGAATAAAAAATAATTATAAACTGTTTTTGAAATTAAAATAATTAATTAAAAATAGTTTTGAAAAATCAATTGAAAAAGTTTTAATTGTAAATATTCAAAAGTTTAAAGTAGCCTTCTTCAAGTGGGGCCAATAAGTGATGAAATCTTCAAGGTTTTTCAACTGAGATAACACAAAAACGAATTTATTTAGACAATGATATTCACGGGTAGCAACATTAGAAAAAAAATGAATCTACCTTTGGAGTAATCCTTGGTGGAACAAACATTGATTGGTTACAAATTTCAAAGATTTTGTGCCCATGCCCGCTATAGTTGCATGGATTTAAACTATGTATTGAAAAAATGGGCAGCAGTGGGAATTCTGGATTTAAGTCATCGAAACTAGATTTTAGGGTCAATTCCAACATATAGGAATTGACCATACCTGCAATCAAAAAGAAAATTGGACTCAGTGTATCTCAGACGACTCAAGTAATTACTCAGCAATCAATACAAAAATAAACATAAAGAAGACCGCACAAATACATAAGCATGACTCAGTAAAGAACTCGGCACCGTGACTCAGTGGTACACAAAAGAACACAACGTGTTTGAACTAACGAACATGTTAAACGAGTTTGTGCATAAGAATCACACTTACTATGATAGTCCGTGATCTGTGAAGTCTTAGCGCATATCGACAGATGTCATTGAAGAATGTGGGAAACGTGCGTCTATGTTTCTTGAATTGAAGTCTTGGAGTGAGTTCTTGACGTCAATTCTTGGAACTTCTTGAAGTCGGAAATTGAATTCTTTGGGAATTTTTGTTTTGCGACTATGTGAACCCTCTTTCTCTCTCTTCAAATGATACGCGGCTTTTTACGATGTATCTGTATCACGCTACAATTCCCCAATTCAATTCCCTAATTTTGTTTTCACCTTTCTTCTCCCTTTAATCTTTATAAATAAATAGGGAAAATAGATTATTTTTTTTCCCACTAAACCTATTGTGTCTTTAAAAACTTACCCTCAACTTAAATCTTTTTCCTTTTACTCACTAATGTTCGGTTTGGATTTTTTTTCGGTCCCTAACTTAGGTTCGGGTTTCATTAGTAATAATATGATAATTTTTTGTAACATCGTTAATATATAGTGATGGTATGCAGTGTTCTAAATATCCCCGATTTAACCGATTAATCCCCGATTAATCCTCTGCAAGGTTGGCCACCGATTTGATTTTTGAAATCTGATTAATCCTTATATATATTTCTTAATCAATGTATATATGATAAATTATTAAAATTAAAATACTATATTACTTTAAATATGAATAACTATAGAGTTTATGAATATAGTAAATATATTAGTTACTAATTTGCTAATATAATAATAGCAAAATATTAAATAATATTTTAATATCAAAATAAATCCGATTTTCACTCCGATTAATCCCCAATTTCTCGATTAATCCGTGAATCGGTAACTCAACCGATTAAGTCCGATTCCCGATTTCTATAACACTGATGGTATTAAAAATAATTAATTTTTAATTAAAATTAATTAACAAACTAATTTACATTTTTTTGAATAAAAAATAATTATAAACTGTTTTTGAAATTAAAATAATTATTTAAAAATAGTTTTGAAAAATCAATTGAAAAGGTTTTAATTGTAAATATTCAAAAGTTTAAAGTAGCCTTCTTCAAGTGGGGCCAATAAGTGATGAAATCTTCAAGATTTTGAACTGAGATAACACAAAAACGAATTTATTTAGACAATGATATTCACGGGTAGCAACATTAGAAAAAAATATGAATCTACCTTTGGAGTAATCCTTGGTGGAACAAACGTTGATTGGTTACAAATTTCAAAGATTTTGTGCCCATGCCCGCTATAGTTGCATGGATTTAAACTATGTATTGAAAAAATGGGCAGCAGTGGGAAATCTAGATTTAAGTCATCGAAACTAGATTTTAGGGTCAATTCCAACATATAGGAATTGACCATACCTGCAATCAAAAAGAAAATTGGACTCAGTGTATCTCAGACAATTCAAGTACATTACTCAGCAATCAATCAAACAAAACGAACCCAGCGAACAAACCCCAACTCAAAAATAAACATAAAGAATACCGCACAAATACACAAGCATGACTCAGTAAAGAACTCGGCACCGTGACTCAGTGGTACACAAAAGAACACAACGTGTTTGAACTAACGAACATGTTAAACGAGTTTGTGCATAAGAATCACACTTACTATGATAGTCCGTGATCTGTGAAGTCTTAGCGCATATCGACAGATGTCATTGAAGAATGTGGGAAACGTGCGTTTATGTTTCTTGAATTGAAGTCTTGGAGTGAGTTCTTGACGTCAATTCTTAAAACTTCTTGAAGTCGGAAATTTAATTCTTTGGGAATTTTTGTTTTGCGACTATGTGAACCCTCTTTCTCTCTCTTCAAATGATACGCGGCTTTTTACGATGTATCTGTATCACGCTACAATTCCCCAATTCAATTCCCTAATTTTGTTTTCACCTTTCTTCTCCCTTTAATCTTTATAAATAAATAGGGAAAATAGATTTTTTTTTTCCACTAAACTTATTGTGTCTTTAAGAACTTACCCTCAACTTAAATCTTTTTCATTTTACTCACTAATGTTCGGTTTGGATTTTTTTTCGGTCCCTAACTTAGGTTCGGGTTTAATTAGTAATAATATGATAATTTTTTGTAACATCATTAATATATAGTGATGGTATGCAGTGTTCTAAATATCCCCGATTTAACCGATTAATCCCCGAATAATCCTCTGCAAGGTCGGCCACCGATTTGATTTTTGAAATCTGATTAATCCTTATATATATTTCTTAATCAATGTATATATGATAAATTATTAAAATTAAAATACTATATTACTTTAAATATGAATAACTATAGAGTTTATGAATATAGTAAATATATTAGTTACTAATTTGCTAATATAATAATAGCAAAATATTAAATAATATTTTAATATCAAAATAAATCCGATTTTCACTCCGATTAATCCCCAATTTCCCGATTAATCCGTGAATCGGTAATTCAACCGATTAAGTCCGATTCCCGATTTCTATAACACTGATGGTATGTAATATTTTGATGATGTGACATATGTTTATATCTTTATATGATAGCAGTATTAACAAATGAGTCTATAAAAAATTAAAAGCAGCAAATATCATAATTAGAATTCTGGAAATTCATTAAATCATCAATATGGAATCAATAACTTTAAACAATTCATCTTCCATGATAAGATAAAGTCTAATTAAGTGATATAATACGTAATCTTTTACTATTAAAGTTTCGATCCACTAGTTCATCTATGCTTAGAGCAAAGGAGGCACTTGCAGCTTTGCCTGCCAATGTTGTTGATGACTTTTAGTTTGAGGTCCTTTCTCAATGCAGTTTACATAACTTTCATCAATTGACAACAGATGCAAATGCATTCTCACTTTCCAGTGAAAATAGTTGTCTTTGTTTAGAACAGGAATCTTCACTCCAGCATCCTTCTTTCCCATCTTTCTTTAGTAGTGTTGATCTTTTTCCCTGTTTGTTGGGAACCTGACTCTGATACCAATTGTTATTTTACACTAACTATAAGAAAGATTGTAGAAGGGGGGGGTTGAATACAATCTTTTACAAATTAAAAGATTCAAGAACAAGAACACTTAAAAATAATAAATTAGAAAAACACAAAGTATGAAAATTACGGGTGGATTGATTGATCCACCCGTGAGATTTTATATAGAAGAATCTGTGGATTGATTACAATTCGCACAGCTGCAGGTTCATCACTTGAACAGTTTCTAACTCTCAGATTTTCTCTCAAGTATTCGAATAAATTCAACTGATGCTACTAACTTGGTTATATACTCCAAGTTTTACAAAGCTTTTAACTAGAATACAAATTGTGCACTCTAATCTAAACTATGCTGCACATCTTTGTCTTATGCAAGCTCTCTGTGATATCTTCATCTTTGACCATCATCTTGATTTGATCCAGATTGCATTGCATGAGATAAGAATGTTTCTGGTTCTTCTTTATTGTCCTAATCAGGCTTCCATGTCTATTTTGGTGTAATTCGATCCATGTGACTTGTCAGAATGAAGCTCTAGTCACTTTCAACTGCTATTTGCTTCATCAGTTGAAAGTGGCTTCATCAGTCGAACGAATTACAGACATCATAAGTTGAGTCTTGTTCCAGTCTCATCAATTGAAGACTTTAGCTTCATCAGTTGAAAACTTTATCTTCATCAGTTGAATGCTTGGTCTTCATCAGTTGAAACATGATCTAGTCTTCATCAGTTGAATAGTTACAACTCATCAGTTGAATATCCTTCACTTAAACAAAATTACATGGCATTGGATATTTACAATTAGCCATCCTATTTTATCCATCCGTTGATAATTCTCACAAACAAGAAATGTAACAATTACAACTGAATTTTGATAAAGATTCTAACTAGAACATGCTACAGAGTGTTTATGTTATCATCAAAATTATTGATTCCTAACATCGTGTCCCCCTAATTTGCCTCCGTACCCTTATATTTATAGAGGATCAAGCCAGTACGTAGTTTTTTTCTCCTAAGAAACCTAATAGGATTAGGTTTCCCCTTTTGCTGTCTTCCTCATGAAAGGGCCCCAATATAATGAGGCCTAGACTTGGGCTTTGTAGACTCTCGAGCCCCTAAGACTTACCCCAAATGCAAGGATGCTTCTCTACTCCCCAACAGGGACAACCCGCTAGACTACAGAGATAGAGCCTTCCAGGGTGTATCTTCGAGAAGGTTCCACAAGCTCCCCGACAAGGACAACTCGCCAGACTACAGAGCAAGGCCTCCTCTAATCTTCACTCTCTATCTCCCAAGGAGGGCAACTCCTCAGACTACAAGGTAGAGTCTTCGACAAATTAACAGTAGGATCTATACACACACAAGGGCGTCCCCCTAGGTAAAATATGTCCCTTTCTGCCCTTCAAATGACGATCTTTCTAGGTAAGCTTCAACTTGGCGCGCCCTGAAGATAAGGCGCGCCCAATATTCTTGAAGTGGTCCCTTCTGACTGACATGGCTAGCTTGGGCTTGGTCCACTCTTGAGCCCATCATAGTCTTCTTTTATGGGCTGGGTCTTCATGGTGATTTTTGCGTATAACACCTGTTACAAGATCAGAATTAACATTATGTTCATAAATAAGATTCAGTAAAATGTATTATAGTATATATATTACAGCAATAATACCTTGTACTCGATTTTGTAGTCGCCAGATTTGAGAACATACACCCAACTTGGGTTATAACAGAAGATCGAGAGGGTATAGCAAAAGGTGCAAAGGGTTTCATGTTAGGGTTATACTGAAATATTCTTTTGAAGTATATAACAATTATTTGAGAATCTTGAATGCATGTTTTCACATTGTCTGTATATTATATATTGTAGACAATCTAGTATCAAATGAGATAGAAGAAGATTAGATTGTCAGACTCCTTATATAATATAATAAAGGTTCACAGTCGAAGTGGTGTTAGACAAACCACTGGAACGGCTGAAGTATTATTTGGAAATAGTTTATCTTGACTATTGAATAATACTTATATACTTTGTGTATATTGAACGGGATCAAAATAGTAGAATAATTGTTTCTTTAATTCTGACAATAAAGAACTATGATTCTACGATGTTATTAATGCTTAAGTTCTTAATCTGGATATAGTGATTGACACTTGTATTTAATGCACATGCCTTGACTCATAAGTTAAGTAATTTATTTTAAATTACGAATTTATGTATTGGGCAATGACATTATATACAGAGTGGGATATTGACTATAGAAGGAAACTGTGTCCGAAAAAAAAATTCGGGTGATGATGTCCTCTTGAAAGCTCATAAAGATAATTATGCTTTAGTCCTGCAGGCAGATTTGTTCTTGCATAATTATAAGGTTGAGTGGATGATCAAGGATAAAAGATATTGATTAAATTAATTGTCAGAAATTAATTTAATTAATGGACATGCGATATCTTAAACATGGGGAATTTATAAGCAATTAATATGGGAGCCGAATTAAATAATTAATTTACGGAATTAGGAAAGGTAGTGCAAATATTAATTCTTCAGTGGATTGAATTAATATTTAATGACATTGGGCCTGGCCCGGAATGTCATTGGAAGGCCTGACCTAATGGTCCATGATCCCTACTGTAGCCTATATATATTCTCGTTCTCCTAAAGCTGAAATACACATCAAAAATGAATTCATCCTAGAATCTGAGAGAGGCAGACGTTTTTCTCAAGGAGACAGCTAGGGTTTTGGATTTTCAGAGCTTTAAGGAGAGGCACACCTTGGGAGATTAAAGGCCACACTTCGTCCAAGGAGAATCAGAGAATACAGTAGAAGACGTGGATTTAAATCGCTTGCGCCGTAGCGGTTAAGGTTAATATCTTGTTCGAACTTTTAATTAGTATCATAAAACATAGAGCCAAGGTCCGATTGTTCCTACAATGGCATCAGAGCCAGGTTGCGGTTCCGGGTTTTATGATATGTAGTCCATGTCATGATTATATATATGCATGTATGTAGTGGTTCTGTGATGCAGGTTGTTATCCACTATTATGGTCATGTTTTAATTATGTGTTTTGGATCCCACGTGGTTTATCGTGGTTATTCCGTTATGTTTGGATTCCACGTGGTTTATCGTGGCTTTGTTGTAAATCACGAGGGTTGATCGTGATAGTTTTGATCTTGTAAATCAATTTGTAATTGTTTTAGATTATGATCTGATGTAATAGAATAGGTTGGTTCGTCTATACAATTTTGTGTGTAATTGTTTGATCAACGGAGCAAGAAACATAGGCTTTCTGCTGCTGCGATCTGTTGCCGCTGCTATTTAGGATAACGTTTGCATACGATGTCCGATTTGGGCGCATAATACCTTTTCGGGGACGGCAGAACGAGACGGACAATAAAAAAATTGACACAGTCCATTTGGCGCAATTTTTCAGGGCGTTCTGAGGCTGTTTAGGCCTCCAAACAGGCTCTCGAAGATTTTCGGAATTTTTTGAAGGATGATTTCGAAGTTGTTTTTCCGGGGCCATAATAGTGGATGTGTTTCATTATGTTTTACATAATTTCTTCCTTTTCTTGATTATTGCTACTATGTGTTTCTTGTCTTTGTTGTTATGCCATGTGATACTAACCCTTCGCATGCTAGAATGACATGGACATAGGGATGTTTTTTCATTAATGTTTTAATCATGATAGTGTGCTGCCATGTTATGTGTTCTTTGTGTTGCTATGACCATGATAGTATGCATGTGGACTTCGAAGAACTAACATAGGGTGATGCATCTAGATTAAAATCATTAAAGTAAATTCTAAGTGGGAGAGGGAGTTAATATGATATTAAATCTCATGGTCTCTATCATTGTTTGTATGTAATTTAACATAAAGACGAATATAAATTATATATACGTCACCCATCGTGGCATGTAATTTATGGTGTCTAGAATGTTATAGATATTACCAGAACAAACTTCTTAAATTAATACGAATAAATACGAATTTTCATTATCTCTGATTTGGGGCGACTTCTAAGGCTTATGGGTATTAAGTGAGACCGATGTGACTCCTCCACTGCCTAAAAATCAAACCAGACACGAAAATTGAATTGAAGTATTCTATTCAAAGAATATTGGAAGGTATACATGTCGCCCATCGTGGCGTACCAAGTTACATAGGTTTCGGATAATTTAAGATTTGATGATGGTATACACTTAGCTATGAAAAACAATATAGACCACCCCAATGTGGCTTATTGTTTAGTAATAGGACCGAAGTAACGTTTAAACAAATTTAGGTGGTATACATGTCACCCATCGTGATGTACCAGAAACTTATGGTGTTTAAACGTTAGTGCATTTAATTTTAGTAATTGTTAGAGGAACCAATAGGTCTTAATTTTTAATGCACCCTTCTTTATGTGTAATGTGATTTTTTCATGCATGATTCTCAGGATAAAATGGGTTTTAATCCACTATTCACCATACTTAAGGATAACAAACTTACCGGACCTAACTATATTGAATGGAAACGTAATTTGGACATTGTGTTGACTGCTAAGGAGTACAAGTTTTGCACTTATGAACCCAAGCCTGAGCAGCCTGCTGCTGATGCTCCTGATGAGGAGAAAGAGTATTATAAGCGGTGGATAAAGGTAGATGAGATGTCGCGATGTTACATTCTGGCAGCAATGTCGGGTGTTTTGCAGCATCAGCATCAGGCTATGGCCACTGCTTCGGATATGCTCGTTAATCTCAAAGAACTTTTTGGAGATCAGAATAGGGATGCTAGGCAAGTAGCCATGAAGGCTTTAATGAACACTCAGATGGCTGAAGGTACACCTGTAAGGGATCATGTTATCAAGATGATGTCACATCTGAATGAGATAGAGATCCTTGGTGCTGAGCTTGACGGGGAAACCCAGATTGACATTATCCTTATGAGCTTGCCCAAGAGTTTTGAGCAGTTCCGCTTGAATTACAACATGAACAAGAGGTAGTATAGTCTTGCGGAACTGCTGACAGAACTTCAGGCGGCTGAAGGATTCTTTCGCCAGAGTGTTCAAGTGAATGTGGCTGAGAAAAGTTCTTCCTCTAAGCCGAAAGGCAATAAGAAGAAGAAAAAGGCTCAGACACCAAAAGCTGTGAAGGCAGTGGGAGTTCAAGGTGGTGTGAAAAAGCCTATGGGAAAGTGCTACCGGTGCAAGCAATCGGGTCACTGGAAACATGATTGTCCTCTTCCTAAGAAGACAAACAATACTAGTATGTCTCTTTCTCTAGTTACAGAAACATTTATAGCGGCTATATCTATGAGCACTTGGTGTGTAGATACCGGAGCCACTGATCATGTTTGTAACTTTATGCAGGGGTTCCAGCAATCCAGAATGCTTAGAGATGGTGAGATCTACGTGTTCATGGGAGTTGCTACGAAAGTAGCAGTAGGAGTTATTCATTTATCTTTTGGTTCTGATAGGATTTTGGTTCTGAACAATTGTCTTTATGTACCTTCTTTTAGAAGGAATTTGATTTCGGTTTCTAAACTTGCTATGGATGGTTATAATGTTTGTTTGAATCGTAATGTTTCTATTATGATGAATAAACGGAATATATGTTCTGGTACATTGCAAGACAATTTGTATATAATTAATCCTAGTCAACCTGCACTGCAACTACAACATAGGGTATTGAACAACACATCTTCTACCTCTAATAAAAGAAAGGAACCTTCTAGTTTGAACCAAACATATCTTTGGCACTTGAGATTAGGTCATATTAACTTGAGGAGGATTCAAAGACTGGTAGTAGATGGGCCTTTAGGCTCATTGGCAGTGGAGCCATTTCCAGTTTGTGAATCCTGCTTGGAAGGTAAAATGACCAATAGGCCTTTCAAGGCAAAGGGGAATAGATCCAAAGAAGTGTTAGTATTGGTTCACTCTGATTTTTGTGGACCCATGAATATCCCAGCAAGAGGTGGTTATAAGTATTTCGTCACTTTCATTGACGATTATTCTAGATATGGGTATGTTTATTTGTTGCGCCGTAAGTCTGAGTGCTTTGATAAGTTCAAAGAGTACAAAGCTAAAACGGAGAAGCGACATAATAAAAGTATCAAGTCACTACGATCAGATCGTGGTGGCGAATACTTGCTTGGGGAATTCAGGGAATACTTATCAGAATGGGATAGAATCCCAGTTGACTGCACCAGGCACACCCCAGCAGAACGGTGTAGCAGAGAGAAGGAACCGGACTCTTTTAGAGAGTGTTAGATCGATGATGAGTTATTCGGATTTACCCAAGTCGTTTTGGGGACATGCCTTAGAGACAGCAGCTTATCTTCCGAACTTAGTACCTTCTAAGTCGGTTCCTAAAACCCCTTTGGAATTGTGGACCGGGGACAAACCGAGTCTAAGACATATTCGGATATGGGGTTGTCCAGCACATGTGCTGAACAAGAACGCGATTAAGCTAGAATCTCGTACTGAAGTAAAGCTGTTTGTAGGCTACCCCATGAGAACAAAAGGTTATTTATTTTATAGTCCTAAGGATCGGGATGTCACTGTTAGCACCAATGCAAGATTCTTAGAGGAAGACTATATAATGAATCACAAACCCATGAGTAGTATCGTTTTAGAGGAACTAGTGGGAGGGACGAATAATGAACCTGTAGTACAAGTAGAACAACCACAGCAGACTGTGCAACCGGTCACTAATACTGTTAGGTCCAAAGTATCGTAGAAGGGGGGGTTGAATACGATACTCACTACAAATTTAAAATTCTTTCGAATCTTGCGGATAAATAAATTGCAGTCCTGTAATGGGTTTCGTGTTCCGGATATTTATTGGGTCGGTTTCTGAGGATATGAAAATATTAAACCAACACACAATATTTTCCAAGGTATATCTGTATATTGATAAATACCTCGAAGGGTGCTATAAATCCAAACCCGAAGGTTGGCTACAATGGCTACTACTACATACACTCACAAACCCTAGCTTCTAAATATATATATATTACAAAACTAAGCTATGATTTATTTGTGTGTAGTAGTGTGCAAGGCACAAAGCCATTCCACCATAAAGGTGGTGGAGAGTGTTTTACAATTGTGAGAACACACATGGGGTATTTATAGGCTTTTCATAAACTAACCCTAGTTAACAACATAAAGCCAAACTTGCGCCGAGTATATATATATACATATATATAACTCAAACTTGCGCCACTTTGCCAAAGATAGAGAGAAGAGTCGGTGCAAGTCAATACTTGCGCTTGACTTTTCTCGGTCAATACTTGCCCTTCCAAAGCCTCTCTGTATGTGTACTGGAGGTGTAGAATACTTAGAGAATTCTTGAGTTCATGAACTTGCGCTCCTACAGTGGAGAGTGTCCACTGTTCTCTCTCTTCAAACTCCTTGACTTAGTTTATCCACAAACTTGCGCTTGTATATAGCATATGTGTGTGTCTGTTATCTCTCCTGAACTTGCGCCACATGAGGGAAGGAGTTTGCGCCAGTAGTTTATCCTGTGTAAGTCTTGTTACTTAGAATAATTCTAAGACACTTGAACTTGCGCCTCATATATACACAAACCCCTGTTCTCTCTCCTAATTAACATGAAAGTTGCGCCTAATGAGTTGTTCCATGTGCTTCACCCTTCTCTCTCATCAAACTTGCGCCAACTGTGCTACCAGTGTATCACCATGACTTAGAAAAAATCTAAGTAATGGTGAACTTGCGCCATACAGTGTATAGAGGGTGCATGACTTAGTTTAAAACAAACTAAGTGTGAAGTTGCGCTTGATACAGTGGAGAACTCCATTGTTATCTCTCCTCCTGCACATGCAAACCCTAGCTTGCCCTAGACACCTGACATCATCACATGCATGCATAATATATATAATATAATATATTATGTTATTATATTAATAAATAAAAATATATATAAATATATACACACATATATATTTTATTTATATGAACATATAATAATATATGTACATATATTTAAATATATTCTCATATATTTAAATATATATAATATATAATTATATGTAAATACAAATGTAAATATATATATAAATATATATAGAGATATATATAGTTATTTATAAATATAAATATAAACATAAATATATATAAAGAAAAGTATATTTAAATATATATACATATATATAATATTTATATAAACATATAGTAACATATATATACACATATATTTAAACATAAATATATATATAAAGATATATATATATATAAAGATATATATAACTCTCTCTAAATATACATATATTTATGCACATAATATAATATATATATACACTTAATTATATAATTGCTTATGTAAAATATAAATACATATACTATATACATATATATTTATTTAAATATACATACATATAAATATACATATACATATGTTTAAAAAACATATATACATATATATTATATATATTATATTTAATTAAATATACATATATACATATATATAAATATATTTGTACATATACAAATATATAAGTGCACACATATAAAAGATAGGTCACCTGATATGGCTTTGTGTGGAAGCTTGACATATGGCATTTGAGCAGAGACTTGATACAGCTTGCAGAGGCTAGGCATTTGGCTTGGCTTGAGTTTGGAACAAATGACTTGTTATGACTGGATCAATTCTTCGATCGATAGATACTTTGCAAGGCTCCGTACGTGCTGACGCTTAGTGCACTGGTCTGGTTCACAAGCGACTAACACTGAAGTTAAACATTGTACCGTCTTTGTCAGCAAACATTGATCAGTCGGTTCCGGGTTAGTTTATGCTTCAGTTTGTTGATTATAAATAACCAACCAAGATATATAGAAATATCTTGCTTCAGGGGTTGCACTGAAATCTTTCGAGTACTTGGACAACATCTTCATTGCTTCCACAATCTTGAATACTTCAATCTTTATTCTTCACTGAGGCATGAACATATTAATGAACTTCTTCCAGTGAACTTATTCCTTCAAGACTGTAGATGGCTTCTTCAACCTTTGTCTTCGTATCTTCTGATTCCGGTGCAGGCGTAGTGTTATTTACTTGTCTTGTTCTATTGTTGAGTTATCATCCCTATGTAACAGATAGAGTTGTCTTTACATTTAGACTTACAATCTCCCCCTATTTGTTTGTTAATCATAACAAGCAAATCCTCTGGAGGATAACTCAACTAACACTAGAAAAAGTAAAGTCCTGGACTAGTAAATAATGCTACAAAGTTTCTGGATCATATAATACATTTCCAGATTTCATGAATAGAAATAACAAATGTGCATATCACTTTTATTTCTCTGGTTCTTGCTTACCTGCCAGATAATCCTCATAGTCTGTCTTGAAGAGAATTCAAAACATTCCATTATGCAAAGAACAATCAGCAGCTTCATTGAATTCTTCAGTGGTAATGAATAAGTTCATGTCTACCACTTACTGAAGAATAAATGTATCACCTTATACTTCTCCTCCCGTTACCTTGATCAGGTTCCCCTTAGTGATAAGTAGTTGTCTCCCCTTAGATGAAAGATCAATCCTCCTCCTTAGTTGAAAGAAGAATCTCCCCCTCAGTAGTACACAGCTAAAGAGTAGTTTAATCCCCCTTAGTTGTAGACAGCAGAAGAAAGCTAATCCCCCTTAGTTGTAGACAGCAAAAGAAAGCTAACTTACTTTTTCTTCCGCCTTTCATATATTCTCCCCCTAAATATATTCTCCCCCTTAGTTGTGGAATCCTCCGAGGATATGTGGTATCAAATATGGTCAAGGAACGTGTCCAATACATCCTGTACCAAAAGATAATATCCCCGTAGAGAACTAAACAACGCTAAAGCTGGGATCGAAGAAAGAGTTCAGAAGAAGGGTTTACTTTGATTGGGTTGGTCCCTATGCTGAAAGAATAGGTTCCAAACGGAAAAGTAATGAATAAGAACTGACATTCCAGTAACAACATCCACTTTGTCTTTAGGTATAAATTTGGTAATTAGTGGGTGTCTCACTAAAATGTTCTGCAGGTGTATCACTCAACACTCAAATTTCTCTCGGTTTTTGGGTAAGGGTGTCACTCACGAGTTCTGTAAGTGTATCCCTCCACACAAATACTGAGCTTCCAAAATGCTGAGTACCTGCAAGAAAATCACCTTAGCCGCCCTTGTAGGGGGTCACCGGTGGTGCAATGGGAGTTCGTAATTCCCAGTCCCTGCAGACTCATCAGATAAATCGGAATCATGGTCCACAAGTTGCCAACCACTAAGTGGCTTATCCAATTAAGGATCCAGAGTTGTTTGCTCTGGGAGGTTAGACAAAGGCTTAATTATGGCAAAGGCCCAAGTCCTCCTCAATGTCTGTGAAGACACTTGATTCAAGAGAATCATCAACCATAAGTTCACAACGTGAAATGGAATGAACCGTAGTTGCTTCCGTCAATTCTTTCAACAACTTGTGAGCTTTCAATACCAATTATTATTATATGTACCTCACAAGTGTTTCACTCTTCTCAATATCCTATGTGTTTGCACTCACTCATGCTCACATATTTTTCATTCTGATATCTCACTGGTTCTTATCAGAATCTCACCAAGTGTTTAACTCTCAATGTTTGGCTCACAGTGTTTCTCTCAGCACTCAAAGTATGGTCTTCTGTACCTGCATGAGAAAATCACCATAGCCCCTTCAAGAGAGGTCACTGGCAGTGCAATGGGGTTTCGTAAATCCCCGATCCTCAACTGACTCATCAATAAATTGACTCATAGTCAGAGAGTTGCCGATCTCCTATAAATAGGAAATCCATTCCGATTGGATCCAGATCTGTTCTTATCTGGGGAGGGAGACGAGAATCCTGAAAATTTGGCAATTGAGATCCTCATTTCCTCCTTATACCTGTAAAGGCATCAACCATCTTATTTATCGTAAAATGATAAATGAAGAAGTTGCTTCTGGAATAAAACCTTTAACCTTACTGTGCACTCTCTTGTATTGTGTCCATAAGATTTTTGTTTAGGCTCTTCATCAGAGTGATTACTGATGATGTGCTTGACTCAATACAAGATGCTCTGGCTGACGAGCGAATTTCAATGGACTCATCCTGTTGAGAGAATGATTCCAGAGACTGTTTTATTGCCTTTTCAGCTCTATATTCTTTTGAGAGAATACAGATGAGCAACAGTTACCTCAAGTTCAAAAACACCTTTTCTCCTTGAGAGGTAGAGCTGTGGGTACACTATCCCTCACATCCTTATTTGCTGCAACGAGTACAGTTTCTCCCTCATTGACTTTTTGTTTGAAAAGTTCCTTATTACTCCAGGGGGAAAGTTGGGATGTGTTCTGAATTTGGTTTTATAGTCTGGGATAAAGATTGTTGGTTTTCAACCTTATGACTATATAGGAAAGCCAAGAGGCTGATAAAGTTCCGAAGAACAGAATGAGATATAAATGCACTTTAGAAAATCTATGATTTTAAATGAAAGCAATTGCATTTAATCTTTTGAGAAAAATGAATCAGTTGTGACCGTAAAATGATTTTCATAAAGAATGACAATCACAATCTATGAAAGAATCGAAGTTTTCCATTAAAAACTGGTTTGAGTACAAGAGTCTGAATCTATGCATAAAAGGTTTAAATGAACTTGTCTTTGAAAAAGACACAGACTCCTGTTTCTCACTACAATTTTAAAAAGGAAACAAGAAAATTTATGCGCTACAGTGTATAAAGCACTCGCCACACTAATTAGTGAAAAGGCCTCATACTAGCACATCGTCAAAACAGACGTTGCAAGTGACAAAGATCACCAAGTACACAAATACTAGATAATCAATATCTCGTCTTATGACGCTATATGTATAGATGCAAAATATTCTAAGAAGTATTTATGAAATAGAGTAGTGGATACCAATTGTTGAAATCAATTGATAAGAAAATTTCTTTGAAGAAACTCACCACTCCAGAACATAAATATGAGACAGAATAAAGATTATGTTGTCTCCCTTGTACTCAGAATATTAAACACCTAAAATATATTGGCACTATTGGTTTTAAGAAATATGCAACAATATTACACCAGTGCCAATACATTACAATCAATTCACAAAGAAAACATCAATAAAGCATCAAAAAGAGATACCAATTAAATATTTCAAAAAATGAATTAATCATGCTTCTATTATTCTATCAAAGTCAATCATGAAACAAATAAGCATATAATTGTGGATCACAATTTAACTAAGATAAAATAATAATTACCTACGCAATATCATATAATTATCAGATCAGCATATAAGACCTAAAATCATGACAATCATACAAAGATATTCGCAAGCCCGAGGGAAAGTTGAAGAAAAGTTCACAAGTCTTATACATGTAAGCATTAAGTACAAGTAAACTCACACAACTCCTCGCAGAAAATATTAACAATTAATATTAGTGATCTACATATAAGCATCCAAAATATCACTAACACTAAAAGTATCACAACTATATACAGTTAGACATGAAATAAAATATCAATTAATAAATCATCAAATATCCAATACAAATAGTTATGCTTCAAGTATATGCACTAATATAAATGGATTCAGCCTAGAGAGAATTTAAGTAACTCCACAAATACTAGTATATCATGACTAAATTCTAACTAGATTCTAACCACATACCAATTACTGATACAAGTCACAAGTCTAGAAACAAATAAGTCATGCTACAGATTATATATCAATATAAATGAATTCAACCTAGAAGATACTCCTAAGTATGTTCACAAATACAGATATATCGCAACTAGATTATGATAAATTTCTCTACTAGATACCAATTGTTAAAGAGGTATAGATCAAGAAAAATAACATAATTAAGTCATGCTTCATGTCATCTCTAATCATTTAAATCATAAACAAATAAGTCACTTAATTGTCATGCACCATAATTTAAATAATTTGAAATAACAAACACTCATGCTAAAACATATAATCACCATCTAAGCATGCAAAGCAATAAACATGGCAATCACATATAATAGCAAAAAGCACGAGGTACTGGATTTTAAATAAATTCACAAGTCCTATGTATAGACAATTTAATACTCATGAATTCATTCAAGAAATACGATAGACATGCTCATGAAAGAAGTAATACCTTATAGAGAATATAGTATGTGATCTACTTGCAGTTAAGTAAAGTGATAAGTTGAATACCTCTGAGACTTGATATTTCAGTTGTTGTACCTTTCTTGTACTGATCAAGTCCAGTGGTTGTCGGCATAAGTCTTGACAGGTCTAGAATCTTCCAAAATGCGCATATTCCAAAGATCCTTGACTTCCTTTTATTGCCATCATTCTTTAGGCTAACTAGTAGACCATAAAGAATTGCAACTTTCCAACAAACTCATCATATCACTAATCTGCATTCACTTAGCAATTATCTTGCACAAGTGACGTTAGTCCACATATAATATAATCATGGTATCACAACACAAATAGTTGTATTGTGTGTGCCTTGTATCATGAGAGGTAATAATTTGGATACCAAATATGACTCTAGCAAACAGATATTTAAAATAATATGCTAGTCAGAAGTCATATCATGTTCATGACGATCATCAGGTCTTGGAGAGTAACTCATAGAGAGCTGACGAGGAAAGAGATATACAAATTCCGTTGGATCTTCAACTGCAAAGTCCTTGAAATGTTGTATGAAGCTTTATCTTCTAGCTCACTGTAATATCCTGAACCAACGTCTCGTCAATGGTGCTTTAGTTTAATCATGAAGGTCGTTGAGTCTTCTAAGATGTAGAGTCCTGAACTTGAAGATTCTGTTTCCATCATCTTCATAACCTTCTCCTTTGTAGTAACTCTAAGCAACCAAATTGGCTTGTCCCTCATAACAGAGCCAAAATTATCCAGTTGGAATCTGAATACCCGACAAGTACTAAGTACTGAATTGTCTTTAGGTCAGGGTATCAGAATCCGCACAATCTGCTTTACAACTTGATTGAGATCATATTGTTGTGCAATCACTCAATCTGGATCCCTTTAAGAGCTTCTGAATCTTCCTCAAGTTTCACTTCAGATTGAAACCCAAAGAAACAACATCCTTTCACAATAGCTCTCCTAGTCTTCACTTCACCATTAGGAACATTTAAGAACTAGAATCCGGGGATGATATAGACTCAAACCCTTTCTTTAAGCAGATACGTTCTTGATATGTCATGTTCATCTTCAATGTGGTGTTGAGTTCGACTAGTGGATCCACCAAATGCTCCCCCTAAGCTGTTGCTGGGATTTCTTTAATAATCCTTATCCTTGCAAAGAGATTCTGCTTGGATCTGAATCATTATTAAACCAATAATATCACCTTTAACAGCTTGGAGCAAAGTGTCGTTCAATCTCTTGTCCAGACTTACAATCACCTTCTGTTGATTAATCACAATCACCTTGTAGACTGTAGACTCCATTGAGTAGCCGAGGAAAATATTCTTTGAGCTTTAGATGCAAGACTTGCAAAGATGCATTTTCCTCCAAACACATACCAAAAGATAGTGTTTGCTACTAATTGGCCACTAACAAGAATGGTGTCTTTCTAGATTTATCAATGATCAGGGTTCATCTTGATCAACCTTCATTTGTGACGTCTTGTCCTTCGAACACATACGAACAACACGAAAGAATCTAGAGTAGTCAATGATCATCACAGAAGGATATCTGGCTTTGTTTGCAGACATGACATTAGCTGATCCGTAGAAATCCATACGTATCATCTGAAGCGGCTCAGTAACGTTGATCATATCTTTGCTTCTGTGCGATGCTCCTTCGACTTCCCTATTTTGACATAACTCATATCCTTCATCCAATTTGAATTCCAGACGAGGTAGTCCTCTCAGCAATTCTCTTCTTACGAATAGAAAGAGCTCCTTGTTTTGTCATACAAGTGCGAGAGCTTCAGATGCCATAGCTAACACTTATCTGATGAAGTTTCACTATCAAAACAGCTCACTCCATCTTCAGTTGAAGTTCCATATTAGCTACGAGCAAAATTCACATCCATCCTGATTTGAGATAAAACACTATTCCATGAGCCGACATACTGTCATTTGTTAGAGAACAGTCTGATACTAGGAATTTGTGTGCTTTGACTCTTCCAAGAAAGATATGCTTCCATGATGACATTCCAGGAAAACAAGCATGTCCCGTAAGAGAATCTTTGTTGTCATCTTTCAAAGATTATTGACGGAACTGCTCACATGATCACATTTGCTAACAGGGTACTTTTTGTGAATCATATGCTTTCAGCTACTCAGCAAACAGAGTGCACCAAAAATCATATGAAACATATGTAACCTGCAATAACAAATGGAAAGAGTTCTATGGTCCCCAATCATAACTGGGTCCGGATGGATTAGATTTAACAGTGGTAACAACAGAAGCAACCTTAACATGCTAATTCTTATCTAGACATTGCCCTAATGTGATTCTCAAACATGCTTTTTTAAAATCAATGTAAGTACAAATACATGCATTCATGACATGAAAATAAGACATGATGTTGAATACACATGGCAAACAATCAAAGATAAGACAAGAGCAAGACAAGCAGTTATGCAATTCAGAAGATTCAGTACTCTCTACTTAAACCAATTAACACAAGTGTAATAGGTAGAAAGTAGAATTACAGATATTCAAATAATCTCCTAAAAGCATAATGACCATAGACAAGTTAATAATCACACTATCAATTCATACTAATCTCACTCTGTTGTTATATGGCATTATATTATCTCTATTACCTAAGTCAGTTTTATATCTAACATGAAGTACCAAAAGTTCTACTGACACAAGGTAGACATTCCATCATAGAACAAAATAAAATCCTTAACAAACAATTCAGATTAGATAAGCAAATCTAATTGTACTAGGGAATCTGAAAGTAAGTGTTTTAACAAAGTTATACATGCTAGGATCATAACCCCTAAAACTAAGAGTTGTGTTCCAAAGGAAAGCTTCTAATCTCACCATTGCCAATAATCAAATCCTAAATATTCATACACATGTTAAGAATCTGCTGAAGACATATGCACAAGATTATCATCAATCCTAGTTACCAGAAGATGTGCTCTAGCATACTAGTTCAACATTATCTACTGTGATGCTATCATGCTTGTGCTTGTGTGTTAAACAATTCTACTCAGAGAGTTATAACATGCTTTGAATATAATGAAATAAGTATTGCAGAGTTAGAAAGAATTCATACCTGAGATGTGCAAAGTGAATCATCTTCAGAGAATGCTTGGATAGCCAGATAACCTTCATCCTTCTCATCAGCAATTGATCCATCTCACACCTTTCCTAAAATAGCATAAGAACTTGTTGTGATGCTTCTTTCAAAACATCCACTTGAATTTTAGACAATCCCTATCATCCTTGTTTGTCGAGGCTTCAATATATATAGCAACCCACCTTTGCTAAAGATACCAATCAATATTGTGTGTACTGACCAACTCAGTTTTCAAACAGCCTGTCGAACTGAACCCCGAAGAGTCTCCACTTGAAACCAATGGATTCCATCTGAATCTGACATGACTAAACCTCTCAGACAATGTTATGCTAATCCTTGAAGTTCTGTCCTCACATTCTTCAAAAGTGTTAACTTTCGTCGACTTGAGCTTCCTTAAATTCAGTAGTTACAAACTCTTCTGTTCAATCCTAAGGTTCTGACATAAATGCACGAAACTGATTTGGTGCGGTAGTAACCCGATAATTATATCCTTAAACCTCCACAGTTCTCTGTCTTTGGTTCAGCTGATTCCAAATAGATTTAGCATTGGTACAATTCACTGAGTAATTGTATATCCCTGAATCACTGCGTTAGATTGAAATCCCTTGAAGATTCGTCCATAAAAACTTCACTTTTCCTACTACCAGTGGTGCCATTCAAATTTGACATTCCGAGCCCTGGAAAGATGCTTCACTGCATATGTAGCAAATTCCCATCCTGGTCTGGTGATCTCATAATCAAGTCGGAGTAATTACTCAGATCAAGGCCTGAAATATCTTTTTCAAAATTCACTGTCAGTAGTGTCCAATCAGTCTTCAATAGAATCTTCTTCGAATCACAATCAGCTTTGTCGAACATAGAAAACTGCTTCCAATAATCCTTTGAGAAATCAATTGGATTGGGTCATCAATGTACTTCCATTACCGGTTCTGAGAATCTGGTATTTGAAAGCCCGGTGTTTGTCTTGTAATCTGTCATCCTGATCTGTCTCAACTAAATGTCAATTTGATTTGTCTTGGAGTGGAATAATCAAAAAGGTTACGGGACACTTGATTATTTAAACTAAGTTTAAATTATAAAGAAAATAAATTTAAAAATAAGTTTTAAAAGATGAAAGAAAATAAAGTATAAAATAAACTTAGTTAAATCTATAAAGTAAATTTAATTATATTTAAAAAATAAATTCAAATAAATTCATAATAAACTGAATAAGTTTAGAATAAATTTATTTCAAATTCATTTAGTAAATATATTAAAATTTATTGTATAAATTTAATTTTTGAAAATATTCAAGTGTCTCGTCTCCAATTAAATCATAGCTTCCAGAACAAATGAAATTGAACCCTTGAACTTGAACTTATATCCATAATCAGTTAAATCCTCTTAAATTTATATTTTATATTTTAACTTAAATTTAAATCATAAACTATACAAATTTAAATAATAAATTTATAAAAATTTATGATAAACTTGATAAAGTCTAAGAGTAAACTTTATAAGGCTAAAATAAATTTAAAATATTCATAATAAACTCAATTAATAAGTTTAAAATAAATTAAGTTAAATTTATAAAATAAACTTATTAAAATTTAAAGTATAAATTTATAAGTCCCGGTCCAAAGTTCAGTATCCGACAGATAATCCTTTCTTAGGCCTACGGACAAATTCAGCAACACAAACCGGAAGAACATTTCCCCTAATCAAATATCAAAAGCTAGGTTCTTGATTTTCCGTACGATAAGGATCCTGATTTGTATATCAATCAGCCTGGCTCTGATGCCAATTGTTAGGTCCAAAGTATCGTAGAAGGGGGGGTTGAATACGATACTCACTACAAATTTAAAATTCTTTCGAATCTTGCGGATAAATAAATTGCAGTCCTATAATGGGTTTCGTGTTCCGGATATTTATTGGGTCGGTTTCTGAGGATATGAAAATATTAAACCAACACACAATATTTTCCAAGGTATATCTGTATATTGATAAATACCTCGAAGGGTGCTATAAATCCAAACCCGAAGGTTGGCTACAATGGCTACTACTACGTACACTCACAAACCCTAGCTTCTAAATATATATATATTACAAAACTAAGCTATGATTTATTTGTGTGTAGTAGTGTGCAAGGCACAAAGCCATTCCACCATAAAGGTGGTGGAGAGTGTTTTACAATTGTGAGAACACACATGGGGTATTTATAGGCTTTTCATAAACTAACCCTAGTTAACAACATAAAGCCAAACTTGCGCCGAGTATATATATATATACATATATATAACTCAAACTTGCGCCACTTTGCCAAAGATAGAGAGAAGAGTCGGTGCAAGTCAATACTTGCGCTTGACTTTTCTCGGTCAATACTTGCCCTTCCAAAGCCTCTCTGTATGTGTACTGGAGGTGTAGAATACTTAGAGAATTCTTGAGTTCATGAACTTGCGCTCCTACAGTGGAGAGTGTCCACTGTTCTCTCTCTTCAAACTCCTTGACTTAGTTTATCCACAAACTTGCTCTTGTATATAGCATATGTGTGTGTCTGTTATCTCTCCTGAACTTGCGCCACATGAGGGAAGGAGTTTGCGCCAGTAGTTTATCCTGTGTAAGTCTTGTTACTTAGAATAATTCTAAGACACTTGAACTTTCGCCTCATATATACACAAACCCCTGTTCTCTCTCCTAATTAACATGAAAGTTGCGCCTAATGAGTTGTTCCATGTGCTTCACCCTTCTCTCTCATCAAACTTGCGCCAACTGTGCTACCAGTGTATCACCATGACTTAGAAAAAATCTAAGTAATGGTGAACTTGCGCCATACAGTGTATAGAGGGTGCATGACTTAGTTTAAAACAAACTAAGTGTGAAGTTGCGCTTGATACAGTGGAGAACTCCATTGTTATCTCTCCTCCTGCACATGCAAACCCTAGCTTGCCCTAGACACCTGACATCATCACATGCATGCATAATATATATAATATAATATATTATGTTATTATATTAATAAATAAAAATATATATAAATATATACACACATATATATTTTATTTATATGAACATATAATAATATATGTACATATATTTAAATATATTCTCATATATTTAAATATATATAATATATAATTATATGTAAATACAAATGTAAATATATATATAAATATATATAGAGATATATATAGTTATTTATAAATATAAATATAAACATAAATATATATAAAGAAAAGTATATTTAAATATATATACATATATATAATATTTATATAAACATATAGTAACATATATATACACATATATTTAAATATATTCTCATATATTTAAATATATATAATATACATATAACTATGTGTAAATATAAACATAAATATATATATAAAGATATATATAACTCTCTCTAAATATACATATATTTATGCACATAATATAATATATATATACACTTAATTATATAATTGCTTATGTAAAATATAAATACATATACTATATACATATATATTTATTTAAATATACATACATATAAATATACATATACATATGTTTAAAAAACATATATACATATATATTATATATATTATATTTAATTAAATATACATATATACATATATATAAATATATTTGTACATATACAAATATATAAGTGCACACATATAAAAGATAGGTCACCTGATATGGCTTTGTGTGGAAGCTTGACATATGGCATTTGAGCAGAGACTTGATACAGCTTGCAGAGGCTAGGCATTTGGCTTGGCTTGAGTTTGGAACAAATGACTTGTTATGACTGGATCAATTCTTCGATCGATAAATACTTTGCAAGGCTCCGTACGTGCTGACGCTTAGTGCACTGGTCTGGTTCACAAGCGACTAACACTGAAGTTAAACATTGTACCGTCTTTGTCAGCAAACATTGATCAGTCGGTTCCGGGTTAGTTTATGCTTTAGTTTGTTGATTATAAATAACCAACCAAGATATATAGAAATATCTTGCTTCAGGGGTTGCACTGAAATCTTTCGAGTACTTGGACAACATCTTCATTGCTTCCACAATCTTGAATACTTCAATCTTTATTCTTCACTGAGGCATGAACATATTAATGAACTTCTTCCAGTGAACTTATTCCTTCAAGACTGTAGATGGCTTCTTCAACCTTTGTCTTCGTATCTTCTGATTCCGGTGCAGGCGTAGTGTTATTTACTTGTCTTGTTCTATTGTTGAGTTATCATCCCTATGTAACAGATAGAGTTGTCTTTACATTTAGACTTACAAATACCGCACCAGTTCCTCGTCGTAGTGGGAGGAGTATTCGGACTTGGTCTCTGGTGAACATGATGATGATCCCCGGACATATGAAGAGGCAATACAAGACAAAGATGCAAGTCTTTGGCAAAAGGCAATGGATACTGAGATGGAATCAATGTATTCTAATCAGGTCTGGGAGCTCGTGGAACCACCCAAAGGTATAAAACTTATTGGATGTAAGTGGGTCTACAAGAAAAAGAGGGGATCAGACAAAAGGGTGAAAGCCTAGAAAGCAAGACTTGTTACGAAAGGGTATACTCAGAAAGAAGTTATCGATTATGAGGAAACCTTTTCGCCAGTAGTCATGCTTAAGTCAATCCGTATTCTTTTATCTATAGCGGCTCATCTCGATTATGAGATTTGGCAAATGGATGTCAAGACAGCTTTCCTTAATGGAAATCTTTAGGAAACCATCTATATGCAGCAACCAGAGGGATTCATTAAAGAAGGCCAAGAGCATCTTGTATGTAAGCTGAAGAGGTCTATTTATGGACTTAAACAAGCTTCTAGGTATTGGAACATTCGCTTTGATCAGGCAATCCAGTCGTATGGATTTGATCAATGTCCAAGCGAAGCATGCGTGTATAAGAGATGTGAGGGAAATGCAGTGGTTTTTCTGGTGCTTTATGTTGATGACATTTTACTCATTGGAAACAATGTTAAGATGTTGTCTTCAATAAAGGCATGGTTGTTCAAACAATTTGAAATGAAGGACTTGGGCGAAGCAGCATACATCCTTGGGATCAAACTTATAAGGGATCACAAGAAAAGGATGTTGGCTTTATCTCAAGAGCCCTACATAGATGACATATTAGCTCGTTTCAACATGCAGGATTCCAAGAAGGGTAATTTACCCTTCAGACATGGAGTTACTCTATCAAAGAGTCAGTGTCCTTCGACACCTAACGAGATAGAGAACATGAAGGCAGTTCCTTATGCTTCGGCATGTGGAAGCCTAATGTATGCAATGTTATGTACGAGGCCTGATATCTGCTTTGCTGTGGGCATGGGTAGCAGATACCAGTCAAACCCAGGACAGGAACATTGGAGTGCTGTAAAAGCAATACTCAAGTACCTGCGAAGGACTAAGGAGTATATGTTGGTTTACAAGTCCTCTAATTTATTGCCTCTGGGATATACCTATTCGAATTTCCAGACAGATAAGGATAAGAGAAAGTCCACCTCGGGATGTGTTTTTACTTTGGGAGGTGGAGCCGTAATATGGAGGAGTGTGAAGCAGAAATGCATCGCAGACTCAACCATGGAAGCCGAATATGTGGCAACCTCTAAGGCAGCCAAAGAGGCTATATGGTTCCGAAACTTCCTGCTGGATTTGGATGTGGTTCCTAATCTGCCACAGAAAATCACGATTTATTGTGATAACACTGGTGCTGTGGCGAATACCAAGGAACCACGGGACCATAAAGCAGCGAAACACATAGAGCGTAAGCATCACCTCATACGATAGTTCGTTAAGCGAGGAGATATCATTGTGGCTGATATAGCATCGAAGGATAACTGGGCAGATCCTTTCACGAAGAGCTTACCAGCTAAGGCTTTTCAGGAGCACGTGGAAGCGATAAGAGTCAGATACTTGGTCACATAGTTATTATAGTTGGTAGTGGATTGCTTGTAATAGACACTGATATACTCAAAGAATATCTTGAGTATAAGTGGGAGATTGTTAGGGTTATACTGAAATATTCGTTTGAAGTATATAACAATTATTTGAGAATCTTGAATGCATGTTTTCACATTGTCTGTATATTATATATTGTAGACAATCTAGTATCAAATGGGATAGCAGAAGATTAGATTGTCAGACTCCTTATATAATATAATAAAGGTTCACAGTCGAAGTGGTGTTAGACAAACCACTGGAACGGCTGAAGTATTATTTGGAAATAGTTTATCTTGACTATTGAATAATACTTATATACTTTGTGTATATTGAACGGGATCAAAATAGTAGAATAATTGTTTCCTTAATTCTGACAATAAAGAACTAAGATTCTACGATGTAATTAATGCTTAAATTCTTAATCCGGATATAGTGATTGACACTTGTATTTAATGCACATGCCTTGACTCATAAGTTAAGTAATTTATTTTAAATTACGAATTTATGTATTGGGAAATGACATTATATACAGAGTGGGATATTGACTATAGAAAGGAAACCGTGTCCAAAAAAAAAATATTCGGGTGATGGTGTACTCTTGAAAGCTCATAAAGATAATTATGCTTTAGTCATGCAGGCAGATTGGTTCTTGCATAATTATAAGGTTGAGTGGATGATCAAGGATAAAAGATATTGATTAAATTAATTGTCAGAAATTAATTTAATTAATGGACATGCGATATCTTAAACATGGGGAATTTATAAGCAATTAATATGGGAGCCGAATTAAATAATTAATTTACGGAATTAGGAAAGGTAGTGCAAATATTAATTCTTTAGTGGATTGAATTAATATTTAATGACATTGGGCTTGGTCCGGAATGTCATTTGAAGGCCTGACCTAATGGTCCATGATCCCTACTGTAGCCTATATATATTCTCGTTCTCCTAAAGCTGAAATACACACCAAAAACGAATTCATCCTAGAGTCTGAGAGAGGCAGACGTTTTTCTCAAGAAGACAGTTAGGGTTTTGGATTTTCGGAACTTTAAGGAGAGGCACACCTTGGGAGATCGAAGGTCACACTTCGTCCAAGGAGAATCAGGGAATACAGTTTAAGACGTGGATTTGAATCGCTTGCCCCGTAGCGATTAAGGTTAATATTCTGTTCGAACTTTTAATTAGTATCATAAAACGCAGAGCCAAGGTCCGATTGTTCCTACATTTCAGAGAGGGTATTTATTATTTTAATAAAAGTCTATTAAAGTATTTGAATGTCATGAATTTGTAAAAAAAAGTCTGTTAAAATTTTTAAAACTCATTGTCTTAGGAGTCATGAAATTTTTTTGGAATCTTAAGAAGTCAACAAGTATCATTAAAAGTCTATAAAAACCATTAAAGTCATCCTCCCAAAATTTGTCATTAAAAGTTATGATACAATACCAACCCCTTAATTGGTTGTGACAAAATTGTAATTCCCAATTATTCAGGGATATGCTCGTCTTTTCATTGGTATTTTCTTGGCATATTTTGCCCTTAGTTGGCTTAGTGGAGCACCTCCAACCGCCATTTAGTTAACTCCTAAATATAATGTAAAATATTAGACTTCTAGTAAGTTATTACAAATTTAAGAACCTCAACTCTAACAATATTCTTTATACTTGCTCTTAAGTTTATATTTTCAATCAAATAAGGAAAAAGTTGTTAAAACAAAAATTGCAGCAAATGATAAACATTTCTTACAACACAACAACAATGTAATCTGGTCATAAAATAAGGTAATTTTAAACTCCTCATGTATTGAGCATGTTTGGGGATCTTTGTTTTTAAAAAAGTAAGCACATATTTTTTTGAAAATGTATCTTTTTGTATCTTTTTTTTATATAAATGTTAAAAAGGTATTTCATATTCGTTATTTGACAAAAATAAGGAGTTATTTCAGAAAAGAATGTATAGTTTATATTATTTTTTTCCCAAGAAACAAGCTCTTATTTTTGAAAGATAAGATTAGTCAAACAGTCACAATATATACTCCCTCTGTCCCTCTCGATTCTTAACATTAGGGGATGGGGGAGTAGTACGCACTTTAATACTCTTATAAATTAAAGTTCTACAACCTTTTTTTGAAAAAAAAGTTTCCCGAATAAAAATTTGATGTTTAAATTTTTATTCAGAAAAAAATTAAAAAAAAGGTTGTAAAACTGTGTTTTATAGAGGCATTAAAACGCATGTCAAATATTTTTATGGAATTGAGAGGGGACTATGGAGTTTGATTTTAAAATAAGTCACTATCTCTTACATGATCGTTGATATCTTACATGACCATTCATGATTATCAACATCCAGATTATAAAATAAAAAATCCGAGCAATGTTTCATTATAAATTTTAAATGACATTATCAACTTCCACAATCATTACCTTCAAAAAAAAAAAAAAAAAACTTCCACAATCAAAATATCCATCCAAAATTTATGAAAAGATTTGAAAATAGAAATATCAAGACGCTTCATCACAAATTACATATAGCATAGATATTACAGAACATAAACATCATGTACATATCTTATATGATAAAAGTGTAAATCAGATTAAATTGACAAATACACGAAATGAGGACTAATCGAATTGAATAAAAATTACTTGAATATTGGATATATCTAGAATTAAATGTAAACTTAAATTTCTTTTTTCTTTGTCCCTTTGTGATCATATACTCCTAAATACTCCTGCATTTTTATATGCATGTATGGTCACGATTTTGTACATCATTTCATTTCGGGCAAAAAAAGTACACTATTGATTAAAAATAAAAGCCGATCAAAATAATTACTACTCCTTAAGTCTCTAGACACTCCTTCCGCACTTGAACCCAAGTGTCAACTCAAGCTCAATCTCGTCACTCTCAGCTTCCTTATGATCCTCTCCTGCACCAAGCCCCTGCGGCTCGGCTCCAAACAAACCCGGCGACCCATCAGCCGTCTCCGCAGTGACGAAGCTCTCAGTCTCTCTACTCTCCCCTTCCCCATTCATCACTGCCTCGGACTGATGACTCAGTGACGACTCGTGACTCCTCGACGCATTCGCCTCTTTTCCAGGCCTCTTGAACTTGCAACGATTCCTCACGCGGTGAAGATCGTTGGCGTTGTTGTTCTCTTCTTTGTGAACGTGTCGAATGTCGTAAGCTTTGAGCGGAGGCCCATTGTTAGCCTCCGCAGCATCGATGGCAACAACTTGTGTGATTGGATCTCCTCTTAAAACAGCTTCCACAGCGTTTTGACAAAGCTGCCACTTCCCGGACCATAATAAACCCACCGATCCGTAAACCGGGTTCACTATTCTTCCACAGGCTTCGTATAAAAGCGACCTGAACACCGCTGCAATTATAAAACAACAAATCATCAATACAAAATTAACATAAATAAATCTATTTCTACGGTCACGGTTGTATAGGCGTAATTATGTGCCAACTCATCTTACACAACTGAAATTAAGCGAGGCGGCCTATACAACTGTGACCGTAGAATCATAAGATGAGTTGGCATATAATATATAATAAAAATAAAAGTGTACCAGGACGGAGGTGATCAGGACCAGCGTTGATGAGGTTCATAAGGCCAGCGCGGCCGTAGAACTTGGCTAGGAAAACAGTGGCGTGAGCCTGGGACTCGGGGGAAGCGATCCACTGTAAGCAAGGCCTGATGCTACAATCATCAGTACATCCCTTACGAAGAACTCGGCATCCATTACAGCTCATCCGCATTTTTGCTTGAGATTTTTTTGTGTGATGAAAATGGTTGATGTGTGTAAATAATAGAGTGTGGTGTTGTTTATATATATAGTAGGGCCCCTGGGTTTAACAAAGCTGTACTAGTGGCCGCAGCTGTTTCCGAAAGAGCGGTAGAGTTATTGTAAAACCGGAGTTTCCACATTCATGGGATTTATATCGGGAGCTGGACAATGATACTACTACCTCCGTCCCAGTCAATTGTATACAGTTTCCTTTTTTGGATGTCCCATCATTTGTATACATTCCCAAAATAGCAACTTTTTATAATATAAAACATTATTACACCCACTACCTTCATTCTATAATAATAAAAACACTATTACACCCACTACTTTCCTCCACTATCTCAAATCTATTATTAAAAATAAGTGGGACCCATCACTTCACCCACTTTTCGTTTAACTTTACTCATTTCTTACACTTTTTCTTGGTCCAATCCCAATGTATATTATTCACTGGGACGGAGGGAGTACGTGGTATTTGGATTACACAGGAAAATTAACCACGTTCAAATGAGCGCGTAGAGATGCACGAGCCAATCATTGGATTTATTGTATGCATCTCAACTATTAATAAAATTTTAATATTCAGATATTTATAAAAAGTTAATTTTAAAATCAGTTAAACTAGTACCTTCAATTCATCCAAATATTTATATTTGAATTGAGTACGGAATTAAAGAAAATACATAAATAAGATTGAAAATGTATGGAAATAAGGATAGTACTGAAACCAATTGATATTCAATATATAAATTAAATATAAATATTATTTTATTAAATTTTGAAATGTCAATAATTAGATAATACATTTCAAAATTAAAAACGTAAACAAATAATTAAGACTGAGATATATGTTAAAATATATATCAAAAAATAAAAAATAAATAAAAAAGTTAGAGGACAATGATAATACTAATCAATCGACGTTCCACAGTCAGCCCACGTTATACAAACATCGCCACCTGATATCCCCACTAAACCACGGCTGACATTCGATACAACTCTTTGTATGTATTTCGAGGGGTGGAATTGTAATTTGGAGTAGACGTGTCCCATTAAGGAGGACAGATGGCAAGAAAATAGGGCACCTCGAGAGGGGATGCCATGCAAAGGAAGCCAGAGATGCGCGTGAGAAGCACGTGAGGCGTCAGAGTGCGGTCGAATCGCCACATAAGAAGGGGAAAGAGGTGGGACCAGCAGCTACGTGAGCTCCTTGTAAGCGGGAATTAGTGGGTGGGGGCCGAGGTTAAAGTAAGTTTAAAAACCATCAAACGGTTTCAGGTTTTAGTTTTAGTGGACTGTGGGCGCTTTCAGAAACCGGAGTCTTTCGTTTTACTAGAATGCCCTTGTTGGACCCACTTTCTTATCCAATATATTTGGACATGTTAGGCACAAGTCTCTAGTATTCCTTTTACAGAAATCACGCCGTCCCATGAGTGTATACCGTACCGCCTAAATTATATTTCTGCTGGCTTATAACCCGTGCAATGCACGGACGGTTATAATATTTGTTATCTTATCGTATATATTTTAATTTAAACTAATTTTATTGTATGAATAGAATTATGATAGAATAATATGATTAAATAAAAATTTTATTTAACAGGTGATAAATTCTTAATAGTTAATTTCGTCAAATGGCTAATTAAAAATTAGGTCGGACATATATATTTTACTGAGAATGTTAAAATACGTCTTTTTTCATGTTATAATTTAAGAAGATCTATAAAGATCTATAAAATCAGATATAAATCAACCAATTAATCTTTTAATATTTCGTTATTGATAATTAATAATATAGTATGGAACATATTAAGTTAAAAAAAACGCGTAAAATCAAATACTGACCCATCATATTAACGTAAATGTTTTGGTTTAATAGATAATAAAAAATAAATTATAACATATTATAAATCAAGAAGGTTCGTGGGTCGAATACCAACCGGCTCACTGAACTTGACTGCCCGAACTGAACTTTTCATGTTTCGGATTTAACAGTATAATAGTATATTATAGATTTATAATATTACTTTTAAAGTGAGTCCATTAGTGTATTTTAAAATAATGTTAATGTATTTTGGTTGAAAAATATCACAGGTTATTTATTAATAATTATATATAATGATATTATATTTTTATATATGTAGCTCGTGTTAAAAGATAACATATTTTAGTTAAAAAGGAATAATTGGTATATAGATAGGACCGTATTTTGGCCCAGGTACCAACTTACCAAACTTTCAATATTTCAACTTTGATAGTATAGTATAGATGCGTATATATTTTTTAAGGTTTGACTTTAGTGTTTGGTATAGTCAAATAGGTCTTATATTTGTTTTATATTTTGATCTTATATATGTTTTATATTTTGATTTGTTTATATTTTGTTTGAAGGCCTGGAATTTTGTTTCCCACTAATTATAAAAGTCCGTATAAAAGCCCGCGTATCGACTGATCAAAATTTTAATACTTCGGCTTTAATAGTATAGTATTTTTTAAGGTTTAACTTTAGTTTTGGTATAGTCAAATAGGTTTTATATTTGTTTTATGTTTTGATCGTATATTTGTTTTATATTTCGATTTGTTTATATTTTGTTTAAAGCCCACTAATTTTGTTTGAAGCCCGCTAATTATAAAAGTTTGTATAAAAGCCCGCGTACCGACCGACCAAACTTTTAATGTTTCGGCTTTAATAGTATAGTATAGTATAGATGTCCCATTTATTGGCATACATTGTTTTTTAGTTTTAAATATTTTTTTATGAATAAAAGTTTGATGTCAAATTTTTATTGAAAAAAGAAAATTCTATAGAACTATAATTTACAAGGATCTCGAAATACGTACAAACAGTGAACATATACTACTCACCAAGATGGGACGGAAGGAGTACAGCAGTACTACGGGCTAAATTCCATCTATGTTGCACGGAACCAGGTGCAGGGAACGGAATTTTAAAATGATAGGGTACAACATTTAATATATTAATTTAATTATATATATATATATAATAGTTCATTGAGGAACTTTTTAAAATAGGAACTTGGGAACTTTTATAATATCCGTTGGATTGTTTTAAGATCAAGGGCTATGATTAAATCTGACATTTTACATATAACTGCCACCAAGGGCAGTGGTGTCCTTTGAAATAAAAAAGCCCAGTGGACACGCTCTTCCAAGTCACGGCAGTTACCTGTACTTGTGTCAACTTACCAAAGAAATATTTGTTCATTTCCAGAGTATAGCGATCGTTTCTTTACGTCGCGGGTGATTCCAACTTTTTCATTCTTAAAGTCTAATCTGTATGTATACAGATCAAGGTAAGCGTATATGTATTTGATGTTTTCTTTCTTTGATGTATTTGATAACCTTTTCAATATGGAGCAAATAAATTCGTCAGGTATGTGTTGAGACTCCGCTTAAGAAGTTGCCTTATTTATTTGTTGAAAAGATATGCTGATAATGTTTTTTTATGTCATTAGCCATTAAAGAAAAGCTAGAAGTAAGCAATTATGTGAATTCTGTTGTTGCTGATGGATCTACCGTTAATGAGGAAAAGTTAACTGCAGAAGTTAGTGATTGTGGCCCAACCGGGCAAGAACTGGGTATTTGCAACCACCCTGCTGAATTTGCAGAAAGCGGTGAACTTGATAAAGATTCCAGAAGTTCTTATGAGGAACTTGGTGAAGCTAGTTACGCTTATCTTAATAATCAAACTGTCTCTATGATCTTCACAGAGGAGAAAGATGATACGAGGCACCTTGAAATATCCGAGCAAGCTGATGAACCGCACAACAGAAGTTCAGAATTAGGAAGTCAGGAAAATGTATTAGTGTGTGCTAGGGACGAGTCTGAAATTAGTGAAATGGTGAACATGCTCGATTCTACTACCAGGGAATTGAGTAATATGCCAGAATATATTTCATCCCAAACTTCTGATCACAACAATGGAGGGAAGTGTAAAGAAAATAATCTTAGTTCATCCAGCATCACTTTAATGACAAGTGAAGGTACAACAGAGCTCTCTCCCCCACCTCTCCCTAAGCAAGTTTTTAGTTATTCCTATGGTGCTTTTGTTACAGTTGATTGAGTTTTGGAATGTATCTTTTAGTTTTGTACTTTGTGCAAGTAGTTTTAATTGCTTATATGAGCACGTAAACTCTCATTAAATGATGCAATTGGTGTGCTAGAGTTTGACCTGGTTATACTGTTTAATAAAATCAGATAAACATGTGCTACGAAGGTTGCCGAAATATGATGTGGAGTTTTGTTTACAGGTCAGGAGTTTAAATCAGTAATCATTGGAGGGAGAGAAGTGGAGGAAACAGTATTTGAAGATATTAAGGAAAATGAGTCTAAAAGAACTTCAAGCACGGGTGAAAGAACTTCAAGCACGGGTGATGCACATAAAACTCTAGACGTGGAGGGAGAACCGGACTTGCAGAATATCAGTTCTGAAAGAACACCAGTCATCTCAGAAGATGACATCGACAGAGATGGAATTGCGTGCCCTTTGATTGTTCAAAAATGTAAGTCATCTACAACATGTCCAAAACTTTCCACAATGGACATTGTATCCTTTTCTGAGGTCTGAAATTAAAAAGAAAATCATAACATCACAAGTGTACTGTTCTGTGCTATAAGTTCAGTGTGTTCTGTAACATGGAACAGATCATTCACACCTACCTTTTGTATAGATTAATTTGGACACAGCTTGTTACAATTTTGATATATATTATTATTTGTGTAAACTGATTTACAATATTAGTATATAAAATTCAAAACACAAATAACATCTACTTATTCAAACTATTAAATTAGAATACTGCACTCACATGTTCTGAAAATGAATTTTCATTGCCTTTGTGAAAATTAGTATATTCTATTTTATAAACTAGCTAGTTTTGCTGTAGCACAACGCCAAAGCATGATTGATAATGAGACAAGTTTGGTACAATTTATATGTGTTTATATAAATCATTGTTTTAATAATGCAGGTGTACTTTGTAACTGATTGTAAACCAACTTATTCTGTACTTTCTACGTTCTGTATTGATTTCACATTTGATTTTTAATGTTAGGCAGTAAATATTCAATGTGTTCTATAGTTGACAAATTCTGTAAAACATTCTATATTGCTCTCTATATAATTCTGTACAATAGACGACTAAAAGTAAAAAAAAAACTTTTATTTTTTGCAGGTAGTTCGTCCTCCGTTCCTCAATTTTCCCATCAATCAAAAAGTGATGGTACTGACCAAGAAGAGGAGCCTCGTCAGTCAGAAGTTAATCTGAATTATTTCGAAGAGGAAAATCAAAACTTTTCCTACTTCAAGTCTCCGAATGGGCAAGAATTCTGGACACCAATAACTGATGCTCAATTTAAGCCTCGGGTCAATCAGTTCTTCAACTCAATAGAACAAGCATACCTTTTTTATCAAGATTATGGGCGCATGTCTGGTTTTGATGTTCGTAAGAATGAACAGAAGAAGGATAAGTTTGGAAATCTCAGTCATAAATATATTAGATGTAGTAATGCAGGTTGCAGTGATTTGACGAGTGCTACTATCTCTTCGGTAGACGATGCTGGTACTTCTTCTCAAAGGAGGAGGACAGCTTCACGTAGATGTCTGTGTGAGGCGAAGATTATATTAAAGTACATGGGGCCACAAGGTTTTGTTGTGTTATCATTTGTTGAGGATCACAATCATCCACTTGTTTCCGAGGAAGGGAGGAAATTTATGAAATGCAATCGAAAATTGTCTTTCGCGCACAAGAGTTTTCTATTTGATGCTGGGAAAGTGAACATCGGTCCAACCCGGGCATATTCTGTATTGAAAGAGTTTTGTGGATCTTTTGAAAATGTTGGGGCGTCAGCCACTGAGTTTAAGAATTTTGGAAGAGATGTCAAAGCTCGTATTGGTGAACATGATGCTGACATTGTTATTGACAAGTTTAAGATGAAACAGGGGATAACCAAAAATTCTTTTTACTTTGAGTATAAACAAGATGTTGAAGGTCATCTTACTGGACTATTTTGGGCTGATCCGATCGGTAGGAAGAATTACAGCATATTCGGTGATGTTTTAGCATTTGATGCTACATACCGAACAAATAGGTATTGTCACAAATTTATATTTTTTTCCATTATACTGTAAATACTCATTTGCATAATGTATGTTGCATCATTAGGTACTCCATGGTTTTTGTACCATTTACTGGTGTGGACAATCATTGGTGCAATGTAACTTTTGCTGCCGCTTTACTTGAGAAAGAGGATTCTGATAATTTTGAATGGGCACTCAATGCATTCAAAAAGTCAATGGACCATGACCCAAAGTGTATTATTACCGATCAATGTCTTGGGATGAAAAAAGCGCTTGAAATTGTTTGGAATGAGGTGCCTCATCGTCTCTGCATGTGGCACATAATGAATAAGATGTCTTCGAAGGTTTGACACTGATTTTATCATTTTAAACTTTAATATTTGTCTATGCAGTTTTAATTTCAAAGGTTTGACACTGATTTTATCATTTTAAACTTTAATATTTGTCTATGCAGTTTTAATGTGTGCAGCATAAATATATTTTCTAATGAATTTATAATGTTAAATTTTTTTTTGGTACCTACTTGTTATATTTTCAACTGATCATATGTGCTCAAAACTGAGTGAAATACATAATATGTGAAAGTAGTACACAATATCAATTTGTGAAATCATTTACAAGCATTACAAAGCACTGTCAAGAATTAGGTAAGAAAGTTCTGTACTCAGTTACAGAACGCGTACGGTTACAAAATTTAAAAATATTAGCTCACAAAATTCAAATAAATGATAAAAGTATTTAAATAGATGTATTAAGTTACAGACTTTAAAAATATTAATAAAACATAAGTATATAATTTTATATTCACATTAATGAGAATGTAATGTGTTCTTTACTATTTTCATCAATTCTGAAACTGTTAAACAATTTATTTAAATTAATGTGATGAAAATAGTATCCATTACTTTCATTATTATTTATTAATTCACATTAAAATCTATTCAGTATAATGTAAACACACGATAGCTCTTTACTATTTATTGTTAAACAAAATTAATCCCTCTTAGAATTTAATTATATACTTTAAATTTATATTCACTTATTCATTGTATACAAAACTGCTATTAAATTCTCAATATGAAGCTTTATATTTTTAGAATTTAATTGTATATTTTAAATTCATATATACTAATTCATTATATACAAACTTGTTATCATATAGTGCTTATTAAAATAATTATAAATATTAAAATTTTTAATAATGCCTGTTACTAAGGACACAATTTTTTCTCAACATACATCATATTCTATTTTTGGTAGAAAACTAAATTTCACCCTATACCATAATTTACAGGACATATTATATACAACACCGAGTTTTGTAATTGATCCTAACATTTTTAAAAAAAAATATGATATTACATCATGGTAGTTAATTTTTACACTTTTATTATTAGAATATTAAAAAAAAAACAGCTCATATTTGATTATAATTTTTTTTTAAAAACTTTGTAATGAAACAATACTGTAAATTATCATATCAAGATATTACATCATGATAATATGATATGTTCACTTTTTTTCTTGTTTCACTCCCTATTCTTTGTTTACGACTTTAAAAATATTAGTTCTATTAATAAATGATGAAAGTATTCAGTATATATTACTTTCATTATTAATTCACATTATAATTCTGAAAACTTTGAAATTGTTAAACAAATTAATGTGTTCTGTATTAAGCAGCACACATTAATTTAAATAATTTGTTTAACAATTTCAGAAGTAATGAAAATAGTAAAGACTTATCTTGTATAAACTATATGATTGCACAATGTACTGTGCCCAATATTTAAACGGATATGCTCAATTTCTCAACTCAAAGCAAATGTATTTCTGGAGTTATATAATTAATAATACTAAACTAATTATAGTGCTCTCCGAAACTTTAGTCGGAATCTATATTTCTTTATGCACACTTATGTTCTGTAATCTTTCTACATTTTGCATTTTGTACAAATTTCTAATTGTTTTAAATAAATTCACTATATATTTCATGTATGACTTAATATGTGTTTGTTTGGTCGGCTAACAAGACTATAATTCTGTAGGTTGGTCCAACACTTGCATCTAACAAAGAGTTTATCACATTGTTGAAATCTGTGGTCTACGGTGATCACTTGTCAACTACAGACTTCGAAGAGGGATGGCAATATGTGATGGAAAAATTTGAATTACAAGATAATACATGGCTAAATGATATGTATAGCATCCGTACTGAATGGATTCCTGCATATTTCAACGACACACCAATGTCTGGTTTGTTACGTACTACCTCACGTTCAGAAAGTACAAATTCTTTCTTTCAGCATTTTCAAAACAGTGGGGATACATTAACTCAATTTTACTCCCGTTATGAGAGTGCCATTGAGAAGCAAAGGTATATCAACTCAAAGAACAATACAGCTTCAGAGTTAATACCTATAACTCACACCCCTCTAAAAATTGAAAAAGATGCTGCACAACTTTACACTCGTAGCTTGTACAACTTTGTTCGTGAAGAAATTTTGAATGCAATTCATTTCACAAAGATCGAGGAAATGTCCACAGTTCAAGGAATAAAGCATCTAAAGGTCAAGGACAAACTTATGAAAGATTGCTTTTTTGAGGTAAGGTAGTTTTAATTACAAACTTATGAATGTTCTCTTCTCTGGCATCATTACTAATCTGTCCCTCATACATATCATCTACAACGTGTTCACGATCTATAATAGCTCATCGAGTTATGAATTTGTTTTACGTAGTTCTCTTTTTTTTCCCGCATCATATTCTGATTTTTCTTCATTTATTTCTTTAAAAGAATCTCTTAGTACAGCTGAAACCTAGCATAGTTGAAGGAATGCCCTTGTTTTTGATAAAAAATTAAAATAACAAATATTGACTTACTTTGCTGTGTCACAAACATGGGCCAATGTGCTGTATAGTGAGTACAGAACACAATTGCCAATGTGTTCTGTAAAGTGGTATAGAAGATTCTGTAGTTGCTTCAATTACAAACCATAATACGAGCTTGTCATGTTATGGTTACATTTGTTACTAAATGTTGCTTTTTTCATGGATTGTCTCTCAGGTATCAGTTCGGTTGTTAGATAACAACGTCGATTGTTCTTGTAAGTTTTTTGCGAGAACAGGATTTTTGTGTAGACATGCTTTTGCAGCACTACACAACTGTGAAGCTACATTAATTCCTCGTCAATTTGTTCTACAACGTTGGATGAGAAATGCTGACAATATCGACAATGGTTTGGTTCCTCCTGAATTAAAGAATCAATGTTCAAAGGTTCACCGTATTAAAGCAAAATTCAGTGAAATGTGGTTTGACTTCCAAAGTTGCATGAACTATGTTGGTTTTGATGAGGTAAAAGTTGATGACATGCATGGACGTGTGAGAAAATTGAAGGCTGATGTACAAGGTTCAGAGTATGAGTTACGAGAACAACCCCTGACCAATGATGTTGATCGACTTTATGATATTAATCTGCGCGAATCTGTTGTTGTCCAAAATCCAAACATTAGTCGGAACAAAGGTACTCGTAAGAGATTGCGGAGTGGTAAGGAGATTGCTATCAATGAAAAACCAGACAAGCGTCGAACATGCAGCATTTGTAATAAAAAAGATGGACATAATGCTCGCAGTTGTCCACTTTCTAAGTAATTTGATTTTCTTTATTGTAGTATCAATTCAGTATTTCTAAGTAATTTTTTTAGGATTTGTACCCTGTATTTCTAAACAAATTCTTCAAGAGTTTATCTACTTAACATAACTAGTAACTAGCATATGTAAACGTTAAAAATTTCTCAATCATGCAAAAACTAGTTGATATCCGAATATCGAAACATCAAGAAGTGTTCTTTCACTCCTGTTATCACAAGCACGAATTAACAGAATTGTCATAAGCACCACTAAATAACAACTATTACATTTCTGCCTTTTTAATTAATTTTTTGATAGACAGCTTTATATGGTTGTCATTGCCTTCCAAAGCTTCACCTTTAATTCTGCAATGTTCGGATTGTCGGGGTACTTCTCCATTGCAGCTGTGATACCAGCTACAATACCCCTGTACCTTCTCCCCAACTGGTCTATCTTCCTATCTAGCGTCGCCATGCATACCTTAAAAATAAAATACATCAGCTAAACTTTACTATAGGTACACTGCGATACAAGACACAATATCAATAAACACCAACAATTACCATCTCATCTAATTCCTTATCCTCTGGCTCAGCCATCATGTTGTTCTCATCACTTGGTTCATCTCCCTGCAAAAATTATGTAGGATGTTTTTTACACTATTCACATTAGTAGTGTATAACAATCATAAAATACACATGTGTATTAATATCAGGTATATATAGATATATCCCTTTTTTTTACAGAACATAACTTACAGAACATCGTTTGTATTACATAAGTTACTGGAAAAGGATTGTTTAACTCAACATTATATTATATGCAGCACGTTATATTATCTTGTCAACAAAGCTTTATATATTTGTGGTTAATTTTTAGTAGATCACTGGAGTTTCTAATATAGATTTGAACAATATATGTTTTCTGAAACAAATTACAGATTTTAATGGATTACATGTCATAACTGTACATAAAAATTATGGGAAATTTGTTTAGTAATTAATAAAAAACCTCACAATACTCTGCACATATATCTATATAACTTACATTACTTTCCATGTGCTTTGATGTTTGTTCCTCTCTAGCCTTATTTATACAAAGTCTCTCATCTGCACTACTCCTTATAGTAACTTCTTTCCCGTCCACATCCCGATTTTCAATGATTGTCTTACCACTGTTTGCATGAATTGCTTCATCATTCTGTGATAAGAAATTTTAGTAAACATCATTTTTAAACTAAACTATTTATTTATAAACTTATGTTCTGTAAATAGAATATAATATGTGTCATGTAAATTTATAATATGTGCATAGGAGTTTATTATTGCTTAATTCCAGCATTCAGAACTTTAAACTAGGCTCATTATTATATTAAAACAATTAATAAAACAATTAATAGACCATATGTTCTCATAGCCACAAGTTGTTAATCAAATATGTACCTCATTCTCAGCATCATCATCTGTCCAAGGCAATATTTCTCCTTCTCCAAACATATTGTCACGCCTAGTTTGTTTCTCCTCATAGCCAATAAGTGTGTCTGACCAAGGTATATAAGCGGGTATGGTCCGCACAACAGTAGTATTCACTCTGCTTTTAACCCTGTCAACATATAAATACTACCAAAAAAGACAATTATAAGGCCATACAAGTTAAGGACTAAGCTTTAAAGCATTTTAATGAATTAAAATAACTTACTGTGAGAAAGGCTAATGATCCAGCAAAAAATCTAGTACTCTTTCTCTCTGCCCAGAATTTGTGTGTCGAAACTAATTTCTCAACTACAAGAGCACACCAATTATACTGTGAACATGCATCCAGATCACCTTTAAAACCAAGAATCTCGCGTTTCACAAATGAATTCTGATTGGATTCAATCAGAAAATTTGACATTAGAACAAGAAAATTCAATTTAAAGAGTTTTGTAACTCGTGCACAATCTTTAATCTTGTCAACTATCATCCAAGGATAAATATGTCCTGCACTTGCTGGTCTGAACTGTTTAGCCCATGTACCGTTCACTTTACTTGATGGTTCAAAGATAATTTTATTTGGTCCCCTTGGTAATCCCAGAACCTTATTAACCACTGTATCTGAAATTAATATGGATCCTTTCTTAAGTTTCAGTGAACAAGTTTCTCCATCGAAAGAGTCAACTATGTCATATCCAAGCCAATGAGCATACTTTGTCATGCGGAAATCAAGCAGCTTTCCAAAACCTGTTTCCTTTATCCAACCTTTCTGAGCATCAGATAATGATTCTATGAGGTCTGTAAATAGCTCGGGAGTCATTTTCTTTTGAATGTAGTGATGGTAGTTCTGTTTCTTACGTTTGGAATCTCTCCCCTCATTACTAATATCATTGTCATCCATATTCTCGTCACTTGTATCATCACTCGACCGCGGCACATCAGGAGCTTTTCTCTTTCTCTCATTTTTTTCATGTCCTTTTGGCATCCCAATCACGTTGTGTTCTTCATTTCCTCTTCCAATGTTATCCTGTAACATAGACATTGGATTACTACATTTAACACAAATATATGTTTCTATAAATTAAGGAATAGCTAAGCAACTCATAATGAATACCATGTACCTGTCATTTGGTTAGAAAAGCAAGTACATAATATTATTATAAACATCTCGTCTGATGTGATTGGGTGTAAGTAATTAATATACAAACTTCAAATAGGATATATTGATGGCCCAAAAAATTCAATTAAATTCAATCAAATCTGAGCAATTCTAATATATCGTTATCAACCCTGTGCAGGGAGTTATAGGTTTCAAATCTATGTTTCTGGTGCAAGCATTACATATTACTTCTAAAGAGTTGACAAATAATATTTTACCGAGCATTATAGAATGTTTTACATAATGTGACACCTACAGAACACATTGACAAAGTACTGAACAATATTAAAAACCAAATGTGAAATCAATACAGAACGTAGAAGGTGCAGAATAAGTGCTTTAAAGTCAGTTACAAAGTACACCTATATTAGTAAAACAATGATTTATATAAACACATATAAATTGTACCAATCTTGTCTCATCATCAATCATGCTTTGACGTTGTGCTACAGAAAAACTAGTTTACAAAATGTAAGCAAACCTGTTACTTTAAAAACAAATACAGAACACAGATGGCACAACACAAATACAGAACGCAGATGGTACAGAACACAGATGGTACAGGACAATTACAGAACACAAAACTGAACAATTTGCATAGTCATATATAATGTCAATATACTACGCTTATTCCGAGCAACCTGTTTCTTTAATTTATCATCAAAACGCTAACTTATTCCGGTTGGTCTAAGTACCAGTGTACCACTGGAATTCTTGAACCACAATTCACGTGCTTAAGAATACATAAAGACATACATGCAACTAAGCTTGTTTTAGTTACATGTCTATACCTGATTTCGGACTCCATTTTCACTTTTTGTAATTGTAGTCTGGAGGGAGAACCAAGGTCGACCCAAAGTCTATCAATCCTTATACTTAATATTTAGGGTTTTTCCCCTACTAGACAAAAGGGGGTCTTTCCATAGTAGACAATTGATCTGAATTTGTTATACTCCTTTGCCCACAAGATAAAAAAATCAAAACAGACCAAAAAAGGGCTATTCTCCATCTATGTGCAAACACAAATACTTTAAAAAAAGGATTTCAAAATCTACACAACAGGAATCGTAATGTATGTACGCTAGTGATGTCTTACCGGGTTCTGTAAAACTTTTGTGGATTTTCGTCCTTGTTGCATGTGGCTCCCATTTCCACCAGACTCTCTTCCTTCTTCACAACAATCTGCAATTCAGAAATCAACTGAGCCCATCCATATAACAAGAAGCAAATATACTTAAAAAAATTAGCTAATTACAGTGTATTACCTTTTCTCCCAATTTTCTTCATGGTTACAGATTCTTCTTCAATCTCGGAAGCACAGACAGAAAATGTAATGTATGTTGCAACTTGGTCTTTTACTTCATAACACTCTTTTAGAACTCATACGTCGTTTTTTAACTTTGTGTGAAATGTTCATCACATATGTTACCGAGATACAATTTTCGAGACTATATCATTAATAATTGCTATGTCAGCCACTTAAAAAGCTGGTTTTAAATATCAAATGCAGATTTCGTCAAATGAACCGTTATGTGACCTTTCTGTTACTTGTACTTACAAAATATTTTCACTCTTTTGAACATGTTATGTTATATATGAAGATAGAATTTGATACTATATTATTTAAATTGGAATTTTTTTAATATGAAGCTATCTATTCTTAGATTTTAATTATATACTGTAAATTTATATTCACTAATACATTGTATACAACTTACTATCATATAATATTTATTAATATATTTACTATTATTAAAAAATTTAATAACTAGGGCACAATTTTTTAGAACATAAGGCAGAATCTATCTTTTTCAGAAATTATATTATTCCCTATACCATAATTTTACAGGACATAATATATGCATCACGATGTTCATAACCGGTCCTAATATTAAATTTGTAAAATATGATATTACGTCATGATAGTTAATTTTGACACTTATAATTTTAAATGTTTTAAAAAATAGCTTTTATTTACTCCTGAATATATTAATTTAAATTTTCAAATGAAAAAAGACTGGTAATTTATTATATCAAGATATTACATCAATACTGGATAATTCTATTTGCTCCTAAATATATTAAAATAATTAAAAAAATTAAAAGTTTTAATAATGCCTTTAAATACAATTTTTTCTGAACATAAATCATAATCTATTTTTTTTCTTAAAAAATTAAATTTTTCCCTGTACCATAATTTACAGGACATATTATATATAACGCTTTTTTTGTAACCGATCCTAATATTTTTTTATAAAATATGAAATTACGTAATGATAGTTAATTTTAACACTTATATTTTTAGGATATTTAAAAAAATAGCTCATATTTGATTCTGAATTTATTTTTTTAAAATTCTGGAGTTAAACAATACTATAAATTTTTATATTAAGATAGTACATCAGGATAATACTCCCTGTACTTTGATGTTAGACTTAGAAATATTAGTTCGTTAATAACTGATGAAATAATGACCACATTTCATAGAACATAATGCAAATGGATGCCGGGAACAAAAAGCTAAAAAATGAAGCTCAGAAATCATAAGCCAAAGTCTTACATAAAAACCAAATTTGAAAAGGTTCACAAATCCACAACATCCAAATGTTTCCTAACACATTATCTGTGATCTTGTTTACTACAGTACAAAATTCAAACAAATTCTGATCTACTTCTTTTTTCTTCCCGCACTAGACTTCATGCCTCCGTTTTTCCATCGTCTTGTTGCATTGAACATTCCTTTCTTCTTCTGTGATGTTAAATACTCTTGTGCCTTCTTAATTACCTTATCTCGCTTTTCATTGAGAGCATTCGTTAAGATGTCATGACAGTACATTTTCCGTAGATCTTCAAGTTGACCTCTTTGTTTCACCTTCAAACAAAAAATAATTCAGACTTTGTGAAACCATTACTCAAAAGTCAAAATAACCTCATCCATGTACTCATATACATTATTTGTATCTTTTTATTTCTTACTGATTCAATATCCAGGCCAGTGCGCCATCCATTCCAAGGTTGTCCCATGAAGGACTCCATGTGTCGCATTACAAATATTCCACAATCTACAGAATTGGCATTCGTTTGCCAAGCCATTTCAACCATCACTGGATCTAACTTTTCTATAAGTTCCCATTTGGATCCTTTATATGCCTTTAACCAAAGCACAAACAGCTCATGCTGTTTTCCAAACACAAAATCAGAAATAAGTACCCACGTTTACCGAAGAGACAACAAGTAAGACATTATTAAAAACCTTACCAAAGTATATGGTAGTGATCCATATCTTGTTTCAATGTCTTCAGAACTCTGTATATTGTCAATTATCTCCATTGCTGGATACTTAAGATTGAAGGAAATAACATAATGATGTCCATTCTTATGGATTGGAAACAGAAACTGCAAATTACAGCGATTATAAGGTACTGCTGATTGGTCTTTTGATTGATGAAGAATTTAATAATATCAAAAAATAAAGTTAGAAGTTTAATTAATCAAAAAAACATGCCACAAAAATATGCATAAAATGACAAACCATGTCGAAATCAGTTTCTTGGTACGTCCTATTATGCAGCATATTTGCTCTCTCTAACGCTACTTCCATGTTGTCAGCAAGTATCACACATCTATCTAAAAGTGTCATGTTATCTGTTAAAGCTCCAAGCTGCAATTTTTTGGCAATAATTAATGAAGTACCATTATGAGAGTATAATATTTTGCAAGAATTTTTATGCATACCGTAGTATCTATTGTACAGAACAATCTAAGTGGTGAAGTCGCGGCTCTGTACTTCTCTCTTTCATTCAAGATATGTGTCCATGTATCAATCACATTCCCTTCTACCCACTGACCAACCATTAAAGTCTGCAATTGCTCTTTACTGCATCCAGTTCTTTTCCATTGGAAGAGTTTCTCGCTGTTTCATAATATGGAAGACAATTATTACAAATTAGTACTTGTCCAGAAAGTGATAGTCACATTATTATAAACCAAAATTAAGGATAAAGTTATCAAATTTCTTACTTCAAGCTTCTTCTGCTGCTAAATAACCATTCCCACAATACGTTCTCCTCACTATTAATACCACCAGCTTTTATAGGTTTAACACGAATAACATATGGTGATTTAATAGCGGGTGCTAGTCTCCTTATGCGGCACGGCCTACTCAACATCATATTTTCAGGGTTTTTGTCGACAGCAGATGCTTTGGCCTCAATTTTTTTATCTTCTTGTAGTACATCTTGAGTAGGTGTTAAATTCAAGCTGAAACTGGGAAACTCCTCAGATTTTGTATTATTCACATCCAACACATCAGATAGTTTGACATACTCATGTGACACACTTCTTCCCATCTCATCGAGCTCTTCGACAATTTGTGTTGTCCAAGGTGTCAGCTCCAACACATCTTTAGATGATCTTGGCTGCTTATTCCTAGCAGGTGTTAGCAATATATTTGTAGTATGCTCAAACATATTGAACTGTGTCTTAAATATATCTGAAAGCTTTTCCTTCATTTTAAGTGTGCCCGGGTGATCTGAATACATGGCCACAGCTGATACATATTCAGCAATAGCATCCTTACAGAGTGCTTCCAATTCATTAAGCTTAGTATTGAATCTATTCATGAATTTCTGTTACATCAAAAACAATAATCATGTTAAACATTCACTAGGTTGCACATTCTTCATAGGATACGAAACACACTTAATAAAAATAACTAAATATGAGTTTCTAACCTTGTCATCCAACAATTCATCCAAGTTCTCATCTAGTAAAGAATGCTCTGATTCATGTTTGTCCTTATCATAAACATGTGTCTAAAACAAATTATAAAGAATTAACATATTTTTAGCACAACATCAAAATATAATTATCTTATAGTATTATATATAATGGTCTTACAATTTCATTGCCTTGTACCTGAGTGTTTTCTTCCCTAGCAGCAACAACAATATGTTCACCTATGTCATCTACAACATGTCCAACACTTTCCACAATGGACATTGTATCCTTTTCTGAGTTCTGAAATTCAAAAGAAAATCATAACATCACAAGTGTACTGTTCTGTGCTATAAGTTCAGTGTGTTCTGTAACATGGAACAGATCATTCACACCTACCTTTCGTATAGATTAATTTGGACATAGTTTGTTACAATTTTTATATATATTATTATTATTATTTGTGTAAACTGATTTACAATATTAGTATATAAAATTCAAAACACAAATAACATCTATGTATTCAAACTATTAAATTAGAATACTGCACTCACATGTTCTGAAAATGAATTTTCATTGCCTTTGTGAAATTTCTCTGCTCTGGCATCATAACTAATCTGTCCATCATACATATAATCTTCAACGTGTCCACGATCCACAAAAACTCTTTCATGTCCATCCAAGTTCTGGATTTGTTTTTCGTAATTCTCTTTTTTTTCCCCCGCATCATATTCTGATTTTTCTTTATCTATTTCTTTAAAAGAATCTCTTAGTAGAGCTGAGACCTAGCATAGTTGAACAAATGCCATTTTTCAATAATAAGTTAACAGAACAAGTACTGACTTATTGTGCTGTGTGACAAACATGGGGCCAATGCTCTGTATTTGTGAGTACAGAACACATTTACCAAGTGTGTTCTGTAAACTGTTATACAAGATTCTGTGTTGTAAGTACGGAACACATGGTATATAACATTCTTACCTGGTCACCTATAACCTCCTTACATAACAGGAATGCAGAAAAAGGTATTTTATACATTTCTAAAAACATTATACCTCGTCATCGTCGTCTTCACCCCATACAAGGATTTGTCCTTCGCCATAAGAATCATTTTCAATAATATATTTCTCTTCAGCCTTTACCATCTCATTGGTCCATGCAATGTATGCTGGTCTTGTCCTCTTCACATGTGCAGTTCTTGTATTACGCACACAATCCACATACAAGTACTGCATGATAAGTTAGGCGACTTCATTGATGAATATTATGAATAAAATAAATTAAACTAGCTCACCGTTAACAAAGGCAAGGATCCTGTGAAGTGGCGTCCACTACGGTTGTCATCCCAAAACTCATGTGTTGATAATAACTTGTTAATAACAAATCCGCACCAGTTGTACTTGTAACACTTGTCTATTTCCCCACAAAATCCAAGTATCTCAGTTTTAACATACCCATTGTGGTTTGACTCCACTAGAAAGTTTGACAGCAACACAAGAAAATTCAACTTGAACAAGTATGTTGCCTTTTCACTACTTCTAATTTTTTTCACAATGAGACTTGCTGTTACATTGAAGTGCGACCGTTTGGGGAACTGACTAACCCAAGCCAGTAATAAGTTCTTACATTCTTTTATTTCAACAGGATCATCTCCTTTGGGTAAACCAAGTACTCTGTTCACCACATCATCGGTAAGTACAATAGAACCTTGGTCCAACACTATTGCGCACTCAGAACGGTTAAATGATTCAACTACAATATAGCCCAATTTATGAGCATAACTTTTCATTTTCATCCCCAATACATGACCAAAACCTGTTTCATTAACCCATGAAATCTGTTCTTCAGATAGTTGCGTTATCATCTTCCAAAATATCTTGGGCGAGAACTTTTTCTGAATATATCGATTATAGGTCTGCTTAGTTTCAAGCCTTTTTGTTCCAATTTCTGCTGCCAAGTTACGTCTTTTAGTAGAAACTTGTTCCTTTCTACTATTTTTCTTTACATTTACGGATACATGCAAGAAAACATTACCAAAAAGTCAATAACCATATACATAACATTACTTTGTGAATGACACTCATTTAATATTTGTAAACAAGCTTTCATCGATACTAGATATAATATATGTTAATTAAGAACCGATTAAAAATAAGACTAAAGACATAATAACAGACACATAGATACCTGTGGCGAAACTGATCTTCTTTTTTTGAAACATGATATTAAATGCTCTTCTGATACTTTTCGTTTCATGTAGTTCCCTTGTCCACACTTTACTTCATCCAGAATGTCACCTTTCTCGATGGAATCACCTACAATGACCTTCCTTTTGGTTTTAAGATGGAATAAACGCCGCTTCAAGAATGGTGTGCTCTTCTTTCCAAAGATAGTGACTTTCTTATTCTTCAAATTGGAACTACTTCGGAATTTATCCTTGCCTGCCAAATTTTATTAAAACTGTAGCATTATTGTAACTTTCTATAAAAAGAACTGATGAATAAATTTTTTTATCCCAACCTCTGCACTTTTTGCGTCGAAGATTTGAGGACGTTGTTCCACTGATCATAATTGGATTCTGAAATTCTGCACCGGCATCATTCCAATACTCATTCCTTTCCTTATCTTTCTCACCGGCTACCGAGTTAGAACTTAACTCTACAACATCTTGCACTGAATTCTTACATTTGGGTAATTTTAAACGACTACTGATCCGACTACCTGATTTAACACCAAATAAAGTTACACCAGCTCTCAAAATCATATACCACAGAAAGAGGAACAAACATGATAAGCACATAACACTAGCTGTATATACTAGTCATAAGGAATAATATCAAAATATATATGAATACGGAACACACATGTAACATAACCGAAAACACACTTATAGAAATTACAGAACACAATGATACCATAACCACATAATAATAAATAATATCAAAATTCATATATCAATACAGAACACAGATTACAGAACACAGAGATAACATAAAAACACACTTATAAAAATTACAGAACACACTGATAGCATAACCACTTACACATACAGAACACACTGATAGCATAACCACATACACACTTACAGAAAATACAGAACAGAGTTATGTAATTGAAAATGTGGAATTCAAGTTGGAAATATAATATGTTCTAACCTTGATTCATAATGAGTACGAAGCTTTGTACTGTAACCCAGCCCCAAACTAGATTTAAATTCGACGATGTTCGTCAGTTACTACTATTATATAGATGCTGATCATAATCGCTAAGCTTGAATAGAATTGTTGGGTTATCAAAACTTCAGAGCTGTTCTGTAAAAGACGTGGGCAAGGAGGTTTTGGGCGCGTTTCTTTTTGTATTAATTTATTCCCTCTCTGCCCTTCCTAATTTTCTGCCGCTTGTTTTTTACTTGCTCCCTGTTTAATCTCAACCGTACATACTTATGTAAATCAACGGCTCTAGAATGAGTTACTAGGTTACCAAATAAAAGGATCCCCAAGGAGAAGCCCCCTATATATATATATATATATATATATATATATATATATATATATATATATATATATATATATAGGCCAACATTCTAGAGAGGGAATCCTTATATGGAGTTACATAGTGCGCCACTATAAATCATCAATTTTATTATAAATTCTGTTATAGAATACATATAAAACGTGATTTTAATATAAAATACTATAAAATAAACCTATTTTAAGTAATTTAACACTTAAAATTTGATTTAAAAAAGTATATTTTCGAAACTGATTTTACAACAGAATAATTCTGGATGATTATTATTCTGTTATAGAATCATGTTGAGATATTCCATAATTTTAGATGATCTTTGGAATAAAAAAATTGTATAACTTCGTTTTCGGTTTAATAATCAAAATTTGCAATTATATTTCATAAAAAATATAATAGAATATATATTATATATATATGTATAATGGTGTGCTACGTAACTCCATATAAGAGGGTATGCTACGGAGTGCTACCCTATATGTGTGTGTGTGTGTGTGTGTGAATTTGACCACAAAAATGGCACCGGTAACTCCATGTCCCGCAAATTCCCCTATTTTCTCCAGCTTTTTAACATAATCCCACAGAGCGGGTTGATTTTCGAACTTCCGGTCATCCGCAGTAGTCGTCGCAATTCCACTTCCACTACTAGACCCCGTACCGCTGCTTCCATAATCAAATTCCATTGATAATGTGAGAGGGAGATAGAGATGAAAGGGTGAGTGTATTCATGTATATGTCTCTATGTATATAATAGCGAGGCGGTTGTACATAAGAGTTTAGGATTTGTGATTTTATGTTGGGATACGGGTATTTTGATAAATATATCACTGGAAACGTCCACGACATCACTTGACTGTCCCTTGCCTTCTAGGGACGTCCCCCAGGCCCCAGCCGTCCCAGAGGCGTCCCCGTCCCCGAGATGTCCCCAGACGACGGTACTCTACCACTCTGGCGTCCCCGTGCAACATAGATCTCATATACATGTTTATACATTTTTTTGACATGAGATTAAAATAATTTCATTTATCAAAACATAATATTGTTGGGATAAACTCCAACTGATGATAAAACTAGGTTGAAAAACAAATAACATACTAAAAATAATTAGCTGATATGTTTCTTGATCATTTGTCACATAGAATTTAAAAATTCTGATTAAATCAAAGATCTTCCGAGCGATCCATATTAGGGATGGGCATCGGGTCACTTCGGGTCGGGGATCGCTATAACCGGCCCCGATCCCCGAATCCTAGCCCAATCCCCATCCCCGGCCCGATCCCCATCGGGGATTATTTTTCGATCCCCATCTCCGGCCCGATCGGGATTCGGGGATACCCGCAGTGATTCGAAGATTTTTTATTTAAATCAAAATTTCTAATTAAATACTTAAATTCATAGTTATGATTAGTTATCAATACCTCATTATTTTAATTTATCTTCAATGATTTAATTATGACCTTTTTAATTTTAAAACTTATATTAATAGAATTAAATATTAAAATTTATTTCAATAAGTTTAATTATATTAAATATATAATTATAATATATATGTAATAAATAAACAAGTGATGACTAAAGTTGCACCTAAAGAGGTATATAAACATATTAATAAATAATTATAATATATATATATATATATATATATATATATATATATAAAATAATCGGGTCAGAGATCGGGCTGACAATCGAGGAAAATCGGATCGGGGATCGGGCAGGGGGAATGTGAAAAACCTACCCGGCCCGATCCCCGATATTTTTTCAAAATCATCCCCGTTCCCCGACCCGTACCCGAAAAATCCTCGAATCCCCGCACCATTCGGTGCGGAGATCGGGTCGGGATCGGGATTAATGTCCATCCCTAATCTATATTGCAGCAACATCACAATTGACCTTATTATCACATTAAAGTCATTATTAGAACAGTGTTCAGAAGCCCTAATCTCATAAGCTAGGATGGGAGGAGTGATACCACAGCTATCTACATGCCGGATATCAGTCATAGACATATCAAAAGTGTAAACGCCGAATAGATGAGCAATTTTTTGTTGTGAAATGTGAGCTCTTGCCATAATTACCACTTGTTGATATTTGACGCATGATTAATTCTAGATCCCAAAAACATCAATAAAATCATTTGCAATTGATCCAACATCGAATGAATACAAAACATAACTAAACAAAAACATAACAAAATACTTTCAAAGGAGAGACAAACCAAATACACCCGAAAAGAATAGACACACAAACACCCCGAAAAATGGGTTCTGTTGAAACATATTTAGCGAATATGAAAGAAGACAAAGAGGCTGGGACTTTCCACCGGAGAAGAAACCAGTCAAAACCCTCAACCATTTTGGAAAAAGACAAGGGATCTGAGGCGGCTTTCCAAACCCTACATGCATGTTAATACATCTTAATTTACAAATATTTCTTTTTCAGTAAAAAAAATAAATATTTATATGATTATTTACAAAAAAATATGTAAAATAATATTTAAAGATATATTTTTTATATTAAATTAATTATAAAAAGTAATAAAAATTATTTTAAATATAGAAATCAATTACTAACTTTCAAAAAATTGATATTTGAACTTCTAAAAGAATTCATGTGTCTGTATTAATAATATTTAAA